>NW_006399769.1:6781035-6788159 GCF_000299155.1 Elephantulus edwardii
GAAAGGGAGATAGATGTGAAGGGAGGGGGTAGAAGTGGATGGATATCCTGTGGGATGGTGAAGCAGGAAATAAGTGCATAAAGGTGCATGTGAGAAAGGCAGGGAATAATCGTGCAACTTTTTTTTTTAAAAGTAAACTGGGGGAGGGGAAAGGGAGAAAATATCCAACAATGAATGAATGAAAATCCATTTTTCTATAAACTTTTGTTAAAATAAAAATTTGAACCATGAGAGGCATTGAGAGAGATTAGCAGCACATCATACTACACTCTTACCAGAGCTCCCTGGGGAAATATGCAGCAATTCAACTCACAGTTAAGAGATGAAGTCAATTCGCAGTTAACCCTCCAATGGGTTTTCTCCAGAGCCAGAGGCTGTAAACTGAACAGGAAACTTGCCATTTTTCTCCCCCAGAACAGTTAGTGAATTAAAATTGTCCATCCTGGGGTTGCAGCGCTTCTGGAGATATTAGAAGTATACTAATATAATTTCTTGGTTTGATCCATTTCAGATTACAAAAGAACTTGCAACCAAAATGCATTCATAATAACTGGTGACTGAAATGCTCAAGTTAAATATAAAGAGGACTGGCAGTTGAAAAATGCAGCCTTGGAGATAGAAAAGTGAGGCTAGGTATCAATGGGTGAATTTTTGTACAACCAATGATTTATTCATGGAAAATACAATTTTTAGAAAACTACAAGAAGTAACAATACAAATGAACTTAGCCTGATAAAGTGCACAGGAATCAGACTGACTACGTCTGTGGAAAGAGCTGATGGAGAAGTACATCAGCAGTCATAAAACAAGATTGGAGTTTGATTGTGGAATAGAACAATAATTACTCATGTTCAAATCAAAGCAGGGGAAAACGAAAACAAGCTCATGAGAAGCAAAAAAACTTTTGAGTTTTTCCCACTAGAATTAAAAAACTACCTCAAGAACAGATTTGATGCATTAAAAACTGACTGAAGACCAGAAAATTCATGGGATGACAGCAAGGGTTTCATTCATGAAAAAATAAAGTCATTATATAGGTAAGGAAGAAAGACCAAAATGGATGTCAGAAGAGATTTTGAAACTTGTCCTAGACAATACAGAGACTAAAATAACAGGAAAAAATGCTGAAGAGAGTTAAATAGAAAATTTCAAAGGACAAGTATTCCAACAAAGTATTTTAACAAAACATGCAAAAGACCAGAAGTTAAGAAAACCAAAAGGGAAGAAGATGCTCTGCATTTCTCAAGCTGAAAGAACTGAAGGACTAATTCAAACCTCAGGTTGCAATACTGAAGGAGTCTATGGACCAAATCTTAAATGATCCAGGAAACATCAAAAGAAGAATACCATACAGAGCTGCTCAACACGAAACATTTCAGGAAGTAACATACAATCAAAGATGAGTGGGAATGAAAGAAGTCTAAGCTGCACTGAAAGCACTGGCCAAAAAAATAAACCCTTAAGAAATGAAGGAATACCAACTGACATGTTTCAACAAACAAATGCATACCTGGATGTGGTCGCTAGTTAGTCTATGCTAAGAAATTTGGACAGTTATCTGGCCAAATGACTGGAAGAGATCCGTATCTGTGTTCATTCCCCCAAAAAGGTGATCCAACAGAATGTGAAATGACTATCATATACAAGTAAAATTCTGTTAACAGCTGGAAAAATACATCCACAGGAAACTACCAGAAATTCAAGATGGATTCAAAAGGTTGTGGTACAAAGGGCATCACTGTTGATGTCAGATGGACCTTGGCTAAAAGCAGATAATATCGGCAAGGTGTTTGCTTGTGTTTTACTGACTATGCAAAGGCAACTGATTTTGTGGATCAAAACAAATGATGGGTAACAATGAGAAGAATAAGATTGCCAGGTGTGTATGCAAGACAAACACATAAACAAAGAAGCAGGTGTCTGAAGAGAACATGGGAACAATGTATGGTTTAAAATCAGGAAATGTGTGTGCCAAGGTTGTATTAGGAACCATAACCTTCAATACGGATTACATTACAATATCAAGAAAAGAAAAAAATTTCACCACTGCACCAACAGGCAACATCATGATAGATGGAAGAAAGATTGAAGTGTTCAAGGATTTCATTTAACTTGTATTCAAAATCAACACCAATGGTAGTGACAGTTAGGAAATCAAAAGATGTGCAATCTGCTGTCAAAGACCAATCCAGAGTGCTGAGGAACTAGAATGTTAAAGACTAAGGTGTGCTTAATCTAAGCCTCAGTCTTTTCAACTATTTCCTACACATCTTAAAAATAGACAATTAACAAAGATGACATAAGAATTGATGCTTTTGAATTGTGATGTTGAAGAAGCATACAGAATATTCCATGGACTGTCTAACGTGTGTTCTGGAGGAAGTGCAGTAAGAGTGCTCCTTAGAAGCAATTACAGTGAAACACTGTCTCACACATTTTGTGTATAATGTCATGAGGAGCTAGTCCTTGGAAAAAAGACACCATGCTGAGAAATGTGGAGGATGAGAGAAGAAGAATCTCAAAAAGATGGATTGACAGTGACTAACAACAGGACAAAATATGTCAGAGATTGTGAGGATGGTGTAGGATAGGACAAGGTGCAGATCTTTTGTTTATAGTATAGCTCTGACTCACAGTCAATTCGATGGCATCTAACAATAATGTTCTTTCTCAGATCTCAGTTGCAATTAGGTCCCTTTCTCAGTTTGGACGACAGTCTCTTGATGTAGGTACAGATTTCATATGAGCACAATTAAATCTCATTCTTCTAGCTCTCTTTAGGATACAGAAATTCAATTTACTATGCAGATAGCCACAAGAGAAAGAAAATAATTTTCTTATGTAAATCCTTACAGTAGAGGAAATAGAGAGGAAAATGTACACAACCAAAATGGATCCAGAAATTAATACAGATGTACAACTAAGCAGAAAAAGGCATTAAAATAGTTAACTGGCCCACTCTCTGTTTTTATAAATAACATTTTCTTCAAACAAACAGAACTCATTGCTGTGGCATTGGCAATGACTCACAGGTGACCCCCCCCCCCCCCAGCAGGTTTTCAGAGGCTGTAAATAGGAAAATACTGCCCATCTTTCTCTGGTGAATTCAAAACGCCTCTTGTTGGGCAGGCAGTGCAAATCCTTACACCCTAGTTCACCAGAGCAAATACAGATATGCAACTAATTAATAAAGTAAATGTAACTACATTTGCATTATAACAGACTTGGATAGCGATTACCGAACCAATTTAACCCACAAAACAAAATCAGTACCATTTACAGAGACATTTTCCCATTCTTGCTGTATTCCAAATATGCAGAAAATTAAGTAGGTACAAGGAAAACATAAAATAAAACAATTTGAGAGATTAAAACTATAGTGTATGAAATGAATGATGAACTTGATGAAATAAGTTAGACACTGTAGAAAGAACACGTAGTATTTAACTATCCAAAATGAAGCACACAGAAAAAAGAATTAAAAGAAATGAAATCCACAAACTGTGGGACTTCAACTGGTCTAATGAAAGTGATGCTCCAAAATAGAAGGGAGTAAACAGGGGGGATTCTTTTTTTAGCAGAAATGGTGGGTCCAAAATGTTTCTAATTTTATGGAAACTTACATGCAAATGTTTTGTACTTGATTGCTAACCTAAAAGATGGCAGTTCAATATATGCATACCCATGTTTATCGCAGCTTTGTTCACAATAGCAAAGAGTCAGAAATAACCTAAGTGCCCAACAACAAATGAATGGATAGAGAAGCTGTGGTGTATTCACACAATGGAATACTATGCTGCATTGAAAAAGAAGGAACTCATGCAATATTATTCAAAATGGGTGACCCTGGAGGACATTATGCTGCGTGAAGCATCTTAGTCACAAAAGGACAAATACTGCATGGTGCCACTGTTGTAAAACGGGCGTGACATCAGGGTTGGGGTGAGACTGAGAAAGATGGGATAAATTATGTTTACTGCATTGAAAGAGGAGAGAGACAGAGAATTGTTTAAAAGGGATATATGATTAGGTATTATTGTCATGACAGGAGTTCAGAATGAAGGCTGCATAGTGGAGGGGACTTGGGGGGGGGAAGGAGTATATATAACAAAGAAATAATTTTTTTTACTTTACAAAGAGAAGAACGAACTAGAGGGGAGGGGTGGGGAGGGAGAAAAGTGAAACAATGAATGAATGGAAATCCAAAATCTCTGTAAATTTTCATTAAAATGAATAATAATAAAAATAAAGATGGCAGTTCAAATCTACCCAGCTGTGCCTCACAAGGAAAGGCTGGATTATTTCCTTCCATTAAAATTACAGCCAAGAAAATTCTATCAAGCAGTTCTACTATGTCAAACAAACATGGGTCACCATTAATAAGTACTCACTAGTGAACAACACTAAGGAGGTTAGTGCTCTCTAAAATAAACAACCATAGGAGATGATGACATTTGCCCATAAAGCTTTGAAAGCAGAAAACAATAGGAAATAGAATGAAAGGCAACAGTAAATCTGGCCAATAAGTAAGAAGAGTGCTGTAACATTGTGCGATCACAATCAATGTCATGAATTGTAATATTTTAAAGCATTAAATTAAAAAGTTTTTTTCTGGTGACTTTCATTTGCATAAAAAGTAAAAAGGGGAACAGTGTCAGTCTTGCTACTATGGCTCTTTTCATACCATGGCAATCTCATAACTACTACTACATAACAAATGATCCCAAAATGTAGTGGATAAGACACTCCTTTAGTTTGTTCATGTTTTTGTGCCTAGAATACAGGCATGGCTCCACTAGAAGGTCTCATTTGGGATTTTGCTTATTTCTTAGCACACAAGTATTGCCTGAGGTGTTAATCATCTGAAGGTTCAATCATATGATTACTAGTTGATGTTGGTAGTTAGCTGGTGGCCTCTCTACTATCTAAGGATAGTTAGACGTCTTACTGTCCCAAGGGAACCAGCAGAGGCTACAGAATTCTTCTGACAGCCTCAGAAGGCTTGAAGTGTCACTGCTGCTGCATTATCCACTACAAAGAAGCTGCTAAAGCTAGTTTATAGATATACGGGAAGGTCCACAGAACGCATCTCTTAAACACAAAGTTTTAGAGTATGTATGAAAACCACCAACTATGGAAAAGACTGAAGGTTTAACTATAGAGGTTCTGGATTTTGAGCTCTGGTATCTCCTCCTATGCAATTTACGGCCTCTAAAAAGCCACGGAAGGGTCAACTATGGGTCATTTCTGACTCAATGACACACAAAACGATCTGGACTTTGAGCTCTGGTGAAAAAGTCTGTAAGGAGCTGTGCTGCTAACCCAAAGATGGTACCTCTCTGGGGGACTGAATCCACAAGCAACTCTGAAAAGGCACTGGAGTTTCACCCAACAGTGGTTTTCAAATCAACTCACAATAGTGAGTGGAAGAAAGCTAATACCAAGAGCAAAGAGCCTTCCTCAAGACTGAGCATTAAACTGTATGTCTGCATAACACATATGAAAATTCTCAGGTCAGGCAGACACAACAGTTAATATTAAATGTTGAGGAAATTCAAAAGTACCACAGAAAATAGCTACTGATTACTAACACACAGAAGCACTCCACAAATCATCCTACAGTACAGGCTACCTAGTGACAGTTCCTATCCACCACATTGGCCTCCAAACTTAAATACAAAACACATGCAAGAATTACCAGGTGTTGAAAGAACGTATTTAATCTAAAAATCACAACATGCCAAACAAAGCAAAAAAAAAAGGTATCAGAAAGAAAATAAAGGAGGAATTAAAAGCCTATTTCTAACAGAAAGTACAGTGTTCATGAAATTGGAGTCCCAGTGGTGCAGTTGTTAAGCTCATGGCTGCTAACAGAAATACTGGCAATTCAAACTCATTAAACACAATGCAGGAGAAAGAGAAGAAAGTCTGCTTTATAGATAGTAAAGTCTTGAGAATCTTTTGAGGCAGTTCTACTGTTTCATAAGGTTGCTAAGATTTGGAACTGACAAGAGTGCAACAGGTTTGGATATTTTCATGAAATGATAAGATGCTAAAAAGGTACATTTAGAGAAAGAAAGAAAACATTTGCAGAAATTAAAAACAATGACAAACCTTAAAAATGCAACGAAATTTTAGAAAACAAAGCTGAAATGGCATACCAAATTTATAATCCCCTCAAATAAAGATTCAATAAGAGAATAAAAAAGACAAAATTTTAGAACCATTTCAAGGCTCAATATACAACTAAAAGACATTCTAAAGAAATGAGAACAAAATTAACCAAAAAATTCAGAAAAGTTTTCCACAACTAAATGTGGGTTTCCAAATTGAAAGTGCTTTACAAAACTGATTAAATTAAACCTAAAACAAAATACATAACGGAAATTTCAAAGCACAAGGGTTATACAAAGGGGGAAAAGTCACACAAAAGAATAAGGAATCAGAGCACAGCATGAGAAATCTCAAAACATAGTATCTGGTAGAGATGCATATATAACTTCCAGATGAATAACTGTTACAGAATTATTTACTCTAGAAAAAGCTTCATGTAAATACACAAAGACACAATGATATTATTCAATAAACTAAGGAAGTACGTGGAAGCTCTGGTGGCCTAATATTAAGAAGTTGCACTGCAATCTCAAAAGCACGAGGTTTAAGTTCACCAGCTGCTCCATGGGAGAAGGATGGGCAATCTCCTCCTACATGGTTTACTGCCTTTGAAAACCCGACAGAGGGTCATCTATGGATTAGTTCCCCTTTGACGACACATAAACAGAAAGCAAAAGCACAGGAGTTTCATATCACCATGAATAAATCCTCCAAATGATATTGAAGAAAAAAAAAAGCTAGTTGGAAAAGTACACATGCCATGTCATTATTTAAATAAAATTATAAAATATATAAGTTCACAAAAACATTAGCAACATTTTCTGTCTTCTTCTGAGAGCAGTTTGAAGCAAACTGGTTAAAAGATTAAAAACTGGTAATTGCACCACAACAAGATAAAGGTAAATAATCCAATAGAAAAATGGGCAGAGGATATGAACAGGCACTTCACCGAAGACGACATTCAGATGGCTAACAAGCACATGAAGAAATGTTCAAAATCCCTAGCTCTA
>NW_006399769.1:6788259-6793206 GCF_000299155.1 Elephantulus edwardii
TTCCTTTCTATATAATGACTCAGTATATTCCTTCCATCTTCTTTTAATACTTCCTGGATCATTTAATATTCTGCGCAAAGCATCCTTGATTACAGCAACTCTAGGTTTGAACTCGTTCCTCTGCTCCTTGAGCTTAAGAAATGCTGAGGGAGTTCGGCCCTTTTGATTTTCCGACTCTAGCTCCTCGCACATTTCATTGTAGTATTAACAATATTGTTCGGTAATTTCCATACTCTGTTGAATCACTTTGGGAATGGAAATATATATGCAGTTGGCCAGGTAGCTGTCTTCCAGATTTCTTGCCATAGTCTAGTGAGCACATTTAGGGCTGAATTTGTTTTTTCAAACATGTCAACTAGTATCCATCAATTCCTGGGAACTTCTTTTTTGCCAGTGCCTTCATTACCACATGAACGTCTTCCTTTATTATCAGTAATTCTTAATCATATGCTACTTCCTGAACTGGTTCAATGCCGACCAATTCTTTTTGGCACAGTAGTTTTGAACGTTCCTTCCATCTTCTATTGATTCTTCTGGATCCTTCAAGATTTTGCCCACAACATCCTTGCTTTGTTGTTACCATGTTGTTATTGACTGTCGAGCTGGACCCTGAGATGGGTTTTCAGGAGTTAATCACATGTAAAGAGATTGTCCATCCTTCTCCGGTGAAGTAGCTGGTGAATTAGAATATGAACTGTGTGCCTTTGGGATTGCAGTGTGGTTTCTTGCCACTAGGCCACTAGAGTTCCCTAGTCCTTGGAAACAGACATCACGCTGGGAATGGTCAATCCTCCATGAGACTGGCTGACACAGTGACTACAACAATCAACTTGAGCATTACAGAGATCAGGAGGATGGTGCAGGACAGGGCACTGTTCAGATCTGTTACGGACAGGGGAGCTATGAGTTTGATTCAATGATACCTAACAACAACAAAATCTGTGGTCAAATATAGACAAATTTTTCTAATATGAGAGACATAGACCAAAGCAAGTACAAAAATGTCTCAAAGAAGAAGGAAGGAAGCAAGCAACAACAGTCTTTTGAGAAAGATGAGATTGTGACTCCATAAGAGAGTAGGATTAAAGGGGAGGGGAGAGGGTTTAGAGGAACAAAAGAATGCTTAGAAAAGTTAAAAAAAAAATATGCTCATAAAAGAAAAAGGAAGGTAAAGCTTGACAGAAACTACAGATATTAAAGAACAAGACAGTGATAATAAAATGGAAACGATCAGTACAGATAATTAAAAAATATAGAAGACAATGGTCTTGGTTGGGAGCAAGGGTATGTTTTGGTGTTGAGCTGGTATTTACTTCATTAAACAATACACAAAAACAAAAATTACTAACTCTAGAGAAAACAAGAAGCTGAACAGAAAATAAAAAGTCATCTCATAGTGAAAAAGAATGGGCAGCCACAAAGGTGGGAGGAGTATGTAGACAAAGTGCTACATCTCACTTCAATAATGGAAAATCAAGTTAACTCCCAGACTTGAAAATTAGTAAGTAGTAATTAAGATACAATGATTCTTTAAACTATGTAAACACATGTTTAATTTTTTTAAACTTAAAAAAGCATAAAGTAAAAGGCAATAGCACCTTACATGATAAGAAATCAAAGAACTGCCATTAAGATCACCACCTAATTTCCCTATTGAGGAGCTAAACTATATGAAAAAGAATGTAAGAATGTGCATCAGAGTTGAAGGACAACTCATTAATAACCCACAATATGTAGAGGACATAAATGTGCCATTCTGCCCATCTCAAACTAAGTGGACTGAGAGGCAGAAAAGGGAATCCTGCAAGTGGAGACTTCTGGGACTCCAGTACTAGATGGAGACCCAGACCAGATTAGCAGAAGCAGCAGCAGCAGCAATGGCAAACCAGAGACCACCTTGAGAAAGAGCTTCACTGCTGCCCCATGGAGTCAAAGCCAAGAGCCTTCACCTAGGCTTACTGGAGGGCTGGGGGAAAGATACCAAAATTGGCAGATCTAAAGAGCCCTGTAATACTAGCCTGTATAGCCTCATGGCTAATGGTCAGAGGACCTACACGCACACCTGAGAAGCTGTGCAGACTAAAGAACTGGATCCTATTTCCAATCTTAATTATAATTTGTTACAGGCCCAGTCTAGATCACACATGATATTGGGAGTGACATTCTGTATTTGAATTTATGGGACCATGAGTGCATGTCTGACCTCAAGTGCTGCTGAGGTTGTGGACTAAGTTTTGTATGATCGGTGGTCAAATGCTGTCAGCCTCATACTGGTCACCTCCATGTTTTTACACTTAAAACTCGAAGAAAAAAAGTTCAACAAATGGTCTTATAAACATAATGATAAATGGAGAAAAATTTCAAGTTGTCAATGATTTCATTATACTTGGACCAACAAATAGTATGTATGGAAGCAACCACCAAGAAATCTAATGTACTTCTGCTGACAAAGATCCCTTTAAAGTTTTAAAAAGGATAAACAGTTTGATGACTAAGATACTCCTGTTTCAAACCATGGTCTTTTAAATTAGCACATATGGATTTGAAAAACAGACAATGAAAAAGAAGATAATAGGACTGGTGTACTTAAATACTGGTGTTGGCAAAGAATAATGCCATGGACTGCCAGACAACGAACAAATTGGTCTTAGAATAAATATAATAAAAATGTTCTTTAGAAGTGAGGATGACAAAAGTTCAGTTTGCTTATTAGGAAGCTCTGATGGTTTAGTCTGTAGGAAGTTGTGTCAATCCAAATGTCATAACCCTCTAATGTTTCAAACCCATCAATGGCTTTGATGGAGAAAATAGACAATCTCCTCCCTTGTGATTTACAGTCTCAGAAACTTGCCCGAGGGCCAGCTGTTAGCTGATCATAATTTCATGGTAATGAATTTGAGTTTCCTTTAGATACATTATCAGGAAAGACCAATCACTGTTGCTGTTGTTCTTATATACTGTCAGTAAGAAATGATTCACAGCTGATCCTTCAGTGAGTTTTCAGAGGCAGTAAATCACACAAGAAGAAACTGTCCATTCTCCCACAGTGCAGCTGGTGGATTTAAAGCATCTCTTTTTGGACTGGCAGAAGACACAACAACAATCACTTTGGATCCACCATCAGGAAAGAATAAACATTAGAAAAGGAAATCTTAAATGGTTAGTCAGTGAATGTACATCCACCAATGTTCATAGCAGCATTATTCACAATAGCAAGAACATGGATACAGGCTAAAAGTCCATCAACAAATGAACAGATTAAAAAAAAATTGTGATACATTCATACAAGGAATACTATGTAGCACTTAGGAGAAAATATTTCTAAAATTACTATATAACATGGGAAAGGGAAGAGAGCATTTTGCTAAGTGAACTAACCCAGTTTCATAAAGGTAAATACTGGATAAGAGCATTATTGCAAAAGTAGGTTACTAGTAAGTTGTGTATAAATATTCAAAAGGAGAAAAGAAATAGGATGGGGAAAGAGGAAGGTTGTAAATTATTAGGGTAACAGTTTAGTGGGTGGACTGAGAGGAAGGAATAGGGAAGATTCAATTGCAACTTGAAAAGATGGTAAAATAGGCAGCATAGATCAATGGTAATGAACTATATGGGACATAGTGTATACAAATGACTGTATGAAACACAATGTAAATTAAAGATTATATGGAACATAATGTATATGAATGAAACACAATGTAAATGAGTTATTGCACGAAAATCAATAAAAAGAATCAGTGAAAATGAGGCAAAGCCACAATGAAATGGGGGAAAAAATGGGAAACAATGGACAAACACAAATAGACAAACTAAGATGAGGTGGATTGATTCAGTGACTGGGATAATTGGGATGGGAGTGTCAGAGACAGTGCGATTGGCACAGGACAGAGTGGAGTTTAGGGCTGTTGTACACAGGGTCGCTATGAGTCGCAAGCGACTCGACGGCACATAACAACAACAACAAGATGACGATGGCTCAAGACTGGGCAAAATTCTGGGATACAATGGATTTTTTTTCATGTGGCCTATGATCTACTAAGAGAAGTGGTTAAGCTTTGATCCTGCTGGGAAAGTCCTCACCTTGAATCATCCTAGCAGTTTTCCTGCTGCATCCAAACTGGACTATAAACAGTGCGACAAAGAACAACTATGAGACATCATCTCAGCCCAGCAACAATAGCAAAGTCCAACAGAGCAGCAAACAATAAATGCTGGCTTGGAGAGGTTGTGGAGAGACGGAGACCCTTATTCACTGCTGGTGGGAGTGTAAAATGGTGTGACCATTATGGAAGGCAGTTTGGCACTTTCTAAAAAAGTTGGAAACAGAAATTTCATTTGACCCAGCAATGCCACTACTGGGAATATTACCTAAAGAAATCAGGGCTGCCACCCAAATAAATGTATACACATACCCATGTTTATTGCTGTGTTATTCACAACAGCAAAGACATGGAAGCAACCCCAAGTGCCTATCCACAAATGAATGGATAGAAAAAACAATGGTATATTCACACAATGGAATACTACACAGCATTGAAAAACTGGGTTCTAGACAACATGGGTGACCCTGGAGGACAATATGCTGAGTTAAATATCTCAGTCACAAAAGGACTACATAGCACCACTGCTATAAAGCAGGACTGACATAGGGTGTTGGGAGAATAGGTTAAGAGTGAAGAGATAATGAACACTACATTGCAACAGATGAAGGAAAGAATTGTTTAAAAAAAAACCAAACAAAACAAACAGCATATGATTAGGCAGTATACATACGAGAATAGCCTAGAATAGAGGTACACTTCAAAGAAGAATGGGAGGTAGGAATAATCGTGTTGTTTGTTGTTGTTATGTGCTGTCGAGTCGCCTGCGACTCATAGCGACCCTATGTACAACAGCCCTAAACTCCGCTGTCCTGTGCCAATCGCACTGTCTCTGACACTCCCATCC
>NW_006399769.1:6793306-6794788 GCF_000299155.1 Elephantulus edwardii
CTGTTCATATCCTGTGCCCATTTTTCAATTGGATTATTTACTTTCATCTTGTTGTGGTGCTCAAGTATTTTATAAATTCTAGATATAAGTCCCTTATCTGACATGTCATTCCCAAATACTTGTTCCCCAATATGTGGCTTCCCTTTTTACCCTGCTGGAGAAGTTTTTGGATGTGCATAGAGATTTGATTCTTAGAAGGTCCGATTCATCTATTTTATCTTCTCCTGATTGTGGATTTTTCAGGATACTTGGAAGACTGTTTATGCTGTGGATTAGGACTACTAGAGTAGTAGTCCTAAGCTACCAGTACTAGTACTAAGTCTTCCAAGCTTTTCTCGAATGAAGTTTATGGTTCTTGGTTTTAGTTCTAGATCCATGATCCACCTTGAGTTGGTTTTTGTATATGGAGTGAGGTGTGGATCTTGCTTGAGTCTTCTGCAGATATTTTTCCAATTTTTGCCAACACCATTTGTTAAAAAGGCTGTCATTTCCCTGCTTAACTGATTTCATCTCCTTGTCAAAAATCAGTTGACCATACGTAGATGGGCTGATTTCCAGGTTCTCAATTCTATTCCATTGATCTATGTGTCTGTCATTGTACCAGTACCATGTTGTCTTAACCACCATGGCAGTGTAGTAGGATTTGAAATCAGGGAGTGAGATAGATGCCTCCTACCTTTTTTCTATTTGTAAGCAGTACTTTGCTTATTTGGGACTTCTTTCCATTCCAAATGAAACTGGAGAATACCTTTTCCATCTCCTTGAAGAATGGGATTGGTATTTTTATTGGGATTGCATTGGACATGTAAATTGCCTTTGGTAGTATTGCCATTTTCACAATACTGAGTCTTCCTATCCATGAGCAAGGGATATTCTTCCACTTCTCCAGGTCTCTTTTTGTTTCTTGTAGTAATGTTTTGTAATTTTCTTTGAACAGATCCTTTGTGTTTCTGGTTAGATTACTCCCAAGTATTTAATCTTGTGATTCGCTATTGTGAAGGGTATTGTTTTTCTTAGTTCTGGCTCACTGTAGAGAAATCCAACTGATTTTGGTATGTTGACCTTGTATCCTGCTACTTTGTTGAATTGGTCAACTATGTCCAATAGTTTTCTTGCTGAGTCTTTAGGGTTTTCTAGGTATACTATCATATCATCTGCATAGAGAGATAATTTTACCTCCTCTTTGCCAATTTGGATACCTCTTATTCCCTTCTCTTGTCTTATTGCTATCCCTAAGACTTCCAATAAAATACTGAGTAAGAGGTGAGAGTGGGCATCCTTGCCTAGTTCCTGTTCTTAAAGGGAATACCTTCAGCCTCTCTCCAAGGAGAACAATGTTGGCTCTCGGGTTTGTTTGCATAAATAATTTTTACTATGTTGAAGAAATTCCCCTCTAATCCTATTTTGTTGAGTGTTTTAATCAGGAAAGGGTGTTGGATTTTGTCAAAGGCCTTTTCTGTATCAATTCATGGGATCATGTGG
>NW_006399769.1:6794888-6803843 GCF_000299155.1 Elephantulus edwardii
TAAATGTTCATTAAAATTAATAAAATTTAATAATTAAAAAAAAACAAAAAAACTGATAATTGGTATACACACTTCTAAAAAGAAATTAAAATTTGCAAGATTGTTCATGTAAGTTGCATACATGGTTTCAAAATTCATGTATTAATGAAATTTCATTTCAGCACTTATTATTCTCTTATTATCAAATAGTCATTAATACCAATTTCCTTGACAAGTATTACGTGAATACTTAGTGAACCCAAAAATAACGGGCACTTGCTCTGTTCCATTTATGGAGTGTGAAAATGTTATGTAAATACATATGTAGAACAGAAACTGTTTAGCCAAAATAAATGTCACTTCTGTTTTAACAGACGTCTGGTCTAACACTTACAAATAAAAGATCACCTCGTTTAAATTTATCTGCCTACTAAATTTACAACCACTCGCTTGACAATCTGCTGCACACTGTGATGGCTTACAAGATGCTATGATGCTGGAAGCTCTGTTACCATATTTCACATACCAGCAGGGTCACCCAGAGGCAGTTTCCAAAGCAAGGCTGACTGATTAGCCATACACTTCTGAAAGAAAAGGTCTCTGAAAACCCTATGAATACCAGTGAAAGATTGTTCAATATATTGTTAGAAGAGCCCCTCAAGCTGGAAGGCAATCAAAATGCAACTGAAGAAGAGCTGCCTCTTCAAAGCAGAGTCTAGTCTACCATAAGGGCCTGAGTGGAGTAAAGCTTTCATTCATCCACTGCAATTCATTTGCTGATTTGTTAAGATTAATTAAAGAAAAACAGCTATAAACATTCATTAATGATTAGAATGCGGAATGTATAAAGTATGAATCAAGGAAAATTTGCAGTTCTAAACATGAAGTAGAACATAGAAATGACATCCTAGGTATCAGTGAGCTGAAATGAACTAGTAGTGGTCATTCTGAATCAGATTATCATGTAATCTATTCAGAGAATGACAAATTGGAGAGGACTGTATCACATTCATCTTCAAAAAGAACACTTCAAGGTCCATCCTAAAGTACAATGTGAGCGATGGGACAGTACCCATATGCATGCAAGAAAGACCTGCTAAATTTAACACAATTATTAAATTCAAATACACACACCAAGAATTAGGCTAAAGGCAAAGAAATGGAGGATTTCTACCACCTTTTACAGTCTGAAATTGATCAAACATGCAATCAAGATACATTAGTATTTGGTGACTGTGATGCAAAGTTTGAGTACAAAGGACAGGCAGAAAATAAAGGCATGGTGACATAAATAAGGCTGGAGATTGGATGACAGAATTTTGATCAATCAACACGTACTCACTGCTGATACATTAAAAAAACCCAACATAAACAGCAACTACATAATCTCTCATGATGAACTAGAGAATGAGACCATTCTGAGTAATCAGACTGCTAATATACCAGAAAATGTTGACTTCACTCTGAAGGGCCTCACTGTTACGTGAAAAGCCTGAGAGGAACCTTGCTGAGTAAATTGAAGTTTATCAATGTAGAACTCAGTCTCCTTGGAAAGAAAAAGGAGGCTTCATGTTGACAAATTGTGGAGGAACAGAAAAACTGGTTTCCAGTTTGCACGATCAGTAGCCACATTAAAAACATGATCAAGGGTATTACACTGGGCTTTCATTAAAAGATGAGCTCCGTTTATGCACATTTCCCCATCAATGTTGTGATTCAGGGGAGCAGGTTGAAATTCGAAAGTTCTTGGGTGAAAAATACATTTGGAGGGTTCAGACAGGGCCAGTTGTGGCTTATTCAATATTACAAGCCCAGAAAGATGAGATAATGCTTGAAGGAAATGACATTGAACTTGTATCAAATTCACCTGCTTTATTTCAGCAAGTTACAACAGTTAAAAATATGGATATCTGAAAACTTTTGGATGCTATCTGTGTCTATGAAAAAGGAATTGTTCAGCAGGCTGATAAGTAATATCTAGCAGTTTTTCAGCTGCAGAAATGAGACCACATGAGTCCTAAGATGCAGTTGATTATTTTTCAAGCCACAGAGTTCTGTTTATTAAAAACAAGTAAGGCCAGGGGCTGACGGTGGAATAGACCATCACCTACTTATGTGCAAGTTCAAGCTGATGAAAAAAAAAAAAAAAATTAAAACAAGTCCACAAGAACCAAAATATGACCTTGAGTCTATCCCAAATGAATGTCAGAAGAGACTCTGAAACTTACACTAGAACACAGAAACAAAACAAATGCTATGGCAAGAAAGCTTAAGAAGACAAAGCAAAGTATTTTAACAAATGTGCAAAGATAAGGTTAGAAAACCCAAAGGAAACATGCAGCATTTCTCAAACTAAAAGAACTTAAACAAATTCAAGTCATCCATTGCAACACCAAAGGTTTTTATGAACAAAATACTGAAAAATGTTGAAGCATCTAAAGAAGCTGGAAGTAATAACCTGAGTCACTGTACAAAAAGGACTGGTTGACACTGAACCATTTCTGGAAGTAGCATATAAGATCAAGAACTAATGGCACTGACAGAAGACGTCCAAGCTGCATTAAAGGCACGGGCAAAAAATAGGATTCCAGGAATTGACAGAATAACAACTGAAATGTTCTAGCAACAGATGAAGTACAGGACATGCTCACTAGTCTATGCAAGAAATTTGGACGATAACTAGCTACCTGATCAATCAAATGGAAAAAATCTGTTCCCATTCCAAAACGAGGTGACCCAACAGAGTACAGAAGTTGCCAAACAATGTCATTAATATCATACACAAGTAAAACTGAAGATTATATTCATATATCATGCACAACATAACAGGTGATCAGTTTTGAACATGTTAGCTGTTAAACACTAATAAAGCCTCAAAGGCATGATATAATCTCTCAAACTCCTTCCTCAATATCATCCTTTGTGCCTCCATTTGTACCATTTTTTTATTATAATAAAGTTGAAGTATAGGATATAGTTACGTGTTATCAAGTCAGTCAACACCAGTGATCCTACATACAGCAAAATAAGACTGTCAACAGAGAACTGTCAGATGTACCGGCTGGATTTAGAAGAGGTCGTGGTACTAGGGATATTATAGATAATGCTAGATGGATCTTGGCAGAAAGCAAAGAATACCAGAAGAATGTCTGTCTGTGCTTCATTGATTATGCAAAGGCTTTTGACTGTGTGGATCACAACAAGCTATGGCTGACTCTGAGAAGAATGGGAATTCCAGAACATTTGATTGTGCTAATGTGAAACCTATACTTGGATCAAGAGGCAGTCGTCAGAACAGAGCAAGGAGACACTACATGGTTCATAATCAAGAAGGGAGTCCGTCAGGGATGTATTCTGTCTCCATACCTTTTCAATCTGTATGAAGAACAGATCATTCGAGATGTTGGGCTGTACGAGGAAGAATGTGGCATCAGGACTGGTTGAAGAGTCATCAACAACCTGCGTTATGCATATGACACAACCCTGCTTGCTGAAACTAAGGACCTGAAGTGCTTGCTGCAGAAGGTCAAGGACTGCAGCCCCCTATATGGATTGAAGCTCAACATTAAGAAAACAAAGATTCCCACCACGGGGACAAATGGCAGCATCAGTACAGATGGTGAAGAGACTGAGACAGTTAACAGTTTTACTTTACTTGGCTCCACAGTCAACACTCTTGGTACCAGCAGCCAGGAAATCAAGAGACGAACTGCACTGGGAAAGTCAGCTGTGAGGGACCTCGAAAGAGTAGTGAAAAGCAACAACATCAGGCTGGAGACTAGGGTGCACCTGATCTGGGCTATAGTCTTCACAATTACGTGCTTTGCATCAGAAAGTTGGACAGTGAATAAGGATGATAGAAAAAGAATTGATGCCTTTGAGCTGTGGTGCTGGAGAAAAGTGTTGAATATACCATGGACTGCTAGAACAAACAGGTTTGTCCTAGAGAAGGTGAAGCCAGAATGCTCCTTAGAGTCAAGGATTCTGAGGCTTCATCTGACATACTTTGGGCATGGTGCAAGCAGGGACTGATCCTTGGAGAGGGACATCATGTTTGGCAGAGTACAGGGCAGGAGAAGAAGACCTTCAATGAGATGGATTGATTCTGTGACTGGAATGGTGGGAATGAGCGCATTTGAGATGGCTAGGTTGGCACAGGACAGAACGGCGTTTAGGGCTCTTGTACATAGGGTAGAGATGGCACATAACAATAACAACAGTCCTGTATCATCTTTACATCCATTGCTATATTTGACACCCATGTTGCAGGTACTCTAGCAATACAATTCAATGAGAATCTTCCTTTCTGTTGTCATACAGGTAAGGAATTGCATTGCCAACTCAAAAGTATGCACTTCAGATTCACCAGCTACTCTGCAAGAGAAAAATGAGTAATTTCCTCCCATGTGATTTACTGCTTCTAAAAACTTGCTGCAGGGTCAGCTATGAGTCAGTTCCAACTCAGCGGTACTCAACAAGAAGAAACACCAAGCACGCTCTGTGTCATTTTTATTTTCTCTTACTTATCCTATCTGTACACAGATGTTTGCTTCCATAAACATTCATGGAAAATATTTCAAGGCAAGAACACATACAGCCTTTCTCTAGTTGAAAGAACTAAAGAACAAATGCAAGTCTTAAGTTGCAATATTGAAGGACTCTCTATGGGCAAAATCCTCCCCCCCCTTTTTTTTTAAACACTGGAAATGTTTTAATTTTTTCCATCATTGTACATTTTATTCTCCCCTCCCCTCTCACAACACTCTCTGCAATGCAACAGTTCCAGACTGTTGTCATCTATATAATGCCTAATCATATATTTATTTTTGGACAGTTGTTCCCTTTATGCGATCTAATGCAGTGTTCATTACCTACAGGGAAAATCTTAAGAGATACAAGCAGCATCAAAAAGAAGATGAAAGGAGGGAGGGATAGATAAAGGAAATGGGAAAGATCTGGTGTAAAAAACAATGTATACAAACTTTCTAAGTCACTATAAAATACAATATTTTTTTAAAAAAAGATGATGATGGAAGGTTAAGTTCAAGCTGGATTTAGAAGAGGCCATGACACCAGGGTTATCATTGCTGATGTCAGATGGATCCTGGTTGAAAGCAGAGGATAACAAAAAGAATGTCTGTGTATTACTGACTTTGCAAATTCATTTAGCTGTGTGGATCATAACTATGGCTAACACTGAGAAGAATGGGAATCCTAGAACACTTAATTATGCTCATGAAAAACCGATATACAGATGAAGAAAACGTTGTCTGAACAGAACAAAGTAACACTGCATAAAATCAGGAAAGGTGTAAGTCAAGGTTGTATCCTTTCTCAATTCCTATTCAACTGGTATATGAAGCCAATCGTTCGAGAGAGTGGACTCTATACAGAAAAATGTGATTTGAGGATTGGAGGAAGACTCCAACAACCTGTGCTATGAAGATGATGCACCTTGCTTGCAGAAAGGAGGACTTAAGCATTTACTAAAGAAAATCAAAGACTACAGCCATCAATACGGATTACACCTCAACATCAAGAAAATAAAACTCTTCACCACTGGACCAAGAGACAACATCATAATTGATGGAGAAAAGATTGAAGATTTAATTTTATTTGGATGCACAATTAACTTCCTTGGGAGTTGTTGTTATGTGCTGTTGTGTCGCCTGCAACTCATAGAAACCCTATGCACAACAGCCCTCAACTCTGCTCTATCTTGTGCCAATTTTATTGTCTCGGACACACCTATCTTTATAACCCCAGTCACTGAATCAATTCATCTCATGAAGGTCTTCCTCTCTTGCAGTTCCTCCACCCTCCCAAGCATGACATACTTCTCCAAGGACTGGTGCCTTCTTGCAACATGTCCAAAGTAGGTCAGACAAAGCTTCAGAATTCTTGCCTCCAAGGAGCAGCTTGCTTTCACCCTCTCTATGCCAAACTTGTTTGTTCTCTTAACAGTCCATGGTATATTTAATACTCTTCTCCAACATGACAACTCAAAGACATCAATTCTCCTTCTGTCATCCCTAGTCATTGTCCACTCTCAGATGCACAGCAAGTAATTGCAAAGACTATGGCCTGGATCAGGTGCACCTTCATCTCCAGACTGGCATGTTGCTCTTCAGTACTTTGGAGACAGTCAAAAAAAAGATGTGCTGCAGTGGACAAATGTTAAGGACCTCTCCAGATGCTAAAGAGCTAGGATCTCAGTTTAAAAACTAAGGTGTCCCTGATCCAACCAGTCCTTTCAATTATTCCTATGCACCTCAAAGTTACGCAACATTTAAGGAAAACCAAAGAACTGTTTTCTCTGAATTGTGTTGGCAAACAGTGTTAACTATACTACAGACTGGCAAAAGAACAAACAGTATTTTGGAGTAAGTGCAACCTGGCTGCTCTTTAGAGTTAAGAATAGTAAAACTCTGCCTTACATTTTAGGCATGTTATCGAGAAGCCAGTCCTTAACAGAAGACCCCATGCTAGGAAAGTTAGATGGTCAGGAAAAGATAGGAAGACTCTCAACAAGATGGATTGACACAGTCGGCTCCAACATGTAGACTGTGAGGATGGTACAGGTGAGGGTCCAGATCTGTGATTCATGCCTATCAACCACCACCACCACCACCACCACCACCAGATTTCATCTATTAACTGGAAAGAAATACAGTAGTTGTTAAGAACATAAATGTAGGGAGTACTCAAAGACAATGCTAGTGATGGTAGCAGTTATATTTTAACAGGCCATCAAATAATACTTCCATCTCAAGGTTTCAATGTATTTCCAACCTAAGTGAAATCAATGGCTGTACAAACAAAGCAGATGGAAAGTAAACAAGCTTCTGAAGATCTGGATTAAGAAAAACTCCATCATTAACAGCTAAGGCATGGAAAAGGTGGCAGGACAATAACAGAGAGGGGATTTTCCAAAATTCAGCTAGGGCCACAAAACAATAAGGCTTGATAATACTATGCTAAAAGGAACACTAGCAAAAGCTCCCTACTCACAGTAAGTCCTAATATAAGGTAAAAAAAACTAGCAGGAAGGTAGCTAAATTGCAATTTATAAGGCCTCCTAAAGGTTCTCAAAAACATAAAAATAAGAAAATATTCTATAGTTGTATATACAGTACTTAACAGATAAAAGAGCATAAGTAAAGTATAAGCAAAGTATACAACAAGAGGGGGGGATGTCTACTACTACTAAGCAGATGGAACTTCTAATTGCTTTTCAAAAGGAAACAAAAGAATGCAATATAAAGTGATAAAAAAAGAAAATCTTAATTGGAAAATTCTGCAATTGGATAACCAAAGAAATTGTGGGGGGAAGGGGAAGTACAAGAATTTAGGAAAGAAATTCAATCTTTGAGAAACAAAAAACTAGAAATAATAAAGTATGGCCTGTGTTAAAAAGATGACACAGCCTTACTTGCAGAAAGTAAAGAAGAGTTTGAAGCATTTAGTGCATAAGATTAAAGACTAAAGCTCTCAATATAGGTTATACCTCAAAATGAAGAAAACAGAAGTCCTCACCTTTGGACCAGTAGGCAACATCATGATAGATGGACAAAAAAAAATTGAAGCTGTCATTTTACTTGGACCCGCAATCAACATCTATCATAGCAACAGTCAAGAAATAAAAAGACACTGTGTAACACTGCTGTTTTAACAGAATTGACATGGGGGTTTGGGGAGAAAACACTAAAGAGTGGCTAGATAATGAACAGTGCATTGGAATAGATTGAGGGGAAGAACTGTCTGAAAGAAATATAGGCTTAGGCTTTATACGCAGACATATGTATGAAAGCAATCTAGAACAAAAGGTGCACTGCCAAGTGGACTGGGGTGGGGGTTGAGAAGGAAAAGGGAGAGAGGAAAATGTGCAAAAAGGAATATATATATATATATAAAGAAGACATCATGCACTGGGGAAATATGCTATAAGGACCCTCTCTAAGTTCTAAATAGCATGAGATCTTCTTTTAAGAATTGGCCCCTCTTGGTAGTGCTATAAGGACCCTCTCCAAGTTCTAAATAGCATGAGATCTTCTTTTAAGGACTGGCCTCTCTTAGTAAATATCACTGAATCCTAGAGCTGCTGTTGTTGTTATGTGCCACCGAGTTGACTACAACTCACAGTGACCCTATGCACAATAGCTCTGAACTCTGCTCTGCTCTGTGCTAATCTCTTTGTCTCTGATATACTTACTCTTATTACCCTAGTTATTTTGTAAATCCATCACATCCAGGGTCTTCGTGTCCTGTGTTGTGCCTCGACTGGTCCCTTCTGGATACATGTTCAAAGTATGTGAGACAGAGTCTCAAAATCCTTGCCTCCAAGGAGCATCTTGGTTTCACTCTCTCCAAGCCAGATTTGTTAGTTCTCTTGGCAGTCCACGGTTATGTTCAATACTCTTTTCCAGCACCACAACTCAAAGACATCAATTCTTTTTCTGTTATCCTTGGTCACGCTATCCAGCTCTCTCGATAGCAAGTATTTGTGAAGACCATGGCTTCAATCCGGTGCACCTTAGTTTCTCAATTAACAGTATAAGTCAGTCCAAAGATACAAGCCATGTATCTTCTAGTTGTTTTTTTTCTCTCCCCTACTCAAACCTAAACAGCTCTAGATGACAAAAAGTAAATTAAGAATTAGCTAGCGTAAGTTTCAAGAGGCTTTTAGAGGATTTATGTACATTTTACCGTCTAAACATTCAAGTCTTGTTATTGAGCAATTAGTAAAGTGGGGCTAAGTATGACTAAGAAGTAAATTTCTTATATTAACCACAATATTCAATTTATTTTACCTTAGAACATGGTCTTATATATACAACATGTATAGTAAGAATATACTACAATACATAGTTATTTCAGTACAATAATCATCACTGTTGTTGTTGTTGTTGTTATGTGCCGTCGAGTCGTTTCCGACTCATAGCGACCCTATGCACAACAGCCCTAAACCCTGCTCCA
>NW_006399769.1:6807788-6834571 GCF_000299155.1 Elephantulus edwardii
TTCTTTGCTTTGTTAATCTGATGAATTACATTGATTATTTTCCTTTTGTTGAACCATCCTTGCATACTTATTATAAATCCCACTTGGTCATGACGGATTATTTCTTTGATGTATCGATTTTTGTTATTTCTTGACTGATAGTACCAAGGGTATTGACTGTGGATCCAAGTAAAATGAAATACTGACAATGTCAATCTTATCTCCATCTATTATGATACTACACACGGGCCTCATGGTGAGGATTTTTGTTTTCTTGATGTTGAGATGTAATCCAATACTGAAGGCTGCAGTCCTTGACCTTCCACAGCAAACCTATCAAGGTTGTGGAATCTGCATAGTGGTGGCTGTTAATCAGTTTTTCCTTCAATCCTTATGCCACATTCATTCTGGCTTCTTGAACGATCTATTTGGCATACAGACTAAAACAGGTATTGAGAAAGTATATAGCCCTGAAGCCACACTTTTCCTAATTTTAAAACATGCAGTGTTCGCTGGCTCTGCTCACACAACAGCCTCTTGATGTAGGTATAGGTTTCACATGAGCACATTTAAGTGTTCTGAGATTCTCATTCTTCTCAATACTAGGCATAATTTGTTGTGATTCACAGAGTCAAATGCCTCTGAAAAGCCAAAAGAACACAAACAGACATCATTCTGGTATTTTCTGCTTTGCCCAAAATCCATGTGATATAGCAATTATATCCCTGATTCCAACACCTCTTCTAAATCTAGTTTTAATTTCTAGCAGTTTGAAATGAATTTAAAGAAATAAGGAACAAGATTAAGCTGAACAAATGGAAGAATGTATGGAGGAAAAGAAATCTATTCAAAGGACTGTATATTGAAGGTATAAAGCAATCACCCTCTCTCCTCCAATATTATTATTCAAATACTATTATTCTAAGAATTCTAATATTTGAGATTATTTTAGAACAGAGTTTAGGTTAAAATCTTTAATTAGTGTCAATGACACTCATTCTAATTTGCGCCTAAAAACAAACCAAAAACAAGATTCCTAATGGCAAGGAAATTCACTGTTATGCCTATAAAACACTTTTTTATAAAATAGGGCAATCAATAATAGTAAATACAAGATAGCAAAAATTCAAATGACTTTAAACATATGACAAAAAACTGCACTTACAAGAATGCAAAATCAAAATAATCAAATGAAATCTGATTTCCTCTCATTAGATTAGAGGAGAAAGAAGACATTCAACAACAAATGTAGACAACAGTATAATAGCTATGCTGTCCAATCCAGAAACACTGGCCACATGTGGCAATGAACACTTGAAATGTTGCTAGTCCAAAGACAGAATTACTCAGAGTGGAAAACACAAACTGGATTTTGAAGATTTAATATGGAAAAACGAATGTAAAATACCCTATTAAATTTTACTGAATAGATATTAAAACAAATAAATTATTAAAATTAATTTTACCATTTTCTTTTTTTTTTTTACATGTAGCTGTTATTAGCTGCTGTCGAGTACAACCCACAGCAATCCTATGAACAACAGATCTGAATCCTGCCCTACAACACACTCAAGACCACTGCTACACTCACTATACCAATCCATCTGGTTTAGAGTCTTCCTTTCTTTCGCTGATTCTCCATCTTTCCAAGCATGATGTGCCTCTATAGCCTTTCCTAGAAGCACACCCACAGTGTATGTTGTTATGTGTCGTCAAGTCGTGTGCAACTCATAGCGACCCTATGTACAACAGCCCTATACCCTGCTCTATCCTATGCCAATCTTACTGTCTGTGACACACTTACCCCATTACCCCAGTCATTGAATCAATCCATCTCATCGAGGGTCTTCCCCTCCTGCGCTGTCCCTCCACCCTTTCAAGCATGATGTCCTTCTCCAAGGACTGGTCGCTCCTTGTAACATGTCCAAAGTATGTTGGATGAAATTTCAGAGTCCTTGCCTCCAAGGCACAGTCTGGTTTCACCCTTTCTAGGAGATGAAGCTTTATCACCTTTGCCTCCAACTAGCACAATAGAGTACCTACTAGATAATCTAAAATTCACACAAGACTGTCAGTCTAGCGGGTAAGGAGTTGTACTGTTAACCCAAAGGCAAACAGTTTGAATCCACAAGGAACAAGACAGTCAATCTCCTCTCATGCATTTCACTACCTCTGAAAACCCGCTGCAGCATCATCTCCGATTCCAATGCAGCAGTGCATAACAAACACCAACAACATGATGTGAATTACCTTTACAACAGACAGCAATGATACAAAGCAATTCCAACGCACTGGGGTTCTGAGGTCAAATATCTTAAGAAATATCTTACTCTCAAGGAACAGCAACAGATGGTGGGCTCAACACTTCTAACTTTTTGGTTAAGAGTCCAATACTTTAACTTCCTAAGACAGCCACCAAGGATCTTTTTATCTACCACTAGTGAAAGGAGGAAGCTCTGGTCATGTCTGTAGTGAGTAGCACTGCCAGCCCAAAGGTTGCACCTGTCTGTGGGTTTGAATCCACCAGTGGCTCCAAGGGAGAAAGATGGGCAATCACTTCCCTTGGGATTGACAACCTTAGAAACCCACTGGAGGGTCAGCTATGAGTAGGTTCCAACTCCACAATGACTTTGAGTTGTGGGGAGGTTTTTTCAAAGTGGAAATATAAACTGGTAAATCCACTTTGAAGAGAATTTTGGAAATATCAAGGTAGAGTGTAAACTATAACTCGAAAATTATGTTCCTAGGTCAGTGCCCCATAAAATACGTAAAATTATATCAGAACCAGTTTATTAACGTCAAAATTAATAAAAATGTATTATTATTCCATATAAAGGAATGAACATTGTAACCATTTAAGGGAATAAAAGCAGTTAATTGCAATGCAGAAGAGTAGAGCTACATATTACAGGTATCAAAAAAGATGGAACTACAAGTAAAATACATACATGTAGAATGTTTATATGTGTGAAAGAACCATAAAATTCACACTAGGGATTAGAAGAGAGAGGGAAGAAAGGAGATGGAATCCTGGAAGGTTATAGTGTTACTTCAATGGTAATAGTAATGCCCTACATCCTAAATTAACCCAGGCAGTGGCCATGCTGTGTCTTATTCGCCTTTCTAATGTTTATGTCTAAGATATTCGGATTTTTCTGGTCCACAATTACTACTATAATGACTTAAAAAATTATTTTTCAAGCAATTGTTTTAAATTCTTGTACATTATCTGGTAGACTTCTGGTAGAGGTAAAGGGGGCCTCATTATAGGTTGTGAAGACCTGGTTCTTGCAAGGGAGGAAGAAATGCTCCCCTTCTCTAGACTCGGGATAAAGTAGCGTCCCTTCAACAAATGAACACGATTAACCCTTTTCTGTCCAGAGTATTAAGTGTAAAGAAGAGGGAGAGCAGATCAGTAATACACAAGGGAAGAGCGCTATGAACTGTGACTGCCTGATCTCTGGGAACATGCTGCTCTACTTCCACTGGGTCTGACCCTGGGCCAGGCACCTTTGCTGGTACAGAAGACTGCCTGGTATTCCACCCTAGGAAGACTGAAGGACAGAGTAGGAAATGTCAGGTATGGCTGCGATAATTGTTTTTAATGCAATTTTGTAGATCAAGAATAGCATTTAATGGGTATATTTCATAGTTTTCTAAGACATAAGATAGTTTTAACCATGTTTAAAGAAATAAACCTTGAATAACATCAGTCTATAGAAGAAACTACTCATTAAATAAACACTCTAGTGGCCTAGTGATAAGAAGCTGCACTGCACATGGCTTGAATTCACCAGTCTGTTGCTCTGTGGGAGAAGGATCTCCTCCCATGTGATAAATCACTTCTGAAAATCCACTGGAGGGTCATCTATAAGTCTTTTCCAACTCAACAACACATAACAATAATCACAGGGGTGAGAGAAGGAACAAAATACATATTCTGGATCAAGAGTTGTAGCTCCCATCGAGTTGAGTCAAGTAAAACTCATACCGCCCCTAAGAACAACAGACCTGAATCATACTTGTCCTATCCTGTGCAATTCTCATCATCTCTGACTTATCTGAGCTCTCTCTGCTGCAGTCACTGTGTCACTCCATCTGTCTGAGGGTCTTCCTCTCTTTTGCCAACCCTCCACCTTTTTTTGTGTGTGTGTTTTTTATTTTATTTTATTATTTTTGTGTGAGTGTACCGTCAAATCAGATCTGACTGGTACAGGAGGAGATTGTCCCTCCTTCCTTGGCAGAGCATCTGGAGGATTCGAACCGTGCGCCTCTGGAATTGTAGTTGCAGCTCCTTGCCACTAGCCCACTAGAGCTCCCCAAATCCTCCACCTTTCTAAACATGATGGCCTTCTTCAAGAAACAGCCTCTCCTAACAACATGCCCAAAGTATGTGAGACAAAACTCCAAGCAGCATTCTGGCTGCCTTTTTCCAGTTCTTTGTGGTTTTTTTGTTTGTTTTTTTTAATTGTGTGTGTGTACCGTCAAATTGGGTATGACTGGTACAGGAGGAGATTGTGCCTCCTTCTTCAGCAGAGCATCTGGTGGATTTGAACCACGCGCCTCTGGGATTGCAGTGCAGCTTCTTGCCACTAGGCCACCAGAGCTCGCCAGTGCTTTGTTCTTTTGACAGTCCATAGGATAGTCAGTACTCTTTTGTAACACAACAGTTGAGAGACATCAATTCTTTTGTCATTCTTATTCACACTCCAGCTTTCAGATGCAAGGCAAAAGATTGAAAAGACCTGAATCAGTCTGAATCAGGTGCACCTAAGTCTTCAAACTGACGTCACTGTTCCTCAGTAATTTGGAGAGGTCCCTGACAGTAGACTTGCCCAGTGCAACGTTCTAATCTCCTGACTGCTGGTACCAGAGGATCCAAGTAAGGCAAAATTGTTGACAATTTCATTCTTTTTTCCATCTACCATCATGTTGCCTATTAGTCCAATGGCAACAAAACAAAATTTTGGTTGTCTTGACATTAGAACAAGTTCAAGCTCTACTGAAGTCACTGAGGAAAAATTAGGTTCTAAAATAAATGGGATGCCCATTTACATGTTTCAACCAACAGACATTCTCACACTTCATGCTAGGAAATTTGGAGGATAGTTGCATGGCTGCCTGACTGGAATTTGCTCTCACTCCCAAGAAAGGTGATCCAACAGAATATGCAAATTAAAGAACAATATCATTAATATCACATGCAAACAAAAAATTGCTGAAGATCTTACAATATAGCTAGAACAGCACACTGAGGGAGAAGTTCCAGAAGTTCAAGCTAGATTTGGAAAAGGTTGTGGCACCAGGATATCACTGCTGATGTCAGATGGATCTGGTTGAAAGCAGATTACCAGAAGAATGTCTATTATTTTACTGACTATGCAAAGTTCTTAGACTGCGTGGATCCTAATAAACTATGCCTAACGTAGAGAAGACTGAGAATCCCAGCACACTTAATTATATTCATGTGAAATCTATACATAGACAAAGAAGCTGTTGTGCCAACAGAACAAGAGAACTCTGCATGGTTTAAAATGAAGAAAACTGTGTGTCAGAGTTGTATCCTTTCTCCACACCTATTCAGTCTGTACACTGAGCAAATAATTTTGAGAAGCTGGACTCTTAGGAAAAAGAATGTGCGGGGCAACCCTTCGCGGCCCTCTACCCGGGGCGGGCTACCCTTGGCCCTCGGCTCAGGGTCAGTCGCGTCCCTCAGGGTGAGCTCCTCAGTCCCCAGATTGTGCCATCTGACCCCTGGGTGGGGAAGGAGAGAAAAAAAAGAATGCCTTGGGTATCCAGAGAATGTTACCTAGGCCACCTTCTGCCACCCTCCCCCCCAGTAAACCTGAAAGCAACACCCTCAAAAGCCCTTCCATTTGTAACTCACAAGTTTGTTCTCTCTAGGTTTGCTCCCTTTCCTATAGGTAACCTTAATTCTGAGTTTTACTCCAGAATTGACCCTGAACCCAGTGCCAGTGACAAAAAGGAAATACAACTGACAGCTAAGGAAGCAAAGGAGGATGGAGCCTCTGGGTTCAACCAGCCATCCCCACTGGACCCACCTGGGAAAACACTTTACAGTCCAGAGGGGAGCAAATGACAGGAAAATATCTTCCAACAGAGCAAGAAGGCAAGCAGCTTTAACCCAAGACCACCAATAAGGTGATAAAGCGTCCTCCCTTCCCCTCTTTACATCTACGCCCCTGTTCAGAATGAAGAAGCCAGAGAGTCGGCATCCAATTCCCAAATCAGTAAGACAGCTGGTTTAATTACTATTGGAAAATGCTTGTCACTCCTCTGTAGCATCTGGTCCCCACTGGACCCTCATCATTTCCTTCACCTGCTCCCCGCACCGACCAAACTGTGCAGCTCTGCAGCTGCATCCTGGCCCATCCTCACCCTTCTGCCCCCAACCCTCACCTCCTTGTACCCCCAATATGTTTTTCCCAATTAAAAAAAAAAAAAGAAAAGAAAAAGAATGTGGTACAAGGATGGGAGAAAGACTTAGCAACAATCTTTTTTATGCATGACACAATCTTGCTTGCTGAAAAGAAGCACTTGAAATACTTGCTGCCAAAGATCAAAGACTAAAAAGCCTTCCTGAGCAGAAGTCAAGCTAGTTCTTCTTTAAAAGGCCAAAGTGTAAATATTTTGGCTTTATGGGCCATATGGGTTCTGTCACAAATATTCAACTCAGCTAAGCAACAGGAAAGTAGACACTGATAATATGTAAATGATGAGAACAGTTATGTATCAATAAAATTTTACATAATCAAGTAAAAGGGCAAATTACACCAACTGGCTCTTTGGCTAACCTCTGAGTCAAACTCAATCACCTCTCTCTCCAATGGTGGGTGACAAAAATGAGCAATCTACTTGCAGCCTGCTGGAGTCAACTCTTGTCAGTTCCAGCTCCCTTGGTTCTGACTCCATGGTATTTAACAAGACTACTTTAAAAAAAAATTTGTGGGGTTCCTTAGCAAAGTGCACTGCTAACTGAAAGGCTGTATGTCTCTGGCAGTTCAAATCCACCAATGGTACAAATTTACTAGCAACTCCTTGGGAGATACAAAGAGTTTCTTCTTGTTGCAATTTACTGATTCAGAAACCTAATTTAGAGTGTCCACTATGAACTGACTGGATGATAGTGAGTTAAGTCTCTCCTAACTCTCAAGGTTGTTAAGTGTCATCAAGTGGAGTACAACTCAGAAACCCTATGAACAACAGACCTGAGCTCTGCCCTATCCTGTGCCATCCTCATCAGCTCTGACACTTGAGCCCATTGAATTGCTTTTCCTAACAACATAACCAAAGTATGAGAGAGAAAGCTTCATCTTCTTCCAAGATAGACTTGTTTATTTTTTCCCATGGATGTTCCACAGAACATTCACTACTCTTTGCAAATACAATTCAAAGGTGTTGATTTTTGTTTGGTCTTCTTTATTACTGTCTGACTTCCAGATGCATTAAAAAAAACCTGAAAATATCAGGGAGCTCTGGTGGCCTAGTGGCAAGACGATGCACTACAATCCCAGAGGTACAAATCTGGTTCAAATCCACCAGATGCTCTGCTGGAGAAGGAGGGGGCAATCTCCTCCTGTACAAGTCAGATCTGATTTGATGGTACATGTAAAATTAATACAATTAAAAAAAAAAAACCAACAAAAAAAACACACCTGAAAATATCACAGCTTGGATCAGGTGCATTTCACTTTTTTAACTAATATCCTTGCCGTTTAGCATGTTGGCGAAGTCTTGTCTCATGACTATGCCAAAGCAACACATCTTTTGTTTTCTTAACTGGCACTACCATTGGCATGGATTGCAGATACAAGTTAAATGAAATAACTTACAACTTAAATTTTTTTCCTCCATCATAATGTTTTTTGCCTACTAGTCCAATGGTGAAGATTTCTGTGTTCTTGATGTTAAGTTCTAACTTTCATCCTCTTCAGTAAGTGCTTCATGTCATCTTCACTTTCTGCAGACAATATTGTGTGCATAAGGAAGATAGGTGAACTTTCCTTTAATCCTGATGCCACATTCCCACATTTTTATCGATATAGCCTAGCCTTTCAGATGATTAGCTCAGAATAAAGACTGAATAGGTAAATTGAAAGGATATAACCCTGACACACATACTTCTTTTAAACCATGCAGTGTTTACACAACAGTTTCTTATCTATGTGTAAGCTTTACAGGAGCAGAATTACGTGTTCTGAGATTGCTGTTCTTCTCAGTGTTAGTCATAGTTTGTTATGATCCACACAGCCAAATGACCTCACAGGCAATAAAACACATTCTTCTGTTATTCTCTGTGTTCAGTCAGGATCCGTCTGACAACAGCAATGAATGGTATCTGTGGTGTCACAGTATCTTTCAAATCTAGCTTGAACTTCTGGTAGTTCTCTCTCAATGTCCTGTTCTAGCTGTTTTGGGATGATCTACAGCAAATATTTTGCTGCATGTCTTATACTGTTCAATAATTTTCACATTCTGTTTGATCAGCCTTTTTTTTTTTAATGAACACAAGTACAGATGCAGACGCAACACAAGATTTCAAACTATGATGTTTCTGTAAGACTCCTAATTTCTCAAGAATTTGAATGAATTTAAAGCCAATAAATACAATCTTAGTAATACTTCATTAAGATTCTATTCGGTCATCAGAAGAGAGCAAGGAAACACTGCATGGTTCAAAATCAGGACGGCACCCCAGCTACAGTCACTGTGTCAACTCATCTTACTGAGGGTCTTCTTTTCTTACACTGACTGTTCACCTTTCGAAGCATGATGTCCTTGTCCCAAGGTCAGATCCTTCCAGAAGAATTGATGTGTACGAGTTCTAGTGTTGAAGGAGAGTACTGAAATTTCCAATGGATTGCCAAGAAAACAAATAGGTCTGTCTTGAAGAAAGTGAAACCAGGTTGCTCCTCGAAGCAAGCGCAAGAAAACTTCAGTGGTTAATAGTCCAGAATAATTGAAAATAGCAGAAAATTTTCTCTATCTAGACTTGATGGACCATCCATTCTATCATTTGCAATTAGTTTGGGTTATTTCCTCTTTGTAAAAGGGCTACTTTTAACAACTCAGTGTTGACTGACTTAATCAGAAGAAAATTTTTTGTCAAGATAGGTTAAGCAATCATGGACAAGCCTCAATTCTTCTACTTACAGGAACAACTACTAGTGATTTCTTTTCAATGAAAAGAAAAAAATCATTAAGATAAAATGTAATTAAATTTAAGAATTAGTGAAATTACTCTCAAGCTTTAATGAGGTTTGACATTCTTCAATAAATGGTACGATGTACCTTTAATCAAACCCGCTTCTTCTCAAGCATGCACTATCAATGAAACAAACTTATTAATTTTTAAAAATATTTCATATTTGATAATTTAAAAGGAGCCATGGTGTTGTAGTGTCTTATTTTGCCAATGGCTTTTTGTTCATAGGGTTGCTTTATCTAAGACTCAACAGCACCTAACAACAACAACAAAAACAATGATCAGTAGTGCAAATCCACCCTCTGTACCAAGTGACAAGGATGGGCAGCCTCCTTTTATAACGATGTATGGCACTGAAACCCAATGGAGGGTCATTATGAGTTGGAATTGACAATAGTATATACAGAGTTGCATTCTTTAAAGAAAATACAAGCCACATTTTTGAGCCATTTTTCTATTTCAATTATAGAATATATTTTAAGTCCACCAGTAATTTGGGAGTGGAGGCTATTCTACAAAAAACCCACAGTAATACCCACAGGAATAGGTCCTACCTTTCCTTTATTCCTAAAACACCTGCTCCATTTCTAAGTGAAAAACAAGTTCCTTACTATTCATATAAGTGTCCCAATTATGGGTGAGTATGCCACTCTCTCCTAATACTATGCAGATGACACCACCTTGCTTGTTGAAACTGAGTAAGACCTGAAGTGTTTATTGCAGAAAGTCAAGGACTATAGTCTTCGATACGGACTGAAGCTCAACATTAAGACAAAGATTCTCACCACTGGACCAACTGGCAGGACCATGAGAGATGGAGAAGACAGGTGGTTAACATTTTTTGCTTGCTCGGATCCATAATCAAAAATCCTGGCACCAGCAGTCGAAAAATTAAAATACTAATTGATCTGAGTAAAGTTGCTGTTAGAGACCTCTCCTAAGTGCTAAAGAGAAACTATGTCAATCTGGAGACTAAGGTGCACCTGATTCAGGCCATGGTCTTCGTAATTGCATGCAATGTATCAGAGAGCTAGACAATGGCTAGAGCTAACAGAAGAACTGATGCTTTTAAGTGTGGTGCTGGAAAGAGTACTAACATACCATGTACTGCCAAGAGAACACTTATCCTGGAGAGAGTGAAACCAGCCTGCTTCTTAGAGGCAAGGATTTTGAAGCTCCATTTCACATACTTTGGGCAAGTGGTCAGGAGGGACCAGTCCTTGGAGAAGGACATCATGCTTGGAAGGATGCAGGAGATGATGACCAGAGATGAGATGGATTGACACAGTAACTTAGATAATGGAGGTAAATGTGTCAGAGACAGTAAAACTGGCTCAGACTAGGGCAAGTTCAGAACTATTGTACATACAGATCACTATGAATCCGAGGGGACTCGATGGCACATTAACAACAACAATGAAAATAATATTTCAATATATTCCAAAAGGAAATTTTTAAACTAGTTAGTCAAAAAGCTTTAAGTTAGAAAACCATGGTTTACACACTATGTTAAACATATGACGGATATACATATTAATGAAAACATAACAATTCGATGATATACAACTGGATTCTTGAAGCCAAACAAGTTACTACCAAATGTACTATTATTATTATTATTATTCTAAAAAGAGTAAGTGATATGAATCAATAACAACATACTGTAGATGTGATCACAAGTTAGCTGAAGCAAATAACAAGTAACAAATCACAAGTAAACTCCTGTGTGTCTTGACAGTGTAACAATAAAGCACAATGTTTATGCCTGGCATTAAAATTAAATTTTCATGGCACCATAAAATATAAATGAAAGCATTTAAAGACAATAAGGTGTGAGGATCACATAGTATTTGTTTCCTAGAGAGCACTGGTGGCTTAGTGGTAAGGAATTTTGATGCCAAATATGTGATTCAAATCCTCCAGCTGCTCCACAGATTGGGCAACCACTTCCCATGCAATCACCTGCCTCTAAAAACTCGCCGTGTTGATTTTGACTTGATAGTACTCAACAACTACTATGAGCTACATGGCAAAATCTTATAAAATTGGAGAAATGAAATTGCATAGTACTTTTTTGAAAACTTTTTAACAGCATCAAAAATTTAGTAAAATGTTTTATCATCACAAAGCTGATTCAACTACCTACTCCTATCACTGAACTTAGTTAAAAATAGCAGTCTTATTTAAGGAAGTAATAGTAACATAGGTGGTGTGTTGAAAATGTACTTCAATCTTAAATCTGCACACACACAAAAAGCACATTGTCTGTTGTTGCTAGGTGCCACTGAGTTGACTAAGACTCGCAGAGGCACTTCGTTGTTGTTAGGTGCCACCAAGTTGAGTTAGACTCATAGAGACCCTATGAACAGAAGATCTGAACCTTGTTCTGTCTGGTGCCATCCTCACACGTCCTGATACACAAGACTTCATAGTAGCAGTTGCTGTGTCAATCCACCGACCCTCCACCATTCCCAGCATCATGCCCTTTTCCAAGGAATAGCACCTCCTGGCACCGTGTCCAAAGTATGGGAGATGAAGCCTTATTACTCTTGCCACCAAAGAGCACTCCGGCTATGAGCTTTCCAAGACATATCTGTTCATTCTCTTGGCCGTCCATGGGATGTTCAGTTCTCTTCTCTAACACCACAGTTCAAAGGTGTCAATTCTTTTTCTGTCATCCTTATTCACTGTCCAGCTCTCAGATGCATAGCAAGTAACAAAAAAAGACCATGGCCTGAATCAGATGCACCTTAGTCCTCAAATTGACATCATTACTCCTCAGTTTGGAGGTCCCTAACTGCAGATTTTTCCAGTGCAATGTGTTGTCTTAGTTCCTAACTGCTAAGTACCAAGGGTGTTAATTGTGGATCCAAGCAAGATGAAGCTGTTGACAGTTTCAATCTCCTCTCCATCCACTGTGACGCAGAGTCCAGTGGTAGGAATCTTTGTTTTCTTGACACTGAGATCCTATTCATACTGAACACTGCATTCTTTGATCTTCTGTAACAAGTGCTTAAAGTCCTCCTTTCTTTCAGCAAGCAGAATGCTATAAAAGCTGCACTGAAGACACTGGCAAAAAAGTAAGGCCCCAATAATCAATGGGAAACCAACTGCCTTGTCTAAATTAGCAGATGCAGCCTTGGACGCACTAACCAGTCTATGCTAGGAAATCCGGAGGATGGCTGTCTGGCCAAAGGATTGGAAAATGTCCATATTTGTTCCCATTCCCAAGAAAGGTGATCGAACTGAATGTGGAAACTATCAGACAATGTTATTAATATCACATGCAAGCAAAATACTGAAGATAATTTTAAAAGTCTAGAACAGTCATAGATAGGGAACTGCCGGGAGTTCAAGCAGGATTTACAAGAGGCCGTGACACTAGTGATATCATTGCTGGCTGAAAGAAATACAAGAAGATTGTCATTTTTGTGCTTTATTGACTTTGCAAAGGCATTTGACTTTGTGGATAATAACAAGTTGTGACTCCTATAGAGAAGACTGAGAATCCTAGAACACTTAATGTGCTCATGCGGAACCTATACCTGGACCAGAAGGCTGTTGTACAAATAGAGCCAGGGAACACAGCACGGTTTAAAATTGAGAAGGGAGAGAGTCAGGGTTGTATTCTCTCTTCATACCTATTCGAATAGTCTATATACTGAGCAAATTGTCTGAGAAGCTAGACTCTAAAGAGGAGTATGGCATCAGGGAGACTCATCAATATCCTGTGTTCTGGAGATGATACAACAGTGACACTCTGAACAACAAATCTGAACCCTGTCCTATCTTGTACCATCATTCATCCTCATCATCTCTGACACACTTGAGCCCACTGCTGCAGTCACTGTGTCAATCCCTCTATTTGCAGATCTTCCTCTTTTGCTGACCCTCTACAAGTTAAAGTATGATGCCCCTTTCCAAGGAAAAGACTCTCCTAGCGACATGTCCAAAGTATGTGAGACAAAGCTTAACCATCTTTGCCTCCAAGGAGCACTCTGGCTGCACCTTTATTAAAAATGTTTCATTGATGGGAACGACATGACGAATGAGGGACAAAAACAGCCCACAAACTTCGAAAAGGCATTATGAATAATTATTAGCATACTTGAAAGACCAAACTTATTCTATTATTTTAAATCAATGCATTGATGTAAGCAATCATCAGCAACAAAAATAAGAATAAAGACAGATTATGAAATTCAATGCTCTCATTTATCTTTTTGTCACTCACAGATCGGTTGCCAGAAGCAGGATGACAAGGTATTATTTGTAAATTTTATGACAATCAACCATTAACTACAAAAAAAAAAATCTCAAAATTTATGCTACCTATATTTCAGTGAGTACAGGTCACTGAGATGAAAGGCAATCTATATTATAAATATGAGGCCTGCCTAGTTTCTAGAAATCTTTTATTCCCACAAATCACTCTTAATTGTTGTTATTAGGTGCCATTGAGTATGACTCATAGTGACCCAGTGATCAAAAGACCTGAACCCTGTTCTATCCTATGGCATCCTCAGACTTCCTGACACACAGAGCCCACTGTGGTATTCATCATGTCAATCCACCTGGTCGAGGGTCTTCCTCTCTTTCACCGCCCTCCACTCTTCCCAGCATCATGCCCCTCTCTAAGGAAGAGCTCCTCCTAGCAAAATGATCGAGTATGTCTCATCATTCTTGCCTCCAAAGAGCACTCAGGCTGACAATTCCGCTAATGTTGATACCTAAGATAAATTCTGTGATAAAACGTCAAAGTCACTAATATAAATAGCCATATTCAGATCCAATTCAAATTTAGAATTGCATTCACTAAGGAAAAAAACAATCAAGCACTACATGTAAAAAAATTACTGAAAATCCAGAAATAGTAAATTCCAAATAATTATTTACTAAATGTGAATTCATTCTTTTAAGTTATAATCTGAATAAATTCTACTAGTAAAATTTCTGAATTCAAAAATTCTTTTACTTATATATTATTATTATTTATTATTATATCAACTGCTTGCCAAATAGTTTTTGCTTCAACATCAGTGAATTATGAAAGGCACAATTCAAAGACTATATCCTGTTGTATTTTAATGAGGTAATCTTGGTATTTTATGAAGGTCCAGCATAGTTGGAATTACACTCTATTTTCCTACTACTTTCTAAACTTGGAAGAAAGGTCTGGTGATATACTACTGAAAACTGAATCACTGCAAACCCTATGGAGTGCAGTTCTATTCTAACATATGAGACCACCAGGAATTAAACTCTTATGGGCAGCAATCTGCTTGCTATCCTAAAGGCAGCCGATTTGAATCCCCCAGAAGCTGGACAGAAGATGGGCAATCTTTTCTCATGCAATTTACAGCTTCCAAGTATCAGCTGGAGGGTCAGCTATGAGTTGGTTTCGACTCAACCACTGTGTTTTTGAATGAAATAGCAACTCTTTTATGACTTTAAAAGTTTTATATTTATATTATACTGTGTGTAAACAGCACCAATGAGTGTAAAAAAGTACATTTACTCCCAGTATCATATACAGCAGAAGATATGTTTATTAATGAATTTTCATCAACAAAATTTTCATGATTTATCCCATGAGAGTCTACCCTTCTTTGCTATGGGCTCAACTACTTTTTCATGATTCATCACAATCATTAAGTAAATCTTCTTTATCCAAAACTGGTTAAAGACAGTCAAGTCGACATTATACTTTTAACTCAAAAGACTGTTTTTAAAAAGGTACATGATAAAAAAATTTCAGAAGACTTTTCCTAACTCTGTCAACCTGTGAATTAACTGTTCTTAGAGGCATCAGGCACTACACACCACTCTTTCAACTGATGTAATCTAAGGAGTTGGGAACTCTGACAGGCCTACCTGAAAGCTGAAAATGTTTTCATCTATACCTAGAATTATATTTATTTGTGTGTGTGTGTGTATAAAAAGACACCCAGTATAAGGGGAAAAAAGGTGCTAAAGAGCTTTGCAGGTCACTTTCAAGAAAACAATCACATCAAAAAATTTACAAAAAACTGGAAAAATAAAGAATATTACTCAATGGCAATAAAGAATTGCTTTAGAAACTATGATAACACTATTCTGCGATAAAAAATGAGGATAATAATAATAACTTAAAAACATAAAAAGAAGCACAGGATTATTATGGAAAGTAAATTTTTTGCTAAAAGTATCTGTTTTAGATAGGAACTCAGAAAAGTTCTATTGAAACTTCACATTGCCAACAGGAAATCTAAAACATTTAATTATAACAGTGTAACTCTTAGTTTTTTTAAAAAAGCCTGAATCTTGGAAAAGTCTATTGGCTTAATTAGAACTTGCTTCACTATTTATTCAGAAATGCTATTTAAAAGTAGGCCAACAATAGGAACTTTCTGCTATTATGCAACAGAGCAAGTAAATGAAATAATGTCTATTAACATTCAGCGTCCGTGGTATATTTCTTCATCTCTTAGAACACACTGTGACTGTCTACTCTGAACAATTTATCACTTCTACAACCATGCAGTAGCTCGAGTAAGTTCCTGTGTTGATCCCACAATAAACCTCAATAATGTTCACATCACAAGAGTTGTAAATGTTTGTTAAAAGAAAAATATTTTTCCCAAAATAGCTACATATCAATAAGACGACTCAAATTCCTAAATAATCCTTTTACAAAGCTCCTGCCAACTTTATTTTGATACATTAAACATGTGGACCCTATTTTAAAAGACTTTTGGATGTGACTTCATCAAAACAGCATTCTGGTTGCTCAAATGTTTTCTTTTTAAAGTTTTCGAGGTGATTTTTGACGAAAGTGAATAATCATGAATCTGGGTCACTTATTTAATATTTTAAACAGCAATTTTGCCAAATAAAAATGAACAAACGTTCCAGGTCGGCTACTTGACATGCGAATCATGTTAACTTAAAAACTCTGAAATAATAATTCTTTCCTACACTCACTATGCCTTTCACGTTTAAAATTATGTGTATTACTTTCACATTCTACTTTGCATTTTAAAGACGCAATTGACTTATTTAAGGAAGGATGTTAGGATATCATGATGAAAGTGATTTGCCAAAGGTCCTGAGGAGTCCCGGGTAATTTGGGCACCGCATGGAGCAGGCCGCTTAACACAGAACTTTACAGATTAAACAGGACTCCGAACAGCTCGCTGCTGGCCAAGGCCGGGAAGACAAGTCCGGATCTCGCAGAAGAGAGCAAGCTCCTAAGAGGCCAGAGATGCCGGGACGGACAGACACAGGGACAAGAAAAACCTAACACGGAAGTGCAGCAAAGAGTAGGGCGAAACCTTCAGAGGAAACACGCAAAAAAGGCAGTGTTTTCTAATAAGCACGCACCGGGACGGTGTGAGTTTAGGCCTGGGGTCCTGGCCCCCGTCCTCTGGGGAGAGGAGACGCTTCGAAAATGAAAGAGAGACAAGAAGTATTTCCTTCCCCGGCGTTCGCACTAAGTACGGCCCGCGGCCGGGCGCCGCTCCCGTCGGCCGAGAGCCGCTCCCGGAGCCGTGGCGGCGGCGGCCTACCCGGCCAGGCCCGGCGCGCCCGCCTCCTGCCTCCGCGGCAGCAGGGCCAGCACACCAAACGACCAAGGTCAGAGGCCCTGACCGCAGTGCCCTGACACCTCGGCAAGAGCCCCGGGGCCGCTGGGGTGCCCGCGCGCCGCTTGCTGCCCCTCTGCCGCCGCGGCCCCTCCGCACGGCGCGCCAAGCGGCCTTACCTGCAGCGTGAAACCGAGGCGAAGTCTAGGGCGTCCCGCTCGCCCCCGGAGGAGAGCCCCCAACTGCACTCAGCCCGGATTGCCAACGGAGACGCGACCCTGCCTCCGGCGCGGTCCCTCCTCGGGGTCTCGGCCACCGCCGCCGCTTGGAGGAGTGTTTACACCGTCGGGCCCCTCGCGCCGCCGCCGCCGCCTTCCCTCCACCCCAGCGCCGTTGCCGATTCCTCCACCACCACCTCCTCCGCCGCAGCCTCGTGTCTCTGGAGCATTTTCCAGCTACCGTACCCTGAGAAACAGAGACTCCAGCCGCGCAGGCAGGAAACTCCCCCGCAAGTGCTTGGGGGACAAGAGGGTCAGAACACCGGCGGCTCCTCCGCCATTGAGCAGCAGCCGCTCAGCTCCTTCTGCAACCCCCTCCCCGTAGCCCGCTCCGCCCCACCCCTCGAAGAGCCCCGCCCCGTCTCCCACCCATTGGGAGGCCGCTCGTCCTCTCGCCGGGCTCGGTTCACTGAGAAGCCCGTCAATCACCGCTTCCCCTCCCAGTTCGGCGGCCGAACCTACCTTGGTACTTCCTTTTCCCCGCCCATACTGCGAGGCCTCTGAATTCTTACCCTTTCATTGGGCACAAATGGTCACCTCAATTGGTCCAGTCATCCATCCATCAAACACCGCCCACAGTGAACGACCCAACCTTTTATTACCATTTACTTCATTCTGTCCCGCCTCGGTTACACACTACCCTTATCGCGTCATGGACCAACCTAGCCAGCCAGCCATAAATTAAAAACCTCCGTCAATCAAATCAACCTGCGTTCCGCCTAGCAAAAGGATGGGCCCTTTTATTCCCTTTTATTATTGGTGCAAATGGAGACCCAAACTCTCAGTCATTGGCTTTCCATAAATGTCTGTCACTAAACTAATTTCCAAGTCCGTCACACCGGCTTTTTTAAATTGAGCGCGCAAAAAGCCAGGAAGTATCCGGTATGTGATTGGCTCGTCTTTGAAAATGGTCAAATCCAGAGAGTATGCGAGGATCCTTCCTGGTATGCAAAAATTAAGCGTCTTTATTTTTCACCCATAAACGTTGCGCAAAACATGGGCAAAGGAGCCACCAGATTGTTCAATGGAGGCCTAATGACATCCAAATTGCTTGGGAACAATTGATTGGCTAACAAGAGTCTTCCCAGGCTCTAATGGAAGGGCTGGATCTCCTCTAGCAAGCGTAGAAACTACAAAGATTAGTGCAGGCGAGAAGAAGCTGTTTCGGGCAAGATAGTTGTTTCGCTTTAACCAACGAGTAGGTTTCACGCGCCGATGAGAAACCCTGCTTAGAGCTCTGGGGGAGGTTTTTGCAGATAGGAAAAGCCCGGATGTTCTTTAACAATGAAATCATCGCCAACCAATCAGAGCTACTGAGCGAGATACATACCTGATCTGTTTCCAAAGGGCTTGAAAATGAAGGTGGTTGTTGTTATGTGACGTGGAGTAGCTTGCGACTCATAGCGATCCTCTGTACAATAGCCGTGAATCCTGCTCTATCCTGTGCCAACTTGACTCTCTCTGACACTCATTACCCCAGTCACTGAATCAATCCATCTCATCGACAGTCTTCCTCTTTTTCTCTGTCCCTCCACCCTTCCAAGCATGATGTCCATCTCCAAGGACTGGTCCCTTCTTGTAACATGCCCAAAGTATGTCAGACAAAGCCTCAGAATCCTTGCCTCCAAGGTGCAGGCTGGTTTCACCCTCTCTAGAATAAGCCTGTTTGGTCACCTGGCAGTCTATTCAACATTCTTCTCCAGCATGACAGCTCAAAGGCATCAATTCTGTCATCCTTAATCTTTGTCCAGTTCTCTGATAGCAAGCAATTGTGAAGACTACGGCCTGGAAAACTATCCAAAAACGACTGGAGCAGCATGACAGTAGAGAACTGCCAGATGTGCAGGCTAGGTTTAGAAGAGGACCTGGTTATCAATTCTATTTGATCTAAGGAAGATTAAATCACTGACACCTTCAATTTTTTTTCCATCTATCTTAATGTTGACTGCTGGTCTTGCTGTAAAAGGCTTTGTCTTCTCGATGTTGAGATATAATCCATACCAAAGGCTGTAGTTCTTGGTCTTCAGCAAGAGTTTCATATCCTGTTCTCTTTCACCAAGCAAAGTAGTGGCATCTGGATAACAAAAGTTGTTGATTAGCCTTCCTCAAATCCAGATACTACATTCTTCATTGAGTCTGGTTCATGAATTATTTGCTCAGAATATAGATTGACTAGGTGTGGAGAAAGGATAAAACTCTGACACATACTCTTCCTAATCTTAAACCATGCAGTGCTACCTTGTTTCATTTGGACAACAGCTTCTTGGTCTAGGTATAGATTCCATATGAGTAAAATTGAGTGTTGTGAGATTCCCATTCTCAATCCTAGCCATAATTTGTTGTGATCTACTTTCAAATGCTTTTGCATAGTCATTAAAACACAAGTAAACATCTACAGTCAAATGCTTTTGCACAGTTAATAAAACACAAACTTCCTCTGATTTTAGTTAGTATCCATCTGACAGCCGTAAAGATATCCATGAGCCCATGGCTTCTTAAACGAGCTGAAATTTTCAGTAGTTCCCTGTCAATGTATTGTTGTAGCTATTTTTAAAATGATCTTCAATAATATTTTGTTTGCATGAGATATTAAACATGTAATTATTGTTGTTATGTGTCGTCAAGTCACTGGCAACTCACAGTGACCCTATGTATGATAGCTCTGAATCCCACTCTATCCTGATCCAAACTTATTGTCTGACAAACCTACTCCCATTTCCCAAATCACTGAGTCAATCCTTCTCATCCAGGGTCTTTCTCTCTTGCACTGTCCCTCCACTCCTCCAAGCATGATATTCCTCTCCAAGGACTTGCAACATGCCCAAACTATGTCAAATGAAGCTTCAGAATCCTTGCCTCCAAGGAGCAGCTTGGTTTCACCTTCTCCAGAATGAACCTGTTTGTTCCCCAGCAGTCCATTGTACAGTCAACACACTTCTCCAGCACCACAACTCAAAGGCATCGATCTATCATCCTTCTATCATCCCTAGTTATTGCCCAACTTTCTGATGCATAGCGAGTAATTGCAAAGACCATGGCCTGTATCAGGTGCACCTTGGTTTCCAGACTGACATTATTGATCTTTGGAATTTTGGAGCAGTCCCTAATAGCAGATTTTCCCAATGCAATTCATCTTTTGATTTCCTGGCTGCTGGTACCAAGAGTGTTGACTGTGGAGCCAAGCAAACCAAAGCTGTCAACAATCTCAGTCTTTTCACTATCATGATGCTGCCAATTTGCCCAGTGGTGAGAAACTTTGTTTCCTTGATGTTGACCTTCAATCCATATTGGAGGCTGCAGTCCTTGACCTTATTCAGCAAATGCCTCAGGCCCTCCTCAGTTTTGGCAAGTAAGATTGTGTCATCTGCATAACACAGATTATTGGTGATTCTTCCTCCACTCCTGATGCCACATTCCTTCTTCTAGAACCCTACCTCCTTGTTGATCTGTTCAATATATATATTGAAAAGGTATGGAGATAGGATGTATCCCTGGTGTATACCTTTTCTGATTTTGATCCTTGCAGTGTTTCCTTGCTCTGTTCTGGAAAATGCCTCCTGGTCCAACTATAAGTTTCACATAAGCACGATCAAGTGTTCTGGGATTCCCATTCTTAGAGTTAGCCACACTTTGTTGTGATTCACACAATCAAATGTCTTTGTATAGTCAATGAAACACAGATAGACATATATCTGGTACTCTCTGCTTTCAGCCAAGATCCATCTTACCTTAGCCATAATTTTCCTGGTACCATAGGCTTTTGGATAATTTCCACATTCTCTTGGATAACCTTTCTTGGAAATGGGGACAAATGTGGATGAATCTCTTTCAGACTGACAGCCACGTAACTGTCCTCCAAATTTCCTGGCATAAACTATGTTGAGTATATCCAGGGCTGCATCTATTTGTTAAAACATTTCAATTGATGTTCCATGCTTCCTTGGGTTTTATTTTTTGCCAATTCCTCAGTGCAACTTGAACTTCATCTTTAATCGTCATACGGTAGGAACTTTCTGAAATTTTTCAGTGTCAATCAATTGTTTTTGGCACAATGATTCTGTGTATTCCTTTCATCTTCTTCCGATGCTTGCCTGTTGCATCTCTCAGTATTGCAACTCAAGGCTTGAATTTGTTTCTTGGTTCTTTCAGCTTGAGAATTGCCAAAACAAATTTTTCCTTTTTTATTCCCTAACTCCAGCTCTTTGCACATTTCATTATAATATTTTCCTTTATCTTCTCGAGCTTTTCTTTGAAATATTCTGTTTAGCTCTTTTACTTAGATATCTCTTTCCTTTGTTTTGACTTTTCTATGCCTTAATGCAATTTGTATAGTCCTTTTGACATCTATTTTGGTTGGCGTTTTTTCCCCCCTCTCTAATGGCCTTTGGCACCCTTCATGGGTAATATATTCATGTCATCTCACAACTTCTTTGATTGGTGTTCAGTGCCTCAAGCCTGTTCTTGAGATGATTCTTAAATTCACCAGGGGTAGATTCAAGGTCATATTTTGGTTCCTGTGGATTAGTTTTGTGCTATTAACAAATCATTGCATGAACAAAATTCATTCAATCTCTGGCCTCATTTCTGTCATAAGTCCATACTTCCTTATTATCATTCCTTCCTCATTGTTTCCAACTTTTGTGTTCCAGTCTCCAATAGTTATTAATGCATCTTGATTGCATGTTTGGTTAGTTTCAGACTGCAAAAGTTTGTAGAAACTCTCAATCACCTCCTCTTTTGCTTTACTTGACAGCACATATATTTGAATAGTAATCACACTAAGACGTTTTCCTAATATGCATATGTAGTGTCCTGTCACCCACAGCATTGTACTTCAGGATGGATCTTGAAATTGCCTTTTTAACTATAAATACAATACCTCAGTTTTTCATTCTCAGCATAGTATATCACGTGATTACCTTATTCAAAGTGGTTTATGCTTATCCATCTCAGTCTACGGATGCCTAGAATGTCAATTTTCAATGAGTTCTATTTCTTTTTTTACAATTTGTATTTTTCCTATATTCATACTTCTTACATTCCATGTTCCAATTACTAATGGCTCTTTGCAGCCATTTCTATTAATTTTTTCAGAGACTTTCTTTCTGGGTTCTATCTCTAACACAATAACTGCTTGTGTTCCTCTATTCATAGAGTTTTCAAAGGCTTGTTGTGGGTGACCAGTCCTTTTTCCAAGTCTTAATCTAGGAGCTCTGTTACAATTTCTTCACCATGAGTGACTCTTCTGGTACTTGAGCCACTGGTGCTACAGACTAGAGCATTTCAGCACCCCACAAGCTAAAGCAGTCTGTTAGTACAGCAGATTGGCAGACAAATACGGTATAATAGGAGGGGAAAAATACCCTAGCTTATACACATCTAAGATATAAAGTAATTAACAACATGCAAATGACTGCATAACTGAACTAGTAGGTAGATGTTGTACCTCTAAAAGCAAATCAGAAAGACAATCAGGCATACAAATATTACAGCACAAGCACCCTTTTCAGACCACAGATGAGGCCCATGGTGGCATGGCAGGATGGGACACTGGTCAGGCATATTGGAACAGACAGTGGTACAGCTGAAACTTTATGGCTGGTTCTTAGCACCTGGCGGGGCCACAGTTGCAGGTGGTGTTGCCTGTAGACCACTGCCCTGGGCCTCTGGATCCTAGCAGGGCCTGAGTGGCCTCCTCCCCTTCCACAGAACTCTGCAGGAGTACTCAGGACTCACTGCCAGTTTGCAACTACCCATGCCGATCCATACCATTGCAGGTGTTTTTTTAAACAACAAAATTATTTTCTTTCTTTCTTTCTATTATTATTATTCACTGTTGCATATTTTCTTACCCACTCCCCAGCCTTCCCTGAAACTCACTACTTGTTCCAGATTGTTGTCATACACATAGTGCCTAATCATATATTCCTTTTGGAATGTTCTTCCCCTCATGTGTTCTAATGCAGTGTTTATTATCTATCCGCTCTTTTCCCGTTCCCCCTCCAAACTCCTCCCATCTAGCTTATTTTATAACAGTGGTGTTATACAGTATACATCTTTTTGTGACCGAGATAGGTAATCCAGAATAATGTCCTCCAGGCTCACTCACGTTGTGTAATGTTTTATGAGTTCAATATGCCTGTCTTTATGCCGTTAAATTATGATGTTAGAAAAAACTATTCAATATTCTATGAAGTTCCAGAAGAATGAAAAAAATCTGCCTTGGAAGAAGTAGAGTCAAGTTGCTCTTTAGAAGCAAAGATGGAGTTTTCATCTTATGTACTTTGGAGGTAATGAAATCTAGAGAAGGACATCATGCATGATAAAGTAGACCGTCAGCAAAAATAGAGGTCCTAGCCCTGTGTAATGTATTAGATTTTCATGCTTTGGTGTTTTTTCATTAACTGAAACTACCTGTTAAAATACATATAGAGAGATCAGCTGGCCCAGTGGACAGAAGGCGATGCTACTAATCCAAAGGTGGGTGGCTTTTAATCTGCTGCCCTCTGGCCTGTCTTTCACTGTTTTTGTTCAGAAATTCCTCTGGTCGTATAGCCCTGGTGTACAAGTTGCCATACAGTGGTCACTTGTGGTTGCTGTGAGGCTGAACACTGTGACACTGATGTGTCAAATGTGTTAATGGTTGGTCACCCAATGAGGACAGAGAGTGGGGTGGAGCTCCCCTATTAAAACAAGCTTGGAAAGAGGAGTGGCATCTACTTTCATAATAACTTGCCTCTGGAAACCCTATGAACCTGGAGAGAGGATGAAAGACACCCAACCGTTAAGGACTCTCCTTCATAGGGTCACTATGAGTCGCCTGCGACTTGATGGCACTTAACAACAACCACCACCACCACCACAACAACAATATTACATTTGTGTAAATGTACCATAGTTTTTCTACCCTTTTGGTTTTTGGTGGTGACTTGAGTTGTTTCTCTTTCTTTGCTATTGTAAACAACATAGCAATAAACATAGGTATGCATACATCTGTTTGAGTCTTAGCTCTAGTTTCTTTCCCAATGGTGGAATTGCAGAGTCAAATGGTATGTTTATTTCCAACTTTTTGAGAAAATACCAGACCATCTTCCATAGAGGCTGCTCCATTTTGCACTCCACCAACAATGAATAAGAGTTCCAATCTCTTCACAAACTTTCTAGCATTTGTTGTTTGCTACCCTGTTGAACTTTGCTGTTGTTGCTGGGGTGAGATGATATCTCATAATTGTTTTCCATTATAGTTGTTATGTGCCATTGTGGTTTAATACAACTTATAGTGACCCTATGAACAATAGCTCTTAATGCTGCCCTGTCCTGAATGAATCTCATTGTCTCCAACACACTTGCCCAGTCGCTTTGTCAATCCATCTCATTTAGGGTCTCCCTCTCTTACACTACCCATCCCTCCAAGGCATGATGTCCTATGACTGATCCTTCTTGGAAATATGCCCAAAATATATCAGATGGAGTTTCAAAATCCTTGCCTTCAAGGAGTAACCTGGTTTCACCCTGGTGTCACCTAGGACACCTGGACAGGCCTTTTTGTTCTCTTGGCAGTCCATAATATGTTCAGTACTCTTCTCCAACACCACAACTCAAAGGCATTGATTCTTTTTCTGTCATACTTAGTAATTGTCTAGCTCTCTGACTCATAGCAAGTAATTGTGAAGATGACAGCCTGGATCAGGCATAGTTTCTTCTCTGAACTGACATTGTTGCACTTTAGCACTCTGGAGAGAGACCTGATCGAAGGCTTTCCCAGAACAATTCATGTTATGATTTCCTGACTGCTGATACCAACAGTGCTGATGTGAATCCAAGCAGGAAGAAATTGTTAACAATTTCAACCTTTTCTCTATCTATCATGGTGTTCCTGACTGGCCCAGTGGTGAGAATCTTTGTTTTCTTGATATTGAGTTTCAATTCATATTGAAGACTGTAGTCCTTGACCTTCTGTAACAAATGCTTCATGTTCTCCTCAGTTTTAGCAATCAAAGTCGTATTATTTGCAAACAAAGATTCTCACCACTGGGGCAATTAGCAACATTATGATAGATGGTGAAGAGTTTGAGATTGTTGACAGCTTCAGCTTGCTTGGTTCCACAATCAACACTCTTGGTACCAGCAGCCAGGAAATCAAAAAAGACTAATTGCATTGGGAAAGTCTATTGTCAGGGATCTTCCTAGAGTACTGAAGAGCAAAGATGTCAGTCTGGAGACTAAGGTGCATCTGAGGTGATCTAGGCCATGATCTTCGCAATTATTTGCTATGCATCTGCCAGTTGGACAATAACCAAGGATGATAGAAGAAGAATTGACACCTTTGAGTTGCGGTGCCGGAGAAGAGTGTTGACACACCATGGACAGCCAGGAGAACAAACAAATCTGTCCTGGAGAGGGTGAAACCAAGCTATTCCCTGAAGATAAAGATTTTGAGACTCCATCTTACATACTTTGGGCACATGACCAGGAGAGACCAGTCCTTGGAGAGGGGCATCATATTTGGAAGGGTGGAGGGACAGCATAGGAGAGGAAGAGGTGGGATGAAATGGATTGACTCAGTGACTAGAGAAATGGCTTTAAATTTGTCAGAGACAGCGATACTTAGCCAGGATAGGACAGGTTTCAGAGCTAGTGTACGTAGGGTCGCTATGAGTTGCAGGTGACTCAATGGCACATAACAACAACAACAACAGGGAGTTTTCCATGCAGGGTCCAAAGGATGTGCTTCAATCTTAGTTGTCTTTTTCTTGGTGGTAGTCAGGTCCTCTTCTCTCTGTTCCATTTTTAAAATTCTTATTAATATTTTTATCATTCATATACATTGTGCTTCATGCATTTACATTGTGCTTTATATACTATTTCCTTTACATTACATTTTGTTCATGTATACTGGGGAGGTTTTTTCCCCCCTTACAATCATCTTAACTAATAACTACACTCATGAAAGCATGTCTGTCAGTTACTTCATGCTTCAGGAACTAATATTCCCCTTTTAGATGGCCAGTTTCTGATTTGCCCATCCGTATCAAACTAGTACTCTGAAGAAATAAGTTTGTCCCTTTTACTAAAGAATCCTCTGTTCAACCTGGAAACTTCGAGCATTTGTATCCATAAGCCAAATCCAGTCCAGAGCAAGCCATTAGTTTGTAGCAATCAACCCTAGTTCACAGCATGGGACGACTGTGCTTCATCAGATTGGGTTCTGATCAATCCATGACTAGGTTCAAATGGGCATCAGCTGCAAGCTCACTTCTCCTGGCTTTCCAGACCTCGTGGTGTCCTCACTTGGCTCCTAGTCCTGACATGGGGCCAAGTCAATAAGCCAGGGGTCCTCAAAACTCCTGCTCCTCAAGCCAACCGCCCTCCTTCCATGTTCATCCACACATCTGGGCATGCTTAGTGGGCAGTTAAAATGTTTCCATTTTGTTCTTTTAAAAATAAATAAAACCCAATGAAAGTAAAAAACAAAAAAGTTGTGTTATTTGCATAATAAAGGTTGTTGATATGTCTTCAATCCTGATGCCACATTCCTCGTCATACAGTCCCACCTCCTGAATTATCTGTTTCACATATGTTGTTGTTGTTGTTAAGTACCATCGAGTCATTTTCGACTCATAGCGACCCTATGCACAGCAGCCCTAAACCCTGCTCTATTCTGCGCCAACCGCACTGCCTCTGACACACCCATCCCAATTACCCCAGTCACCGAATCAATCCATCTCATAGAGGCTC
>NW_006399769.1:6837159-6842653 GCF_000299155.1 Elephantulus edwardii
AAACGGTCATTACAAAGACAGAAGAGGAAGAAAAGACCAAAATGGATGTCAGAAGAAACTCCGAAGATTGCACTGGAGCGTAGAGAAGCCAAAGCACAAGGAAGAATTCAAGATACTAAAGAGCTGAACAGAAGTTTCACATATAGATTGGAAAAAATATGGAGACAAGAAACATCCCAGAAACACCTTTCTTGATTTTGAACCATGTGGTGTTTCCTTGCTTTGCTTTCTGGTCTAAGAGTATGTTTCATATCAGCACAGTCAAGTGTTCTGGGATTCCCATTCTTCTCAATGTTAGCTACAATTTGCTGTGATCCACACAGTCAAATGCCCTCGCATAGTAAAAAAAAACACAAATTAAACCATTACATATATGTATTTTAAGTGGGTACAATTCAATTCACAATAACTCCTTTATTATCCCCTGTGATCTTATTGTTTACAGGACATATTTCTTAAATGACTTGACTTATAGAACATGCTTGTTCCAATCACACCTATTTGACGGAAACACCTTACATAAAAGGAACAAACTCTGAGGGTCTATGGTAAACATCAGAAAAAGAGATATATTTGCGGAACCTTGTCTTGAGAATTCAGAAACCTCAAAAGGACATCAGAGTAGTTTCTTAGCCTGCTTACTGTCTTCACCCCTTTGGTCGACCTAAAACTAATAAAAAGCACAGTTATTTAGGTGGAATAAATTCTATTTGTACTTAATTACTATGCAGAATGCTGATGAGTGCATAGTATACATCTTTTCAATTAATTCATTAAAAGGAAAAAAGGATACATTAACTACTGTTCTAAGGGATGAAAATACAACAGATCAGTTAGCTTGGCTTTTTTGTATGCTCTGTATTATTAAAATGCTAAACTATTCAAGAAGTTAATAGATCAACCTTTCTATTTATTAATTTTTTTATTTAATTATTATTTTGTGTGTGTGCTGTCAAATTGGATTTGACTGGTACAGGAGGAGATTGTCCCTCCTTCTCCAGCAGAGCATCTGTTTTATTTAATTATTATTTTGTGTGTGTACTGTCAAATTGGATTTGACTGGTACAGGAGGAGATTGTCCCTCCTTCTCCAGCAGAGCATCTGGTGGATTTAAATAGATCAACCTTTTTAAATTTGAAAGAAAAATTGGTGCCAAAGGAGGGAAACAGGCCTTAAGTGTCACATCTTCCTGTCTTTTTCCACATCCAATCTTAACCATATCCTTTGCTCACACTATTTCTAGTGTAGTCTCTTTATCTCTCTCCTTCAGGTCTACTCCCTACAGTACACTGGTTTCCGTATCTGAGGAGTCAACATACGAGGATTCAAATAACTATATCTTGGAAAATATCTGAGGAGGAGAATAGAAATGGAGTGATTAAAATAATCCTTCAAAGGCTAAGAGAGAGCAAGAAAAGTGCTACTGACATTGTAATAAATGTTATACCTGATCTATTAAGAGTTATAAAAGATGATTTGAAGTATGCAGGAGAATTACCACAGACTATATGCAAACACTATACCAAAGGGGCTTCAGCGTCTGCAGATTCTGGTGTCTGATAGAGTCTTGGAATGGTCTTTGAAGGATGTGTGGGGATAATGATATTCTTTTTTTCTTCTTATAGATTATTTTTTTATTTTTCTGAAATTGTTCAACCAAAACACACTTGATTACATCCAGCAAGGCTATCTTCATCTTTTTTTAAGTTTTATTAGATAATCATATTCTTAAAGTGTGACCCTAAGATCAGCATTAACTTTATCTGGGAATGTGTGGCAACTCCAAATTCTTAGCCTGATCCCATACCATTGAATCAGAATTCTTTCCATCTATATTTTGATCACCCTTCAGATGGTTCTGATGTGCTAACATTTGAGAACCACTAAGCTACGTCAATCTTCCGCCTGCACCATGAACCCACTGCTCTGCCAACCACTGGGAGTCATTTCTTACACCTACTACCTCATTGGGGGTTAGTGTGTGGGAATTAGTGAGATTAGCTCAGGGAAGGGAAGGGTTCAGAGCTGCTGTACATAGGATCGCTATACATCACAGGCAACTCACTGGCACATAACAACAATAATATTATGATAGTTTTGGAAGCAGGAGTGACATCTATTTCCTAAATAACCTGCCTCCGGAAACTCTATGAACTTTGATAAGTGTTGATAGTTGTAGAAAAGCTTCAGACCTTTTGTTCATAGGGTTGCTATGAGTTGTGCTCAACCCCAAGGCAATCAACAACAATAACTACCTCATTCCTAGAATGTTTTGTTTCTCCTCCTAGGTTTAGTCTGCCTATCTTGAAGACATTTGTATTCAATTACTCCATTTCTATATTTATTCACCTTTAACATAAATATTTATTGAGTATAATCACGAAGGCCCTCTATGAAGTGGATTGATTCGGTGACTGGGATAATTGGGATGGGAGTGTTGGAGACAGTGCGATTGGCACAGGACAGAGTGGAGTTTAGGGCTGCTGTACATACGGTCACTATGAGTCGCAAGCGACTCGATGGCACATAACAACAACAACATAATCACGAAGAGGACACTATTATCATTAAGTACTATTATAAATATACAAAGTGTCATAAACATTATTAAGTACTATACAAAGTGTCATAAACATTATTAAGTACCATCAGAATGGCCTTTGCTACTAACTAGCTCTGTGGCTTGAACTTAAAACTAAGGTCTCAGTTGTTAGGCTCCACCGAGTTGACCATGAATCAGAGTTACCCTGTGAACAGTGAATCTGAATGCTGCCCTACCCTGCCATCTATCTTCGTCATCTCTGGTATATTCAAGCCCACTGTTACAGATACTGTGTCAGCCCATTCTGTTTAAAGCCTTTCTCTCTTTTTCTGACCCCACATTTCCAAGCATGATATCTTCTTTGAATGGCTGATCCCTCCTAACAACATGTCCAAAGAATGTGAGATTAAGTTTTATCATCTTTGCCTCTAATGAACTTCCTGTTTGCAATTTATAAAACAAACAAACAAACCCCAAGACATACTTCTTTATTCTTTTGACAGTCCATGCATCCATTCAATATTCTTTAACAACATCACAATTCAAAGACATCTATTCTTTGTCATCTTTATTCATTGTCCCGTGTTTAGCTGCATAAAAATTAATTGAAATGGGTGGTATTTCCCTGGTCTGTCCCTCTGCCTGTTTCTCTCTCTTCAGACCAAGGAATCCCACCTGGGAGACCCCTTAATAAAGCTTCATTAGCTTCCTTTCTTTCTCTGGTCCCTTCCTTGAGTCCTTGGCCTTGCATCCAGTGTGAAGACCTGACATCCTGGTGCAACTCCTCTCCCGGGAGAGGAGTTGAGGTGTGTTGTGCCCCTGTCCTCTTTTGGGGTGAGTGTGGTGCCACTCACTCTCTCTCTCTTGAACCTACCAGCTTGCACAGTGTCAAGACGTCGAATGGTAATGTAACAAAAATGGTCCCGTTTCTCGCCTCTTCTTCTGTTTTGTGTGTATGCTTGCTGACTGAATGCTTTGAGTGCTTGTGAAGAAGCTCCACAGCTAACGCTACTCTGAAGTCACGGAGTTTGACCGGGTCTCCACCCGCAATTCCGTGGTGTTGTAAAACGGCTTAGTGGTAATTTGGGGGATCCTCTAGGGACCCCAACCAGGCCTGGGCTTGATATGGGTATGCCTATTGCTAAGACACACTTTTACCCCACGAAAGGCATGGCCGGAGGGACACCTGCATGGACTGAGGGGACAGACGCTCTGTTTTCTATTTTCATCCATTTTGTGTTTATGTCTGGTCGTCAGTACTGTCCACTTTCCCTAAATTCCTCATTCTTCCAGTCCACTGTTACCTCTATTCTGGAAAAGTCCTTACTGGGAGTTATCTGGTGCCTCTTCCCAACGAGAACTTTGCCTCTATTCTTAAGACTTCTGCCTCTCCCTAGTCTCTTGACTTCTGTCTCTGCACTCCTTTTCTGACTCAGAAAAGACTTTTCACCTTCAGAAAGGCCAATTTGCTCATAAAATTTCCCAGGCACTGGTTAGAAAAGTCCCCAGGCAATTTGCCTCCAGGCATATTTCCAAAATATGCCTATGTCAGGAGCCCACCCAAGCACCAGGCGCTTCCAGGCTATTGATTGCAATAGGGGACCCCCATGCCATCTCCTAGCCTTTCCCCAAATCTGAGGCTTCCGGCTTTCAGAGGATGCTCTGAAATCTTGAACCTGAACACCAAACTTGGGTCTGGCTGAGGACCTCCACCCCAAGAGACTAATCTTTTACTGTAGCCAAGCATTGCCATAATACCAGCTAGATAACAATTCTCAATAGCTAGAAAATGGTACTTTCATTTTAGTACCCTTCGAGATCTCGACAATTTCTGCCAATGGACTGGCTTAAAGATGGTCAGAAATCCCATCTAAGCTTTCTTTCAGTTTCAGTTTCACTCCTGTCTCTCTCTCTGTAAAATCTGCCAACCTGTGCAGGTTCTTAGCCCACGGTAAAGTAACTTTTAGTATTTGCTTTTATTTCTTTACTTTGTAAAGTACTGCTTTTCCATGCTTTAAAAAGTGTAGTTATGTGCATGCATACATATATGCATCTATATTTTTAAATCATATTAACTTTACCAAGTGAAACCAAGCCATACAGTTTTTGAACCAGTTAGGAGTATTGCAGTTATTAAAATGTAGCATTTTAAATTCAAAAACATAGAAATAATACAAAGCGTCTTTTCAGACCATAATGGTACAAATTAGAAAATAATAATAGGACGATAAAGGAGAAAAAAACATGCATTTGGAAGCTGAACAACTCCTTGCTTGAACACGACTGGGTACTAGAAGAAATAAAAAATGAAATTAAAAAGTTTCTTGATACAAATGACAATGGAAACACCACTTACCAAAACCTCTGGGAAACAGCCAAAGCCGTAAATAGAGGTCAACTTATAGCAATAAGCAAACACATCAAAAGGCAAGAAAAATTTACCATTGATTCTCTAACTCAACATCTTCAGCAAATTGAAAAAGAGCAGCAAGAAAACCAGACACCCTCTAAAAAAACCCGGAATTATAAAACTTAGAGCAGAAACAAATGATATAGAAAACCGAAAAACAATCAAAACTATCAACAAAACTAGGAGTTGGTTCTTTGAAAAGGTCAATAAAAACAACAAACCATTAGCAAAATTCACAAAGGAAAAGAAAGAAAAAACACAAACAATGAGAATAAGAGATGAGTCAGGCAACATCACAACAGAACCAATGAAAATTAAAAAGCTAACATTAGAGCATTATGAAAATTATACACAAACAAATATGAAAACCTAGAGGCAATGGACAAATACCTAGAAATGCACAACCTACCTAAACTAACAGAAACTGAAACTGAACATCTGAACAGACCCAATACAAAAGAAGAAATTGAAAAGGTAATACAACAACTTCCAACCAAAAAAAGCCCTGGACAGATGGTTTTACTAGTGAATTTTATCAAACA
>NW_006399769.1:6847850-6849030 GCF_000299155.1 Elephantulus edwardii
ACTTTTCTCCCTGCCCACCCCTCTCCACAGAGTACATTCTTCTCTTTGAAAAGTAAAAGAAAAATTCTTTCATTGCTTTATAATCCTTCCCCCCAGGTCCACTCCAATATGCAGCCTTCATTCTGGACTCCTGTCATAACAATAATAGCCCAACACATATCCCCTTTAAACAGTTCTCTCCCTCATCTGTTTCAACGCAGTATACATCATTTATCCCATCTTCCTCAGTCTCCCTCCAACCCCGATGTCCGTCCTGTTTTACAACATTGGCACCATGCAGTATTTGTCCTTCTGTGACTGAGATATTTCACTCAGCATAATGTCCTCCAGGGTCACCCATTTTGAATAATATTGCATGAGTTCCTTGTTTTTTGGTGTAGATTGCTTTTGATAGGATAGTCATTTTCACAATATTGAGTCTTCCTATTTATGAACAGGGCACATTTTTCAATTTATTTAGGTCATTTATAGTGTCTTGCAGAAATGTTCAGTAGTTTTCTTTGTACAACTCTTTTGTGTCTCTAGTTAGGTTCACTCCCAAGTATATTAATTTGTGGTTGGCTGTTGTAAACGGTGTTGCTTTCTTAGTTTCCCTTTCTGTTTTCTTTGTTACTGTAGAGGAATCCCATTGATTTTTTTATATTGATCTTGTATCCAGGGACTCTACTAAACTGGTCTGTTCTAACTCTAACAGCTTTTTTGTTGAGTCCTTGGGTTTTTCTATGTGTATTATAATTAAAAAAAAGTCCATATAGAAGACTGTTGTAGTTGTTGTTATGTGCATGAAGGTTGTCTGTGATTCATAGCGACACTGTATATCAGCTCTGAAGTCTGCCCTGTCCTGAGCCAGTGTCAGTTTTTCCAACACACCTAACCCTATTTCCCCATTTACTGAATCAATCCATCCCATCTGGTGTCTTCGTTTCTTGTGCTGTCCCTTCACCTTCCAAGTATGATGTCCTTCTTGAAGGACTGGTCCCTCCTAGCTATGTGCCCAAAGTACATGAGATGGAGCTTCAAAATCCTAACCTCCCTGGGTATATTCCAAGCAGTGGAATAGCTGGGTCATATAAAATTTATATGTTCACCTTTCTGAGGAAATGCCAAACTGCCTTTCAGAGAGGAAAGAAAAAGAAAGAGAAAGAAAGAAAGAAAGAAAGAAAGAAAGAAAGAAAGAAAG
>NW_006399769.1:6849130-6864326 GCF_000299155.1 Elephantulus edwardii
AAGAAAGAAAGAAAGAAAGAAAGAAAGAAAGAAAGAAAGAAAGAAGGAAGGAAGGAAGGAAGGAAGGAAGGAAGGAAGGAAGGAAAGAAAGAAAGAAAGAAAGAAAGAAAGAAAGAAAGAAAGCCTCCAAGGAGAAACTTGTCTTGGAATGTTGTTGATGAGTCTTACTCTAATCCGGATGCCACATTCCATCTCATAAAGCCCAACTTCCTGAGTGATTGGTTCTGCATATAGATTGAAAAGGTATAAGCCTAATGGCAAGAAGCTGCACTACAATTCCAGAGGTATGCAGTTTGAATCCACCAGATGCTGTGCTGGAAAAGGGGGGACAATCTCTTCCTGTACCAGTCAGATACGATTTGATGGTACACACACAAAAGTAATAACATTAAATTAAAAAAAAATTAAAAAAAGGAAAAGGTGTAGAGACAGGATGCATCCCTGAGACACTCCTTTCATTATTTTGAACCATGGTCTGTTTCCTTGTTCTGGTCTGAGGACTGCTTCCGGTTCCAAGTATAGGTTTCACATAAGCACAATCAAGTATTCTGGAATTCTCGTTTTCCTCAAGGTTAGCCACAATTGTTGTGATCCACACAGTCAAATGCCTTTGCATATTCAATGAAACACAGATAGATATTCCTATGTGCAGCAAGTTTTTTCCACATCATCTTCAATCTTTTATCCATATATCATGATGTTTCCTATTAGCCCAATAGTGAGGATTATTGTTTTCATGATATTGAGATGTAAACTATATTGAAGGCTGTAGTCCCTGAGACTTTGTTTATTCTTCTGCACAGTAGAATCATAATATCTTCTTCCAAAGTCAGATGAAGAGTGTATTTTTACTAATCTCTGGAGTTGTTGTGTGTCACTGAGCCAAACCAACTCATAGCTGATCCTCCAATAGGTTTTCAGAGGTAATAAATCGTATGGGAGGAGATTGTCCACCCTTCTCTCATGGAGTTGCTGATAGATTGGAATCATGTGCTTTTGGGATTGAAGGGCAGCTTCTTACCAGTAGGCCACCAGACTTGAGGATGTAATGAAGCATTTGCTCGCGAATCCAAGTGTTGGAAGATACAGGCTATCTTCTAATAAAGGCTTCTGAAAAGTCAGTTAGCTGTTGTCCTCCAGGACATAGAGAAATAATGAAGAGCATAAGGCAGGGAACAAACAGCTCGAAGACTGCATCCCCAAACCTAACTTCCCTGTAACTTTATTGAAAATTGTCAGGGAACAAATAACAAAGAGAAATCTGTGCAAATAAAGCCGAGTTTTCCCCCATATTGTCAACCTTATGCTTAGGAAGGAAGTAGTTCACCAGTATAGACTCTTAACTTGCCCTCTGCAGGGGGCCCTAGCTGCTTCTTGTCTGCAGGAAGCAACTAATTTCTTGTGATCTGTCACAAGAGGAACTCCAGCTTGTATTTGTGCTTCCTTCACCTGGTTAAGCATTTGGTTTAACATTTAGTTTAATATTTGGCTTCCCATAGTCAGCCATTGAAAGTCCTGTGGAACACAGTGCAAGCTAAAACATCTAGATAATCATGAACTAGAATTGACTAGATAACATCTGGTTTTATATATGCAGACAACAAATCACAGTAATACTAGCAGTATACTTGTGACTTTTATACTTAAAAACATTTTCTGATATCATTAGCTCTGTGGCAATAATATAAAATATCTTGAATATAATTTACTCTCATTACTATTTTCAAATTACAGGTCTAATTTAAATTCAAATTCCATCTATCTTGTTTAACACTTTAATAGAATATATAACACAATATGGCTTTCAACAGCTTTATAGCTATTTCTATATAATTAGTTTCCTTCCTGTACTTATACATTTTATATGTTTAAAAACATTTTTTAAAAAAAGAATACATTAAGTTCACTAAAAAGATAGTCTCCATTTCCTTAAGGACATTATTTCTTAAATGGGTTTGGAATAAGTTAGATATAATTACAGTTAGTTAAGTTGACTTAAGTTTGGAGAATCTCAAATCTTTCATTGGATGTTTTCCTTTTCCTCACTGCTACCATCTTAATGTTGGACCCAAACTTCAATTCTGCTCTCTCCAAACAGAGGAAGTTGAGCAAGCTATCACTCTCCTGTATGTAATCCAGTCTTTGAGAGTCAAAGCTGGCTGTTTTGTCTTTTAAAATGAATGTTAGGTAACAGATGATTGGGATTACAGTAGATAGAATCAGAAAAACTTCTCATATGAATCCAACCATTCTATAAAGCTATGAACAATGGCTCTGAATCTTGCCATGTCCTGAGACAATCTCATAATTTCTGATACACCTGACCCCATTGCCACTGTTACTTTGTCAATCCATCTTGTCCAGGGTCTGTTGGAATGATGTTCTTCTTTAAGGACTAGTCCCTCCTGGAAATATGTCCGAAGTGTATGAGACAGAGCTTTAAAATTCTTGCCTCCAAGGAGAAACCTGATTTCACTCTCTCAAGAACACACTTGTTTGTTCTTTTGGCAGTCCAAGATATGTTCAATAATCTTCTCTATCACCACAACTCAAAGGCATAAATTCCATCATCCTTAATCATTGTCCAGCTCTCAAATGCATAACAAACAATTGAGAAGACCATGACCTGAAGGAGAAATACCTTAGTCTCTATACCAAATATCATTGCTCTTTAGCATTTTGAGACTTTTCTGAGAGATTTACTAAAGCAACTCATCTTTTGATTTCTTGACTGCTTATGCCAAGAATGTTGATTGTGGATCTGAGCAAGATGAAATTGTTAACAGCTTCAATCTTTGCCTATCTATTATAATACTGCCAATTTGCCTGGTGGTGAGGATCTTTGTTTCCTTAATGTTGAGAGGCAATGCATATTGAATGCTGTCCTAGACCTGTCCTATATTTGTGCTAGAACTTCTACATCAAATGCTTCAAGTCTTCAATTTAGATAAGCAAGGTTATATCATCTGCATGTTGTTGTTGTTATGTGCCATTGAGTTGCTTGCAACTCATAGCGACCTTATGTACAACAGCCCTAAACCCTGCTCTATCCTGTGCCAATTTCACTGTCTCCAACACATCTACACTGATTACCCCAGTCACTAAATCAATCCACCTCATAGAAGGCCTTCCTCTCCTGCACTGTCCCTCCACCCTCCCAAGCATGACATCTTTCTCCAAGGACTTGTCACTCCTTTCAACATGTCCAAAGTATGTAAGAAGAAGCTTCAGAATCCTTGCCTCCAAGGAGCAGCCTGATTTAACCCTCTCTAGGATGAACCTGTTTGTTTTATTCGCAGTCCATAGTATATTTAATGATCTTTTCCAACACTACAGCTCAAAGGCATCAATTCTTTTTCTGTCCTCCTTAGTCATTGTCCATCTCTCTGATGCATAGCAAGTGCTTGCAAAGACCATGGCCTGTATCAGGTGCACCTTCATCTCCAGAGTGACACCATTGCTCTTCAGTACTTTGGAGAGGTCCCTAAAAGCAGACTTTCCCATCGCATAACTCAAGTTATTTATGAGTCTTACTCTAATCCTGATACCACATTCTTCTTCATAAAGTCCAGCCTCCTGAATGATCTATTGCACATATAGATTGAAAAGGTATGGAGAAAGGATACATCCCTGATGCATTTCTTTCTTTATTTTGAGCCAGTGACTCCCTTGCTCTGTTCATGTAACAACTTCGTGGTGTAGGTATACATTTCACATGAGCACAATCAAGTGTTCTGGGTTTCCCATTATTCTCAGTGTTAGCCACAATATGTTGTGATCACACAACCAAATACTTCTGCATGGTTAAAAAACACACAAATTGACATCCTTCTGGTACTTTCTGCTTTTTGCCAAGATCTACCTGACATTAGCAATGATATCCTTAGTGCCATAGCCTCTTCTGAACTTGGCTTGTATTTTTAACAAAATGATGTACTAGTCTAGTGATTTTTTTGCATAATTTTCAGCAAGATCTTACTTACATGTAGTGTTATAGGATCCTTGGCTGGCAACGGTTTTCTTTCAACCTTCTTTATATGCCTTCTTTATATGTTCAGTTGTCATCTAGTTCACATGGTTTCTGCTGAGAAATCAGAAATTAATCAAATTGTTTCCCCATTGTAAGTGACTCTTTTTTTTTTAGCATGCTGTTTTTAGTATCCTATCATTATATTTTAATTTAGAGAATTTGACTTTTATATGCCTTCATATTTTTCTTTCTGGTCTAGTCTATTTGGTGTTTGCTGTGTTTCTTGAATGTGGATTTCCCCATTCTTCATAATACCTAGGAAGTATTCTTCTAGTACTTCTTCCACAATTTTCTTAGTGACTTTCCTGTCTCTCTTATGTTCTGGATCCAACTGGCACAGAAGAAGATTGCCCCTCCTTCTCCAGCAGAGCATCTGGTGGATTTGAACTGGCTGCCTTCCAGATTGCAGCACAGTTTCTTGCCAGTAGGCCAACAGAACTCCTCTACTTTTTTTTTTTTTAATTTCCTGACTGCTGGTGTTAAGAGTGTTGATTGTGGAGCCAAGAAAGCTGTAACTGTTAACAACCTCAACTCTTTTCCATCCATCATGGTGCTTTCAATTGGCCCAGAATCTTTGTCTTCTTGATGTTGAGCTTCAACCCATATTGAAGACTACAGTCCTTGACCTTCAGCAGCAAACACTTCAGGTCACTACAGAACATTTCTGTGAGAAACAATAAAATACCTAAATAAATGGAAAAATATTCCCTGTTCTTGGATAGGAAGACTCAATATAGTAAAAATGACAATCTTACCAAAAGCAATCTACATGTTTGACTCAATCCCAGTACCGATACCAAAATAATTTTTCAAAGAGGTAGAATAGGCCTCTGACAAGTTTATTTGGAAAGGAAAGAGACCTTGAACAAGCAGAGGACTTTTGAAAAACTAGAATGAAGTGGGAGACACAGCAGTCTCTGATCTCAAAATCTGCTACACAGCTGTTTTAACCTAAACAGCATGGTACTCATACAATGACAGGCACATAGCCCAATGGAATAAAATTGAGAACCCAGAATTGAACCCATCTATCTATGGTCAAATTATATTTGACAAAGAGATAACACCTATCAAATGGGGAAATGACAACTTTTTCAACAAATAGTGCTGGCAAAACTAGACTTATTACCTGCAGAAAGCAGAAACAGGATGCACACCTCTTACTATGCACAGAAAACAATTCAAAATGTATTACAGACCTGGTGGTAAAGCCTAAAACCATAAAGGTCATAAGAGAAAAAGTTGGGCCAAGTTTACGATGACTAGCTCATGGTATAAAAAGTCTGACAAATACAGCCGGAAATATACAACCAGGTGAAAATAAAATTGATGAGTGGGACCTTCTAAAGATTAAAACCGTGTGAGCATTTTCCAACAGAGTGAAAAGAAAACTTCTGTTTGGAGAAAAAACATTTGACAGTACCATTTCAGACAAGTTTAAAAGGAAAGAGTTTTTTTTTAAAAGTTTACAGAATCCTACAAGTCCTCCACAAGAAAAAGACTGATAATACAACTACAAAATGGGCAAAAGACATGGAAAGACTTTTCACAGAGGAAGATGTTTAGATGGCCAATAGACACGTGAAGAAATGCTCAAAATCAATGGCAACAAGAGAGATGCAAATCAAAACCACAAGGAGATACTATCTCACCCCAGTAACAGAGGCAAAATTTAACAGGACAGCAAGTAATAAATGTTGGAGAGGATGTGAAGCGATAAGAACTCTCCTACACTATTGGTGGGATTGTAAAATGAAACAGCCACTCTGGAAGGCAGTTTGATGTTTCTCCAGGAAGCTGAACATGGAAATTAAACATGACTGAGCTATCTCACTACTAGGAATATTCCCTGAGGAAAGGAGGACTGAGTCATAAATGGAGATTTTTACACCAATGGTCATAGCAACATTATTCACAATAGCAAGAACATGGAAACAGCCCATATGTCCAACTACAATCAAATGGATTGAGAAATTGTGTACCTTCACATGACGGAATACTATGCATGCAGAAGAAATGATTTTGAAAATCATTACCTAACTTGGGAGGGGCTGGACAGCATTATGGTAAGTGAACTAACCCAGTTCCATAAGGACAATACTGTATAAGACCATTATTGTAGAAATAGATAACTAGTAAAACATGTATGAGGATCCAAGGAGGAGCGCGTAGGAGCAGATGGGTGAGGATGGGCAGGGGACGGTAGTCATAGGGTCACAAACTTTGATGGGTTGAGGGAGGTATGAGTAAAGGCAATGGGAAAGATCTGGTGTGAAAAATGAGATATATGGACTTTGTAAGCAAACCAGTATAAAATAAAATATAAATTTTTAAAAAATGGAACATGAGGCAGATGAGATCCAAACACTGAGGGTAATATGGCTGTAGGGTAAAACTCTATAACACTCAGTACTAGCCAACCTCAATTCTGCTTGGGTTCTGAAGACAGATGACCTAAAAAGTGGAGTATATAGCATTTGGATTAAATTCCCTGGGCAAACCAGAGACTGAGAACTCTCACCTTAGGAAGGTGCTGTGAGACTTTTAGATGGCAAAGTGGTACAAGATGAGATGGTTTCAACAGAGGTAGCAGATCTGAGGTAGAGCTATAGATCCCCACCACATGGACCACTTATGTAGAGCAGCATAACGGAGCACTTGCTTGGCACAGTGAGTGTTTCAGGAATTTATTAGTGAGCTAGATTTGGTGATCCTCAGAGCTAGAACCAAACGTCTTCTGGCCTTGGCTTACAGGCAGAATGAAAGTGTTACTGGGCACATAATTGGCAGGTTTAAAAGAGCATTGTAACACTCACCTGAACAGGACAGAAGCCAATGCCAGAGATAGGATTGCCTTGGCAAAACACAAAGTGACTGTTGTTTGGTTGTGTGTTTTGGGGTTTGCTTTTTTTTAAAAAAAAAAAATATTTACCAGAACATGATAGAAGCTGAAGGCCAGATATCATGAAGCTTGCATTTTTACATGATTGGGAAGGGGCTACTCTATTTGAAGAACTGTATCCTCAGTCATCTGATCCTGATAACCTACTATTTTACAGTAATTTGAATGCCATCAAGTGCATTCTCTTTGAAGAAACTAAAAGGTCAAAGACTGGAAAGAAAGAAATGATTATTAGAAGAGACTTTCAAAGTTTCTCTTCAATGCTGTCATTGTTACTGTGGTTAGGTGCTATCCAGTTGACTACTACTCATAGCAACCCTATGAATAATGTATTTGAACCCTGCCCTATCCTGCTATTTTACCCAATCTTAATGTTTTTGTCTCATTTGAAACCATTGTTACAATCAATGTGCCAATCCATCTCATTGAGGGTCTTCTTTTCCCTTGACCCTCCATTTCCCCCAGCATGAGATCTTTTTCAAAGTATTAGTCACTACTGATAATATACCCAAAGTACGTGAGACCAAGTGTCACCATCTTTGCCTCTAAGGAGCACCTGGTTGGCACTTCCTGCAAGAAAAAATTTTGGCAGTCTCTTTTCCTTGTTTACTGTCCAACATATGATGCATATGAAGAAATGAAAAATACCATCGCCTGGATCCAGCACACTGTATAGTCCTTAAACCGATATTCATGCATGTTAGCACTTTAAAGAGGTTCTTGACAGCAAATTTTCCCAGTCCAATATATTTTCTCTTTCTATTTTTTTCTTGGTTGATTTCTTCTGGGGTCGTGGATGTTGATTGTGGATCCAAATTAAAGGAAATACTTGACAACACTATCCTCCCCCCCAATCGTTGGTGTGGATTTTTGTTTTCTTGATGTTGAGACATAATCCACATTGAAGACTGTAGATCTTCAGTAAATGTTTCAAGTCTCCTTTATTTTCAGTAAGCAAGGTTGTGATAGCTGCATAATGCAGGTTATTGGAGAATCTTCCTCCAATCCTGATGCCACATTCTTTAACATAGTTTAACTTCTCACATTATTTATTCAGCATGCAGATTGAAAAGTTTTGGAGAAAAGATGCAACTGTGACACATACCTTCCAAATTTTAAACTACACAATATTCTTTGATTCTGTTCTGACAGTTGCTTCTTGGTTTATGCATAGGTTTCAGACGAATGCAATTAAGTGTTCTGAGATTCCTGTTCTTCTCAAGATTAGCTATAATTTGTTGTGAAACACACCATGAATGCCTTTCTTGTTTGTTGTTGTTGTCGATTGTCATTGAGTCTTGACAACTCAAAATGACCCTATGAACAAAAAACCTGAAGCCTTTCTATAACTATTGCAATTTCTCAAAGTGCATAGAGTTTCCAGAGGCATGTTGTTTTAGGAAGTGGATGCCCCTACTGCTTCCAAACCGGTCTTAAACCAGGAATTCCACCAAACACTGTACACCATAGATAACTGTTATGGCAGTTGACACTCCAATGGCACAGGGTTAAGCATCACAGCAACCCCAGGTTACCCCAGCACAGCAAATTGGCAGAAGAGTGCTGCTCCACTTAAAAAAAATGTTCCTCCAAAAGTAAACATCTTTATAGTATTCTCTGCTTTTAACCCAGATCCATCTGACATCAGAGATGATAGCCCTTGTATCAAGACCACATCTGAATCCAACTTGAATTTCTGGCAGTTCTCTGTCAAAGCACTGTTGCAGTCATTACTTAATACTCTTCAAAAATATTTTACTCGCAAATGATATTTATGAGACTGTTAGATAATGCCCACATTCTGTTGGATCACTTTTTTGGGAATGGGGACAATTATGGATCTCTTCCAGTCAATTGGCCATGTAGCTATCTTCCAAATTTCTTCGCATAGGCTAGTAAGCATGTACAGGACTGCATCTGTTTGTTGAAAGACCTCAATTGGCATCCCATCAATTCCTGGAGCCTTATTATTGGTCAGTGTTTTTCAATATACTTCTTTCAATAACTTCTTCCACTACTATTACTTCTTCATCATATGCTACTTATTGAAAAGATGCAGTGTCAACCAATTATTTTATTCCTTCTATCTTCTTTTGATCCTTCCTGCCTCAGTCAAGAATTTGCCCTTCAATATTAAAATGAGAGATTTGTATTTGTTCTTCAGTTCTTTCAGCTTGAGAAATGCTGAGTGTGTTCTTTCCCTTTGGTTTTCTAACTGTGGCTGTTTGCACATTTTATTATAATATTTTGCTTTGTCTTCTCAAACTGCCTCTGAAATCTTGTTTCGCTTTCTTACTTACTTCAGCATTTCCTCTCTTAGTTTTGATGTTCCAGTGTAAGTTCAGAATCTTTTCTGACATTCATTTTGGAAAGGCTCAAGGTTATGTTTTGGTTCTCACGAATTCCTCAGATGCAATTGATGGTCTGTTCTACAATCAGCCCCTGCCGTATTTTAATTGATGAGCTTCTTCATTGACCCTTTCACAAATGTATTCAATTTGATTTCTGAGGAGCCCATCAGAAGAGGTCCATGTCTACAGTTGTTAGTATGTGTTTTAATAATGCATCTTAAAATATGTGTTGCAATATCTTAAGAAAAATATCATTATATGAAATTTTATCATTAAATCTCTACCATAATTTTTGCTACCAAGGCCTAATTTTCCAGTCTTTTATCTTCCAACTTTTTCACTCGTCGCCAGTTACTATTACTGCATCTTCATCACATACTTGTTCAATTTCATACTGTAAAAAGTGGTAGAAATCCTCTATCCTTCATTTTAACTTCAGTGGTTAGTGTGTGTATTTGAATAATAGTAGTACCAACAGTTCTTCCTTTTATGTGTATAAACCTTTTATGTGTATAAAATGGTTTCTATACTCAAAGCATGGAGGTAAATCTCAAAATATTCTTTTTAATAACAAATGCAACACTGTTCCTGTCCAATTTGTCATTCCTAGTATAAAAAAAAATCATATGATTATTTGATTCAAAATGGCCAATACCAGTACGTCTCAGCTAACTAATGGCAACCTAGGACATAAATTTTTATGCATCCCATTAATTTTGTACAATGTTTCATTTTCCTTGTTTCATGTTTCATACATTCCAGTTCCAATTATTAATGAATATTTGCAGCCGTTCCACCCACCCTTTTTTTTTTTAATGAGTGGCTTCCAACGTGAGGGGCTCATCTACAGCACTATTTTCTTTTTTTTTATTAAATTTTATTAGTTTTAATGAACATTTACAGAGATTTTGGGTTTTCATTCATTCATTGTTGCACTGTTTTCTTCACCCTCATCCCCAGTTCGTTCTTCTTTCCCCCCCAATGTCTGTTTTAATTGTCCAATTGCCACAGTGCTTGTCAAAGCCAGTTCTGATTAATCTCCTTTGTCAGTGTGTCCCTTGCCATTCCCTATCACTACTCCCTGAGAGAGACTTCACCCTGATTCATAAGAAAAAGGGGATGGTGTATTCTCTTAGCTACTTCCTGCCGAAAAGGGACGCTGTGGGTTTCAGGGTGAGTGTCTTCCCTCACTACTCCAAAGGGCCCCCTTGGCAGTAGGAAACACATAGACTATTATGGAGATTGATTTTGGAATTTAGATGCACTGTTATCAATTGTGCTTAGCCATACATGTTCATATCCTTGAAGATGTATCATGGAAGTGTTGCAGCCTAGAAGATACAAATTTAACTAACAAGTTAAAAGTGCATGAGTCAAAAATTGAAAAGCAATAATATTCTGAGTAGAGGTTCTAATACTGGCACAAATCAAGTTACAGAGGTAAGGTGGTTCCATTGCCATCCTTACTCTAACTTAATTCTTTTTTTAAATTTAAATTTGTTATTAATTTCAGTGAAAATTTACAGAGGCTTTGGATTTCCATTCATTCATTGTCGTAGATTTGTCCCCTCCCAAGGCTCCCCCCTACCAGACATTACCCTCTTGGCAAAGTAAAAGAAAAGATTCTTTCATTATTTTACAAACCCTCCCCCAGGTCCACTCCACCATATAGCCATCGCTCTAGACTCCTGTCATGACCGAAATACCTAATCACATGTCTCTTTTAAACAGTTTTCTTTCTTCTCTGTTTCAGAGCAGAGTACATTATTGAACCCATCTTACTCAGTCTCTCCCCAACCCCAAGGACAGTCCCATTCTACAACAGTGGCACCATGCAATATTTGTCCCTTTGTGACTGGGACATTTCACTCAGCATAATGTTCTCCAGAGTCAACCATTTTGAGTAATATTGCATGAGTTCCTTGTTTTTTAATGCAGCATAGTATTCCATTGTGCGAATATACCACAGCTTCTCTAGCCATTCATTTGTTGATGGGTACTTAGGTTGTTTCCAACTCCTTGCTATTGTGAACAAAGCTGCAATAAACATGGGTGTGCAATGATCTGTTCTGCACATAGATTGAGAAGGTATGGAGATAAGATGCATCCCTGATTCACTCCTTTCCTAATTTTGAACTATGCAGTGTTTCCTTGCTTAGTTCTGAGGACTGCTTTCCGGTCTGAATATAGGTTTCTCATAAGCACAACCAAATGTTTTGGGATTCCCATTCTCCTCAAGGTTAGCCACAATTTGTTGTGATCCACACAAGAATATCATCCATTTGTTGTGATCCAAACAAGAATATCATACATGGAGAATGCAAAAGGTCATTACAAAGATGGAGGAAGAAGAAGAAAAGACCAGAAGAGGCTCTGAATATTGCACTAGAGCACTGAGAAGCCAAAGCAAAGGGAAGAACTCAAGAAGTTAAGGAGCTGAATAGAAGATCTTAAAGGGCAGCTGGGGAAGACAACATAAAGTATTACAATGAAATGTGAAAGGAGCTGGAGTTAGAAAATCAAAAGGGTAGAACTTGCTCAGCATTTCTTAAGCTGAAGGAACTAAAGAACAAATTCAAGCTGCGAGTTGCAGTATTTAAGGATTCTATGTGCATAATATTAACTGATCAGGGATACATTAAAAGAAGATGGAAGGAATTAGAGAGCACTAGTGGCCTAATGGGAAGAAATTGTGCTGCAATCCTGAAGGCACACGGTTGAAATCCACCACCTTCTCTGCAAGAGCTGGATGGGCGATCTCCTCCCGTGTGATTAACTGCCTGTAAAAACCTGCTCGAAGGTCAGCTATGGGTCAGTTCGGACTCAGTGGTACACAAAACAACAACAGTAAAACAAAATAGGAGTATATAGAGTCACTGTACCAAAAGGAATTGGTTGAAGCAGAAGAATTTCGTGAAACAACATATGATCAAGAGGTAATGGTGAAGGAGGAAATGCAGGCTGTTCTGATGGACTTAGCAAAAAAAAAAAAATAGGGCCCCAGAAATTGACAGAACACCAACTTAAATATTTAAACACAGATGCCGCCCTGGACATGCTCACCAAATTGTGCCAAGAAATCTGGAGGATAGCTACCTGGCCAACTTACTGGAACTGATACATATTTATTCCTATCCCCCCAAAAGGTGATCCAATAGAGTGTGGAAATCAATCTAACAATATCACTAATATCACACACAAGCAAAATCCTCCTGAAGGTTATAAAAAAGGACTGGAACAGTACATAGAGAACTACCAGAAATACAAGCTGGGTTTAAAAGAGGTCGTGGTGCTAGAGGCATTATCGCCACGTAAGATGGATGGATCTTGGCAGAAAGCAGAGTACCAGAGGAATGTCTATCTGTGTTTTGTATATTTCAATTGCTGCATGAATATGCGTATTTGTTCATATTTAGATGAAGGCATTATGGTTTGTTTGCTATTAATCATTGCACCAGCATCAAATTCTAGGCATAATTATTAATGTTAGTTGCAAATACTTCATTGAATGGGGCAAGTGGTTGATTGGCCCCAGGAAATCAGAATTCCCTGTATGAAGCTGAAGTGAGTGAAAGTAGTCTATGCATTGAAAATGCTTGAAAAGATTGACTGCATGGAAAAGATTATAGAGAAGAATAATTTCAATTAAAGCAAAGTGTTTTTTAAAATGAAATTTTTATTTTATACTGATTTACTTACAAAGTTTGTATACATTGTCTTTCACACCAGATAGTTTCCACTTCCTTTACACCCTCCTCCATCCATCCATCAAATTATGCCACCCTATGATCAACCACCACCCTCCTCCTGCCCCTCCTCACCCCTCTGCTCGCACCCTCCCGACCTTGGATCCTCATACTCCTACAATAATGATCTTACACAGTATTTGTTCTTATGAGACTGACTTAGTTCACTTAGTATAATGCTCTCTAGTTTCTCACAAGTTAGGTAGTGATTTACAAAATCATTAAAACAATGTGTTTTTGTAATTTCATAATATCACAGTAGGACTCAACACCACCTGGAAGCTGGTAATCAGAAACAAAAGCACTATTTTAAAGCAAATCTCTTACCAATTAGGCATGCGAACCAGTCATAAGTGGTTTCTTCACTATGAAATCCTTCTCCTTCCTCTCTCATCTTCCTTTCTCTTCCAGCATCAAGTATCTTGCTTTCTGAATTTTCTGAACTATTGTAGCAGTTTTTCTGTGCCATTCAATTTAATACTTAATTATATGCTGTTTAATGATAGTTTCTAATGTTTTAAATATATATTTTCTTCTCAACTAGATTGTAGTCACAGGGTGAAACTCATGAGTCATATTTCTTTGTAATGTGCTTTTTATGTTTGACATAGTAGGTAGGAATTCAGTTATTTCTTGTTTTATATAGTTTTGGGGGTTTTGTTTTGTTGGTTGGATTTTTCCGATACAAATGTGGCCAGAGCTCATAGCAAATTATTTCATGTCTGCATAGGGTACCTAAAACTGTCCTCTAGTGCTGTGAAAGGGAATCTATTTCATTTGGCTTAGCTAGATCGACATTTGTAATAAGCAGACAGGAAGAACTCATGGATTTTAACTGCAGGCTGATGGCTATGACCATGTAGGACTAGAAGTATAAATTGGAAGGTTAGAAACAAACCACTTTCTCTTTCTCTAAAGGCTGAAATAGTCTCTCTTTTTGCCGTTTTTCTGATGGAGTAATGCTCATTATATTGATACAGGACAATTTCCTTCACTTATATATGTCTTACTCGACATCAGTCTTTCAAGATTTTATTTAGAATCATGGTTTTAAACCCAAAACTCATGTAACTGACCCAGCCCGTCCTCACATCTATTTTTTTTAATTTCTGGTAAAGAAATTATGATTGACTTGTGTTTCCTTCGTTGTTAACCACTGACCAACATAACTATCCAGGACAGCAAGGTCATATGATTTGAAGTTCATTGTTAGTAGGACAGTGGAAACAACTCATGAAGAAGAAGGACACAGAGGACAGCAGATTGATTGATGCATCTACAGTTAAAATCTATAGGATTTTATCAATTATTTCTTTGCACGTAACAAACCCCTTCTGAGAATTTCATCCTATGCCTAGTGAGATGAGTCATTAATTAGCATGATAAATGACTCTGTTGTTATTGTTGTTAGGTGCCTTCAAGTCTAGTATGACTTATAGTGACCCTATGAACAATAGCTCTGAATCTTGACCTATCTTGTGCCATCCTCATCAACTCTGACAACTCTGACACCGTTGAGTTCATTGCTACAGTAAGTGTGTCTATACACCCATCTTGTTGAGGGTCTTTCTCTCTTTCCTCAACCCCCCACCTTTCCAAGCATGATTTCCCTCTCCAAGGAATAGCTTTGCAATCTTCACCTCCAAGAAGCACTCTGGCTACACCTTCTCCAAGATGTATCTGGTTGTTTTGTTTTGTTTTTTACAAGCCATGGGATTGTCAGTACTATTCTCCAACACCACAATACAAAGTTGTCAATTCTTCTATCATCCTTATTCATTTTCTAGCTCTCAGATGTGTGACTCTGGCCTATTGGTCAAACAAAGGTAGTCACTCTTTCCAAGGCAGTATAAGCTGGTTTTCTCCTGTGGAATTTGAGTTGAGGATGAGAAACTACTCATCAGCCAGACTGCTCTTTAGACAGGTGCGCCTGATACAGGCCATGGTTTTTGCAATCACTTGTTATGCATCAGAGAGAGTTAGACAATGACTAGGGAGGATAGGAGAATTGATGCCTTTGAGCTGTGGTGCTGGAGAAGAGTATTGAATGTACGTACCATGGACTGCTAGGAAAACAAACAGATTCATCCTAGAGAGGGTTAAACCAGGCTGCTCCTTGGAGGCAAGGATTCTGGGGCTTCACCTGACATACTTTGGACATGTTGTA
>NW_006399769.1:6865776-6883549 GCF_000299155.1 Elephantulus edwardii
AAAAGAAAAATTAATCTTGAGATTTTGTTTTATTTTTTAAGATATTGATTGTTGTAAATGACATATTTTTCAAAGCATAGTTGCATACATTGTATTAAGATAAATTAAAACTGTATTCTATTAAGCTATTGAGATTTTCTTTTATCACAGCTATGAAATTAACACATACAATGTATGTCACCCAGAAGGTTTAACAAAATTGACCAATGTAGTTGTAATTTCTGAAACCACTGCCTTTAACAAGATAAGTCACCTGGATCTAGAAATTAGGATTTGGAGATAATATTTACTTTGTCACTATGTTCCATTTTGCTATGCAGCATCTACTGGTTATGAGAGTGACTAAGCATCACAAATATACTGTCTTACCACATATTGATATCAATGACTCATGTTGTAGTTGTTAGGTGCCATTGGAGTCAACCATGACTCATAGTGATCCTATAAACACCAGACTTGAACTCTGTCACTTCCTGTGCCATCCTCACCACCCTGGTGAGCCCATTCCTACAACCACTATGTCACTCCATATTGTTGACCCTCCACCTTTCCAAGCATGATTCTTCTCCAAGGACTGGTCTCTCCTAAGGTTATGCTCGAATTATGTGAAATGAAGTTTCATATTGTCTCTAAGGAACATCCTAGCTGCATTTTCTCCAACATAGATGAGATGTGTTTGTTTTTTTGACACTCCATGAGATATTCAGCACTCTTACTCAACACTTCAGCTCTAAGGCTTTGATTCTTCTTCTGCCAACTTTAGTCATTGTCCAACTTACAGATGCCTAGGAAGTGATCACGACAATAGCTTGAATCACGTGTACCTTAGTTTTTAAACTGACATCACTGCTCCTCACTACCTTAGAGAGGTCCTTGACAGCAGATTTCCCCAATGCAACTTCTCTTTTGATTTCTTGACTGCTCTTGCCAAAGGTATTGATTGTGGATTCAAGTAAGATTAAATAATTGACAATTTCAATCTTTTATTCTTCTAACATGATGTTGCCTATTGTCCCAGAGATGAAGATCTTTAATTTTCTTGATATTGAGATGAAATTCATATTAAAAGTTGTAGTCTTTAGTATGAAATTAATATGTCAGGTCTTTCTCACTTTCAGCAAGCAAGATTGTGTTATCTGCATAACAAAGATTGCTGATGCATCTTCCTCTAATTCTGACACCACATTCTTCTTAAAGTCCAGTTTCTCAAGTGATGTGCTCTGCACATAAATTGAATAAGACTGGAGAAAGAACACAGTCCTGACACACATCTTTCTTGATTTTAATCTATTCAGTGTTGTCCTACACTGTTTGACAACAGCCTTCTGTTTAAAAAACAACAATAACAACAAAAAAAATCCAAAACAAACCAAACCCAAAAAGGTGACTGTACACATTGATCTCGCCTGACAGGTTACACAATAATCAGAATGACTACATCTGTGGAAAGAATTATTGGAGGAGCTCAATGTTGGAAGTCAAAACCAGGCCAGATGATGACTGTGGAACAGACTATCAATTACTCATGTACAAAAGCTGAAGAAAAGAAAAACAAATGCAAAAGAGCCAAAATACAACCTTGAATCCATCTCATCTGAATTTAAAAACCATGTCAAGAACAGGTTTGGGGCAATGAACACTAACAATCAAAGACTAGATGAGTTCTGGAAGGATATATAAAAAAATATCATTCATGAAGGAAAGTAAAAGGTTATTACAGAGACAGAGGAGAAAGAAAAGACCAAAATGGATGTCAGAAAAGACTCTGAAAATTGTATTAGGATGATGAGAAGCCAAAACAAAGGGAAGAAATACCAACATTAAAAAGATGAATAGAAAATTTCAAAGGCAACTCAAGAAGACAACAAAATATACAAAGAATGATAAAAAGAGAACACTTGGCATTTCTCAAACTTCAGGAATTGAAAAATAAATTCAAGGCTTAAGTTGCAATACTGAAGATTTCTATGGGCAAGATCATGAATCATCCAGGAAGCATCAAAAGAAGATGGAGGGTCACTGTACCAAAAAGAACTTATTACAGAACCATTTCAGGAATTAGCATGTGAACAAAAACTGATGGTAGTGAAGTAAGAAGTTCAAGCTGCAATGAAGGAATGACAAAAAAAAGGCCCTCAGAATTGATGAGATAGTGATTGAAATGTTTCAACAAACAGGTACAGAGATGGATGCTTACCAGTCTGTACCAGGAAATTTAGAAGAGAGCTGTCTGGTCAGTTGACTGGAAGCCATTCAGATTTGTTTCCATTCCTAAGAAAGATGTTCCAACAGAATGTGGAGAAGGTGGAAATCATCCAACAATACCACTAATATCACACACACAAGTAAAATCTTGCTGAAGATCATCCAAAAACTGTTGGAACAGTATATCAACAGAGAGAACAGTCAGAAATTCAAGCTGAATTCAGAAGAAGCCATAGTGTTGGCAATATCACTGCTGATGTCGGATGGATCTTGATCAAAGCAGAGTATACGAGAAATATCTCTATTTGTATTTTATTGAAAAAAGTATTTGGGTATGTGTATTATAACAAATTATGGTTAATGTTGAAAAGAATAGGAATTCCAAACCACTCAATGGTGCACCTGTGAAACCTATAAATAGAACAGGAGGCTGTTGTACAAAAAGAGCAGAGGAACACTGCATGGTTTAAAAAAATGATTAGTAGGACTATGTAATTATTTATGAAATTTGGAGTAAGTATACCTAGCTAAGATCTATTGCAGAAATCTGTAAAATTATTTTTAAAAATTTTATCCTGTATGTAATTAAATACATTTAGAGGTTCCACATAGATCAAACTTTGTGTAGTATCACAGGTACATTTAAAAATCTCTTAAAACAATACAACAGTTCAGCATTCTGGTCCCTAGAATATACCACACCTTCTCTATCCATTTGTTTGTTGATGGGCACTTAGGTTGTTTCCAGCTCCTTGCTATTGTGAACAAAGCCGTGATAAATATGGGTGTGCATATATCTGCTTGGATGTCAGTGGTTGCACCATTTTACACTCCCACCAACAGTGAATAAGGGTTCCAGTTTCTCCACAACCTCACCAGCATTTGTTGCTTGCTGTTCTGTTCAATTTTGCTATTCTGACTGGGGGGAGAGGATATCTCATAGTTGTTTTAACAGATGATACATTCTTGTTGACTGAAACTGAAGAGGACTTGAAGTGTTGGCTGTGGGAAATCAAAGATTATAGTCTTCAATATGGATTGTGTCTCAACATTAAGAAAGCAAAGATCCTCACCCCCAGGCCAATTTTCAGTGTCATGATAGATGGAGAAAAGGCTGAGGCTATTAACTATTACATCTTGCTTGGATCCACAATCAATAGTCTTGGCACCAGCATACAGGAACTCAAAAGAGGAGTTGAAGTTGGGAAATATGTTGTCAAGGACCACTGTTATTGTTGTTAGGTTCAATCAAGCGAGCACAACTCACAGTGACCTTATGAACAAAAGATCGGAACCCTGTTGTATCCTGTGCCATCTTCACTCTTCCTGACACACAAGAGCCCATTGTAGCAGTCACTGTACCAAACCAACTAATTGAGAATCTCCCTCTCCTTAGCCGACTCTCCACCTTTCCCAGCATCATGTACTTCTCCAAGGAATAGCACCTCCTAGCAACATATTCAAAGCATATGAGGTGAAGCCTCATCATTCTTGCTTTCTAAGAGCATTCTGGCTGTACCTTCTCCAAGACATATCTGTTCATTCTCTTGGTCATCCATGAGATTCAGTGCTCCTCTTTAACACCATAAGTCAAAGGCATCAATTCTTTTTCTTTCATCCTTATTCACTGTCCAGCTCTCAGATGCATAGTAAGTGATCAGAAAGACTATGGTCTGAATCAAACACACATTAGTCTTCAAACTGACATTGCTCCTCAATAATTTTAAAAGATCCCTAACTGCAGATTTTTTCCAGTGCAATACATCTTTTTCTTTTCTGACTGCTGGTACCCAGGGTGTTAACTGTGGATCCAAGCATGATGAAGCTGTTGACAGTTTTAGTCTCTGCTCCATTCATCATGAATAGTCGAAGACCACTACAGAGTGCTAAAGAGCAACAATGTCAGTTTTAAAACTAAGTTGCACTTGATCCAGACCATCATCTTCTCAGTTGCTTGCTATGCAACATAAGATCATGAAGATCTGGACAATGACTAAGGATGACAGAAGAAGAACAAAAATGCCTTTGGTACTAGAGAAAAGTATTGAATATACTATGGACTTCCAAGAGAACAAAAAGGTGAAGGTGAAACCATGTTGCTCTTAGGAGACAAGGATTTTGAAGCTCTGACTCACATACCTTGAGCATGTTGTCAGGAGGGACCAGTCCTTGCAGAAGGACATCATGCTTAGAAAGGTGGAGGGATGGTGCAGGAGAGGAGGAACCCAGATGAGATGGATTGACACAGTGACTGTGGTAATGAGGTCAGGTGTGTCAGAGATGGAGAGGTTGGCTCAGAATAGGACAAAGAAAACTACTGGACATAGGTGACTAATTCAGCAAAGTGGCAGGATACAAAATCAACATACAAAAATCAATTGGCTTTCTCTACAGTGACAAAGAGAATGCAGAAGTGGAGCTAAGAAAAACAATATCCATCACAATAGCTGGTCACAAGATTAAATACTTGAGAGTAAATCTAACTAGAAACATAAAGAATCTATTCAAAGAAAATTATAAAACATTACTACAAAAAAAAACAAACCCAAAAAGAGACATGGAGAAGTGGAAGAATATCCCTTGCTCATTGATAGGAAGACTCAATACTGTGAAAATGACAATACTACCAAAGACAATCTACAACTTCAATTCAATCCCAATATAAATACCAATTCCATTCTTCAATAACATGGAAAAGGCAATCTCCAATTTCATTTGGAGTGGAATGAGGCCCTGAATAAGTAAAGCTCTCCTTAAAAAAAGAGAAAAAAAGGTAGGAGGCATCTCATTCCCTGATTTCAAATCCTACTACACTGCTGTGGTGGCCAAGACAGCATGAAACTGGTACAATGACAGACACATAGATCAATGGAATTGAATTGAGAATCCAGAAATCAGCTCATCTATCTATGGTCAACATATTTGACAAGAAGATGAAATCAGTTAAATGGGAAAATCACAGCCTTTTTAACAAATGGTGCTGGTGAAATTAGAAAACTATATGCAGAAAACTCAAGATCCATACCTCACTCCATATACAAAAAATCAATTCAAAGTGGATCATGGACCTAGGACTAAAACCAAGGACTATAAACTTCATTAAAGAAAAGCTTGGAAGAACTCTAGAAGTCGTAATCCACAACATAAACCATTTTCCAAACATCCTGAAAAATCTACAAGTAGGATAGGATAAAATAGACGAATGGGACCTTCTAAGAATCAAATCCCTATGCACATCCAAAAACTTCTCAAACAGGGTAAAAAGGAAAGCCACAGATTGGGAAAAAAAATATTTGGTAATGACATGTCAGATAACGGACTTAAATCTAGAATTTATAAAATACTCAAGTACCACAAGAAGATAAAGATAAACAACCCAATTGAAAAACAGGCACAGAATATGAACAGATACTTCACCAAAGAAGACATTCAGATGGCTAACAAGCACATGAAGAAATGTTCAAAATCCCTAGCTGTAAGAGAGATGCAAATCAAAACAACTATGAGATATCATCTCACCCCAGTAAGAATAGTAAATTTTAACAGAATAGATGAGTGCTGAGTGGTTTGTTCGGACATGTCTGGTGGCTCCTCTGATTAAAACAGAGAACATGGAGGCCCAGGGGGAAAGGACCCCGATGGTGTCATTGAGAGCAACTGGAATGAAATTGTTGATAACTTTGATGATATGAATGTAAAGGAATCCCTTCTCTGGGGTATCTGTGCTTATGGTTTTGAGAAGCCTTCAGCTATTCACCAAAGAGCTATTATTCCCTGCCTTAAACAGAATGATATGATTGCTCAAGGTCAGTCAGGTACTGGCAAGACAGTCTCATTTGCTATTTCCATCCTGCAACAGTTGGGGATTGAGTTCAAGGAGAGCCACGCACTAGTCCTGGCCCCCACCAGAGAACTGGCTCAACAGATCCAAAAGTTAATTCTGGTTTTTGGAGATTTTTATGGGAGCAGCTTGTCATGTCTGCATTGATGGAACCTATTTTTGAAACAAAATGCAAAAGGCTGAAGCACCACATATTGTTGTTGGTACTCCAGGGAGAGCATTTGATATGTTAAACAGGAGATATCTTTCTCCAAAATGGATCAAAATATTTGTTTTGGAAGAATCAGATGAAATGTTTAGCCAAGGGTTTAAGGATTAAATCTATGAGATTTTTCAAAAATTGAATACAAGTATTCAGGTTGTGTTATTTCTGCCACAATGCCAAAAGATGTGTTGGAAGTAATGAAGAAATTAATGAGGGATCCAATTAGAATTCTGGTGAAAAAAGAAAGAATTGACCCTTGAAGGAATCACATAGTTTTATATTAAAATTGAAAGAGAGGAATGGAAGTTGGATACACCTTGTGGCCTATATGAGACACTGTCGATCACACCGGCTGTTATCTTTCTCAATACTAGGAGCAATGTGCACTGGCTCACTGAGAAGATGCATGCTAGGGACTTTACAATTTCTGCACTGCATGGTGACTTGGACCAGAAGGAGAGAGATGTGATCATGAGGGAATTCCAGTCAGAGTCAAGCAGGGTTCTAATTACCACTGACTTGTTAGCATGTGGGATTGATGTTAAAAAAAGTATCTTTGGTTATAAATTATGGCCTACCTACCAATTGTGAAAACTATATTCACAGAATTGACATAAGGGGTCGATTTGGGAGGAAATCTGAGGCTATAAACTTTATCACTGAAGAAGACAAGCGGATTCTTCGTGACACTTAGACTTTCTACAATACTACAGTGGAGGAGGTGCCAATGAGTCTGGCTGATCTTATTTAATTCCTGGGATGAGATAGTTTTGAATGCTGTGCTCTCTTTTGCTGAATAGGTGATCACAATGTGCATTATGCTTCTTTCTTTGGGAATATTTGAATCTTGTCTCAATGCTCATAACAGATCAGAAATACAGATTTTGATAGCAACATGACTTTAGTGGTGAGCTCTTGTGAGGAAAGTCATTGGCTTTATCCTCTTAGAGTTAGACTGTTGGGGTGGATATAAAAGATGGGGGTCTGTAAAATGTTTCTTTCTTAGAAATTTATTTCCTAGTTATGTAGAAATGGTTGTATTAGATGTTCTCTATCATTTAATAATATCCTTGTGGACTAAAAGATATAAGACTGTATTAAATCAGCCAATTATGTTAAACTAGCATACCTCCCTTTACTGTGTTTGCCCTTAACCTGAATATAAAGGCCTTTAAGATAGTTTTTTAGAAAGTGTTTGAATGCACTTTGTTTGATATTTATTCAATAAAGTATTTAATTAGTTTCAAGTGTGAACTGGACACTGCTGCTAAGCCCCAGCAAGAAATCATATCCTAGGTAGGGTTAAATTTGCCATATTGCCAGTAAAATTGCCATATTGCACATGTCTTAATGAAAGAACATTTGAATGTTAAATAAATTGTACATTCACTTTAAAAAATATTTGACAGAACAGCAAACATCAGAAACTGGTGAAGTTATGGAGAAACTGGAATCCATATTCGCTGTTGGTGGGAGTGTAAAATGGTACAACCACTATCAAAGGCTGTATAGCGGTTTCTCAAAAATTTGCAAATAGAAATATCGTTTGACCCAGCAATTCCACTACTGAGAATATACCATAAAGAAACCATAACCACCACCCAAGCAGATATATGCACAACCATGTTTATTGTGGCTTTGTTCACAAAAGCTTTGGACGTTTTATGAAGGTTGACGTGTCTTTGATGAGTGCTCCAATTATGCTGAGAGTTTATGACTCATTCTCACTGGATGAACACTAATTATTTCAGGAAGATCTGGTACCTTGAAGATGAAGATGAGGGGCTGGAGTTTGAATTCTATTATAAGATCCCCAGTAAAGACTCTCAACACTGAAGCTCCATGGACTTCTTGATTGGTGATACTATCATTGATTGATAGAAACTATGTGAGAAAGTAGGGAATCCTTTGGGATGTGGAAGCTTCAGGTTAGAAGCCTTTCTAGACTTCACCCTGTGTATCCTTTGATTATGTTTCTTTTCTATAATAAAGCTATTTTTTAAACTGTAACACTTTCCATGAGTTCTGTGAATCATTTTAGCAAATTATTGAATTCAAAAGAGTAGTGAAAGCTAGCAGGTCAAAAGTGAGGAGAGCCCCAGGGACTACTGAGCTTATTTATGGTTAAAGTGGTTTTGGGGAAATCTAGAATTTACAGTCAACAGTTCAAAATGAGAGTGTCTTGAGACTTCTAAGCCAAGGAACTTGAAGTTTTAGTAGTCTGGAGGACTGTGCCCATTAGCTCTGGTGCTGTTGTGGCTCCAGACTATTAGGGTCAGAGGAAAAAGTACTGTATGTGCAACTATATTATAACACAAGTGGAATAAGGAGCAGAATTGATAATTAAAACTTGCAAGGCATGACAATTGGTCTGTATTTTCCTACAACAACAGAAGAAGGAAGATAGAATGTGAGGAATAGAAGAAGGATGTGCAATGTGTGCCCAATTGTCTCTATGAACAATGATCTCAGATCAGAATTGATAGTGCTTGACTACAATTACTGAACATTTTTATCAAAGGTTCTCTAGAACAATCTTAATCAAAAGGGGAAGGTATAGAAAATAATTTTAAATTATCATGGATTACAAACTGTCTAGAACAGAGAGGCAGGATGAACCCCTGAAACTACTGCCCTGAGATACTCTTTAAACCTTAGACAAAAATATTTCCCTGAAATTTTCTTAAAACAAATAAATAAGGATGACAGGAAAAGAATTGACCCCTTTGAACTGTGTTGTTGGAGAAGAGAATAGAACATCCCATGGATGGCAAAAAGAACAAACAGATATGTTTTGGACAGGGTGCACATGGAGAGCTCTTTGGAGGCAGGAATGATGAGGTTTCACCTTACAATACTTGGGGCATGTTGCTAGGAGGAGCTATTCCTTGGAGAGGAACATGATGCTGGGAAGGGTGGGGGTGGGGGGGGGCCAGTGAAGAAGAGGAAGACCCTCAAGTAGGTGGATTGACCCGATGACTGACACAATGGGCTCTTGTGTTTCAGGAAATGTGAGGATGGCACAGGATAGAACAGTTTGGACCTTTTGTTTTATGGGGTTGCCATGACTTGTACTTGACTTGACACTACAGAAGAAGAAGAAGAAGAAGAAGAAGAAGAAGAAGAAGAAGAAGAAGAAGAAGAAGAAGAAGAAGAAGAAGAAGAAGAAGAAGAAGAAATAGTCTAATGTAACTAGTTGGGGGGGGGGGGAAAGGGGTATGCCTTAACGAAAAAAGATCTTTTAAGAACTAAATAAATAGGATCAAAATGAACTGAAGAGACTAAAAAGGGAAGTTTAGAGGGCAGTAAGTTTGTTAATGAAGGAAGAACAACTCAGAATGTAGGTTCAGAACAATTGTACAATGTGGAAAATGTAATCAATATCACTGAATTTTTTTTTTTTAGAAAACCGTTTTTATTATCATTGCCACCCAGCAGATATCTGCTGGATTATTTACCAAATGGCCATATCGTGTAAAGAACAGCTACATAACATTTCTTTCATGTTTCAAGAGATGAAAATAACTGTACAAGGTTAAGTACAAAAGTACACAAGACAGCAGACACAAAAATTCATGTATGAGACTTTATCCCACCTGCAGCTGTTATATATTTGAAAAGCAGAATTCATGAACTAAAAAATATTGTCCTTCTATATACTCCTGTCAAGTTTAATGGAAGTGGGTTTAACCTGATTACAACACTAACACCAGTCATCGTCATCACTGATCTGATATTTACAAAAAAAGGAGGGGGAGGGGAAATAATTGTTTTCAGTAAATTAAAATCAATGCAACACCCATGCAAGCTTGAATGCTAGCTGTCTGGTGAACAAGGACCTGACATCAGAACAACAAAAAGTCTAGAAAGTCCCAAACTGTACAGAGTGATGCCTTTCAAACGGCATCCATTCCTCACATGGACGACGTGAATCCCAAGCCCATTCCTCTGTGTGTGGGTTTGTGATCTTGCCATTTTGTACTGAGCATCACGATTCCTAAATACTTCTTCTTGTTGCTTCAAAGCCTTGCAACTTTCTTCATCGACTGAGCTACATCCAGCTTCGTCTTCACTCTTAATACCCATTAATTTCCTAAATTTGACGTTTTGGTTTTTGTTCCCAAAACGCAATTTCCCCCATATTTCAGCAGACTGAGATTTGTCCCCTTCTTTCTTGCCTTGCCAAAGCATTTTCCTTTTCTTCTCTTGTTCTGCAAACTTCATTGGATTCACGGCCGCTGGGTTGTAGTAGCTCACTACGGTTTCCCAGGCTCTGCCAAAGCCTTTGCTTGCAGGGCTGCCATCTGTGCGGCTATAGTGATCTGAGGAGTGACTTGAGTGCCAGATGCCTTAAAAGGGCTGCGACATTGAGGACAGAACCTCCAGTAGCTGCAGCTGCTGCAGCAATTTCTTGTTGTTTTTGCTTTTCAACCATTTCCTTTTCTCGCTGTTCTTGTAACTTCTTTGCTCGTTCCAACCTCTGGGGTAAGGCTTCTTGTGCATCCATTGCTGTGTTTCTGCCTCTAAAGAGAGGTGGACTAGGAGTCCGGCTTAAACTTCTGCTGAACCTTCTTGGTTTCTCAATTCTCTTCTTCCTATCTCGACTTCTACTCCTTGTCCGACTTCTGCTTTGACTCCTATGCTGGTGTCTTGACCTTGATCGAGAACGAGACCTGACACGCCGCTTCCTCTCTCCGCTTCTAGACCGTGACTTCTTCCTGTCTCTGCTTCTGGATCGTGACTTCTTCCGCTCCCTGCTTCTACTGCAATGACGCCTTTCCTGAGACCTAGATCGGGAATGACTCCTGCCTCTTGACGCCTTTCTCTCTTTGCGTTTGTGTCTGTCCTCACCATTTTCAGATTCATTCAGTCGCTCTCTTCTTTTATCAGAAGAAGGCTCTTTGTCATTGTGTTCCTCAGACTTGTGTTTCTTCGAGGATTTATCTTTGGATTCATGTCTTCTTGCCTCTTTGCTTCTGCTCCGGCTCCTGTGTTTTCTCCCTTCATTTTCTGACTTCCGTTTTCTTTCCCTTGACCTTGACCTTGATCGTGAGTAATGATGCTTTGAGGCTCTAGGAGAAACAGATAGATCTGACGGCTCTTTTTTCTTCTCACTCTCTGGGGACGTCTTTTCTGGGACTAGTCCATCTCGTTCTGTGTCACTAGCCGCCATCATCGGGAGTCCTGGGCCGCTCGGGCGGCACCGCAGCGTGCAGCTTGCGACAGTACCGGCCACCCTGAAGCTTCGCCACAGGCTGACTAAAAAACCAATATCACTGAATTTTACATAGAAAAAATTGAGTTGGTATATTGTCAACAACAACAAAATTAATTTAAAAAATGTCATAACACAAAAGAACTAAAGATGTTAAGCACTTGAAAGACACAGTTGATTGGATTCTTATTATTATTAGGTGCCATCGAGCTGAGTGCAACTCATAGTGACTATGAACAACAGATCTGAATCCCATCCTATCCTATCTTTTGCCATCCTCATCGTCTCTGACATACTTGAGCTGATAGAAGTCACTGTGTCAGTCCCTCCTGTTGAAGGTCTATCTTCCTTTGCTGACCCTCCACCTTTCCAAGCATAATATCTGTTTCCAAAGAATCGCCCTTTCTAATGATATGACCAAAGTATGTGAGATTAAATTTCCCATTCTTGCTGCTCAGGAGCACTCCGGTTACACTTTCTCCAAGATATATTTGTTTATTCTTTTGGCAGTCTATAAAATATTCAGTATTCTTCTCTAACATCAAAGGCATCTATTGTTCTCATCATCCTTATTCATTGTCCCATTCTCTTAGCATAAGTGCATAGCAAGTGATTGAAAAGACCATGGCCTGAATCCTCGTTTAGGAAACAATTGTAAATGCACTGTCTATTGGATACCAGCGTTAAATATTTTCCATGTTGTAATGTTACATAGCAGAGTGTCTTTGTTCTTAAGCTCTGTTGTTGTTATGTGCCATTAAGTAAATATTTAGTCAATCCAGAATCAATAGGACGAGCAGAACTGCTCATAGAGTTTTCCAAGGCTGTAATCTGTACTTAGAGCAACAAAGTCAGTTTAAAGACTAAAATGTGCCTGATGCAAGCCACAGTCTTTTCAATGACTTCCTATGCATCTGAAAGTTGGAGAACAAATAAAGATGGCAGAAAAAAGATCAATGATTTTGAAAAGTGATGTTGGAAAAGTGTACTGAATATCCTGTGGACTGCTAAATGAACAGGTCCATCTTGAAGGAGTGCAACCTTAGAGGAAAGGAGGGTAAAATTTGATCTCACACACTTTGGAAATGTTGTTGAGAGAGTCCAGTCCTTGGAAAAGGACCTTGTGCTGAGAGAGTCATACAAAGAGAGGAAGACCCTCAATAAGATGTCACAGTCACTGTGTCAATGACTATAACACAGTGACTAGAACAATGAGCTTGAGGACATCAGAGGTGATGAGGATGGGGCAGGATGGAGCAAAGTTAAGATCTGTTGTTTATTGGGTTGCTGTGAATGGTACTCAATGGCACCGAACAGTATCAAGCAATCTGTACATTCAAATGACTTACATAATTTAAAATAAAGATAGGCAGATAGGTAGGGAGACAGAAGGAAAGAATGAGTCAGCAAATGTTGAAAAAGTTAATGGTCAATGAATGAATCTTGGTGAAAGGTATGTGAGAGTTGACAATGTTTTTTTTCAACTTCTTGTAGATTTATAATTTTTTTAAAACAGAAGTTCAAGAAAAGTTTTAAAAACCAGTAATAGTTTAAAATTGTGCCTAGAAAGCCTTTCCATTTGCACTCAAGAACTGAGTGATACTCCACTATGTAACCTTAATTGTGGAGACTTGTGATAACCATAGTGGAGTGTACTTGGGGCAGTGGGAGGGGTGCGGGGAAATTGTATAGCAAAGAAAGAATTATTTTTATTTTTTTTTACTTTTCAAAGAGAGGAGAGAACTGGGGCAAGGGGGCAGGAGGGAGGCCTGGGCAGGGAGAAAAGTGCAACAATGAATGAATGGAAATCTAAAATCTCTGTAAATGTTCATTAAAATTATTAAAATTTAAAAAGAAAAGAACTGGGTGATAAATTATATTGGAATTTAGCTTATGGGCAACCATCATGATAACTGTTAACCTCTGATACAATTCAAATAGCTTTTTGTTGGAATGTTATAATGCAATAAAAAGATTTAAAAGTGAGGGGATGGGAGAAAGAAAATCCCCAAAGATCACATAGTTTACTAGGATCAGCACTGGGATTTAAACCTGGGCTCACATTCCACTGTGGAGAACAAAAAAGCCAGAGGCTTGCTATGCCCTGAAACAAAATAACCTACTTTCCAATTCTGCAGAGGGTCAACCTTGAAAATAATTTCTCAATGTTTAAGATTTTCACAGAATAACAGAAAAAGCATGCTTTGAAAATGCACTAGAGTGAGCTACAATGGAGGATGTTTGGGATTTATAAAAGAATTTGAGGAATTTAATAAAATAGTTATTTAAGAACAAAAGAACAAGAAGTTCTTTGATAAAGATTTAATAAGAATTTAGAAACAGGAAGAACTCACTTCCAAGAAGCCTAATTAATATGCTGGATTTGGGGGATTGAGGTAAGGGGAGGGGAGAAATTAAGTGCTAAAGTAGAGAAATAAAACTAATATGATTTTATAAAAGACACTGAGTCCTACAGATACAGACTTTTGCATATCTTCCCCCACGTTGTGTGTTTTGGTGCTTTTTAAAAAATTCTATTCTCAGCCTTCTTTTCCTTTTTGCTTTTTCTCAGCATTCTTCTCCTCCTCTTTCTTAACCAGTTCTTGTGAGTCAGCTTCTGGCCCCTGAAATATGTGTTGACTTGGTGAGGCCATGATTTCCAGTATTGTATGATTGTCCTCCATTCTCCCTTATTTTATCAGAAGCAATTAGCTTTCATTTTGCAATGTGTTAAGATTCTTAACCTTTATGTGTCAATAATGTAGTATAAATGTGAGTGCATCTGTGTCATCACCTTACAAAATGGTGTGGCTTGGATCACATACTTACTCAAGTCCTACTTACGTTATGACATTACTCTAGCCATTTACTTGCTGAATCACATCTTTCATTTTACAAGACATGGAAAGGGAGAGAAGGGATCTCACAACTAGCAAGAAGGAAGGACCAGGAATGGAGGATGTCTCTTCAATCCAGGATTCCTATGCAAGGACTTCTTAGACCCAGAAAAGAATTGATGCTAAACATATGGAGATCCCCAATGAACCCCAGATCTGCTGATGTTCCTGTAAAGCCAGTACCCTGAGCTGATCTGATTTTTTGCCTCCTTAACAATGGCAAAATAAATTTCTGTTTTTTAAATCCATTCACTTGTGGTATTTCTGTCATAGCAACACTAGATAACTGAGACGGATGCCATCAAGTTCACTTAGACTCATAATGACCTTAGATATAACAAAACAAAACTTAGGCAGGTCCTGTACTATTTCCACAACCATTGTTATGTTTGAGCCCATGGTTGCTGCCGTTGTGTCAATCCATGTCATTGTAGATGTCCTCTTTTACTCTGGCCCATCAGCAAATACAATGTCCTTCAGTGATTAGTCTCTCCTGATGCTGTTTTAATGACAATGAAAGGTAATAGTTGAAATGAAGTCTCTTCATTCTTCCTTTTAGGGAATCTTTAACCAATAACTCATGCTAATGTCTCCTAAAATTTACCTCTCTGGTCTCTGCCTCTTACTGTGTTTCATATCCACATTCTAGAGCTACCTCTGGAATTCCATTAAGGCAGTCCAGCTGATATTTCAAACTCAAAACAAGTTCATGGCTCTTACCCTTAAATTTTGGTCCTCTCTCTGTTTCTGTCCAACACCATCATTCTCCAAGTTATTTGCTCAAAACCTAGAAATGTTTTTTTAGTTTCTCCTTCTTCCTATTTTTCATTTTCAAAACTCAGTTTATTCTATTTCTGATGGTGGCCTGGTGATAAGAAGCTACACTGCAATTCCAGAGGCACAGAGTTCTAATCCACCAACTGCTGTGCAAGAGAAGGATGAATGATCTCCTCCTGAGATTTACTACTTCTGAAAATCTGCTGAAGAGTCAGCTATGAGCTGGTTTCAACTCAGTAGCACACAACAACAACAGTGGCTTTTATACCAGTGTTATTTTCTCCCTTCTCATTATTTATTCTAATTGTCTCTAAACTAAGTTTTCTCAACCTTTAAACATTTTGGACTGAATAGTTCTTTATTGTGTAATGCTGTCCTGTGCATTGTATGATACCTAGCACCAGACATGGTAGGATATATACCCATTAGATTCCAGCAGTGAACTTCCCCTTCTTGTCATGAATAACAATTACATATTTTCAAATGTTTCTTGGTTGCTGTTATTAAGTACTGTTAAGTTTGAACCAACCCATGGCTGACACTCTAGCGGTTTTCAGAGGTAACAAATCACACAGGAGAAGGTTGTCCATCTGCTGAGCAGTGAGTGGATTCAAACTGTGTGTCTATGGGTTAGCAGTGCATCTCCTTAACACTAAGCCACCAGCTCTCACTGTTCTCCAGGTTAAGAGCCACTCCTGGTTAGGAACTGTGCTGCAAATGCAAAGGTATGCAGTTCAAAGCCACTAGCTGCTTTATGGAAGGAAGATGGGCAATCTCTTCCTGTGCAATTTACTGCCTTTGAAAGCCCACTGGAGGGTCAGCTATGAATTGGTTCTGACTCAATGGTACATAACAACAATAACAACAACAATTTAAGCCTGAGTGATTGTTGTAACTTTCTATTAGAAAATCTTCCTGTGTACTAGGGGGCCTTACTCTAGATACTGCTACTAGTTTATACTTCCTAATGTTTGGCTCTGAAGATCCACAAAAAGTTAATGCTCCAGTCCATAAGCTTTTAATGGATTCAAGTAATTTTTTCTGTAGTGCTTAGAGAACAATGCACAGATTCCTTTGCTTAGCATTGAAAGATCCTTGCTATTTTAGAGAGCTTCTGGGTGGTGCAAATGGTCAATGAGTTCCACTAACTCAAAGATGGCCTTTAGTGTCTACCTAGAGTCTCCATCAGAGAAAAGGTTGGCAATACACTTCAGAGCCCTCTCCGAAGAAAAACTTGGCAATTCACTTCTGAAAAACCACCAAAACCCTGTGGGACGATTTGACTCAGACACACACAGAGTCACCATGGGTCAGTCAGCTTGATGGCAACTACTTACTGTAGGATCCTAAGTGCATCACTGTCATGGTTTCCACTGTTATACTATATCCCTTGTTCCACCTTTTGTAACTTCTGAATTACTGGTTTCCAGTCATCAACAAATATTTGTTGAGCATTTGATAAGAACCAAGTACTGTTTTAGGCACTAGGTTATAAGATGAGATGCAGAACCCTCTCCTAAGGAGCTGAACATCAAAATGCAGGAGATTAAATGGTCTGGAGGTAAGTTATTAATGGCCTGCCTAGTCTTCCCTGACAGTTCTCCCAGGAACAATGCCTTCTTTATCAAAGGCATGGAGCTCTCCTGCCTTTCAGGTAGGATAACCTCTTCCAAACCAAAAGGATAAAGTCGGAATCCAGGCCTGCTTAATTAGCAAGTCTATCTCTCTAGTTATAGTGACTTTTTCATGTACGTGTGACCCAAGACAGGCCAATCAGAATGTAAATCTTCTGCTGTATGCCACGGTTGCCAAGCTATTAGAACATAATGTCAACATCTGATGACATTAGTCCTTGACCCATAGAGAGAACCCCTGATAGAGGATTTGGCAGAAAGTATTGTGACAAGGTCAGGTTTTTAAAACTTTTTTCTTCCAGTTATTTCTAAAGCAAATCCCAAATGCCCACCCTCACCTTCACCCTGATGTTATGGGTAAAATCCTGTCCCCTTTAATATATGGCACTGTGATCAAAATCACCCTGCTAACCCAAAGACCATTCCATTCTGGTGGTTCAAATTTTCCAGAGGATCCTTGAGAGACGGATGGACACTCTCTTCCTACGTAATTTACAACCCCAGAAACTCAGTGGTGGACCAGCTGTGAATCGGTTTTTGTTTCAACTCAAAAGCAATGAGCTAGTTTTTTGTTTTTGTTTTTCTTTTAATATGCTTTGTGAAATCCTAACTGCCTTGGTTATAATCCCAGTTGGGAATTGGTTTTCTTGTTACATTGCTACTGAGGTTCAAATGGAAAGCTACATACCAGTTTATCAGTTACTCAAGGTGGGGAAGGATGCTTTAGGAAAGGAAGCAGCCTGAGAAGCAGCACAGAGATAAGAAATATCTGCCCTGTATGACCTCCCTTAGGTCCCATCACCAAAACCAGAAAAGTTTCTGGTTTTTCTGTCTACACAGTTCTCAGTGGGTAGCATTCAAGGGTCAGACCAGAAGAATGGTAAAAAAAGTGCCCTAAATGGATAAAAAAATTTGAAGACTAGAAACCAGAAAAAATAGGTTGCAAAGTTATGAAATTTATAATAAATCTAGTGTCAATAGTCTAAGAGATTTCATAAA
>NW_006399769.1:6883652-6905165 GCF_000299155.1 Elephantulus edwardii
TCTGTCCTGAGCCAGTTTCACTGACTCTGACACACCTACCTCCTTTGCCCCAGTTACTCTATCAATCCATCTCATCCAGGGTTTTCCTCTCCTGTGTTGTCCTTCCATCCTTCCCAGAACAAGTCTCTCCTGGCCACGTGCCCAAAGTATGTGAGACAGAGCTTCAAAATCCTAACCTCCAAGGAGAAACTTGGTTTCATCCTCCCCAAGACAGACCTATTTATTTTCTTGACAGTCCATGGTATGTTCCAGAATCTTCTCCAGCATTACAACTCAAAGGCATTATTGATTCTTCTTCTGTCATTCTTAGTCATTGTTCAACTCACTGGTGCGTAGCAAATAATTGCAAAGGCCATGGCCCGGATCAGGCTCACCTTAGTCTCTAAACTAAGAGGTCCCTGACTGCAGATTTTCCCAATACAATTCCTCTTTTGATTTCCTGACTGCTGTTGCCAGCAGAGTTGATCATGGAGTCAAGCAAGCTATAATTCTTAACAAAATACATATGAAAAGATTCTAAATTGTAAAGAGTCATAAATGTTAATTTTAGAAATCAGGTGGTACAACTGACCTGTTTAAGAAACCCTGGTGACACAGTGCTTACCTGCTAACCAAAAGATTGGTATTTTGAAACCACTGGCCTCTCTCACTGCTTCCGTAGTTATTACAATCTGAGAAACTCTAAGATGACATTTTAGTCTGCCCTATAGGGTCTCTCTCTAGTGGCCTAATGGTAAGGAGTCAGGCAATCTAAAGGCAAGAAATTTGAAAAGTCCAGCAGTTTCACGAGAGAAAAATGGATAATCTCCTACCATGTAATTTACAGCTTCTGAAAGCCCAAATTGACAGCTGTGATTTAGTGTTTTGATATCTAACAACAAACGATCAAGTTGCTATGAATCAGAATCTACTTGATGTTAGAGGGTTTTGTTGTTGCTGGGGTTAAAAAAATTATCAACCTATTTTTCCCCCCATCTGCTTTGCTGTACTCCCAGTTGTAATATTCTGCTGAGCTGGGACCATCCCATTGCTGCCCCTCCAGCAGTTTTTCAGAGGTAGTAAGCCACACAAGAAGTGACCAGCCTTCTCCTGTGAAGCAGCTGGCAGATTTGAACTACATGCCTTTGTGTTGGCAGTGCACCTCCTTACTACTAAGCCACCTGAGCTCTCTGCCCTACTCCTATGTTATGTGCTGTCAAGTCACCTGTGACCCATAGCGACAGTATGTACAGCAGCTCTGAAGCAGACTAGTCCTGAGCCAGTCTCACTGACTATGACACACCTTCCCCTATTGTTCCAGTCACTATATGAATCCATTTCATCTGGGGTCTTCCTCTCTGGCACTGTCCCTCCACCCTTCCAAGCATGATGTCCTTCTCCACAGACCTGTTTCCTGGCCACAATATGAACGCATCAATTCTTCTTCCATCATCCTTAGTCATTGTCCAGCTCTCTGATGCATAACAAGTAATTGCGAAGATCATGGACTGAATTAGGCACACCTTCGTCTCTAGACTGACATTGTTGCTTTTTTAGGACAAGTTCTTGACAGCGGATTTTCCCAATGCAATTTGCCTTTTGATTTTCTGACTGCTGATGCTAAGAATGCTGATTGTGGAGTTGAGCAAGTTGTAATTGTTAACAACAACCTCAATCTCTTTTCCATCCGTCGTAATACTGTCAATCAGCCCAGTGATGAGAGTCTTTGTTTTCCTGATGTTGAGCTTCAATTCATATTGAAGGCTGCAGTCCTTGACCCTCTGCAGCAAGTGCTTCAGGTCCTCAGTTTCAGCAAGCAGGGTTATGTCATCTGCATAACTTAGATTGTTGATAGATCTTCCTCCAATCCTGATGCCACACTCCTTCTCATAGAGCCCAGCCTCCCAGATGATCTGTTCTGCATTTTGAAAAGATATGGAGATAGGACACATCCCTGGTGTACACCCTTCCTGATTTTGAACCATGCAGTGTTTCCTTGCTCTGTTCTGACAAACTACCTCCTGGTCCACTTGCAGGTTTTGCATAAGCACAATCAAGTGTTCTGGGGTTCCCATTCTTCCCAGAGTTAACCACAGTTTTTTGTGATCCACACAGTGAAATTTCTTCGAATAGTCAGTGAAGCACAGATAAGCATTCTTCTGGTACACTCTGCTTTCAGCCAAGATCCATCTAACATTAGATATAATATCGTTAGTACACACCATCTCTCTAGTTTAGCCTCTTCTGTACATCTGGCAGTTTTCTGTTGATGTACTGCTCCAGTTGTTTTTGGATAACTTTCAGCAGAATCTTTCTTGTATGTGATATTAATGATATTTGATAATTTCCACATTCTGTCTGGGTCACCTTTCTTTGGAATGGTAACAAATAAAGATCTCTTCCAATTAGTTGGCCAGGTGGTTGTCCTCCAGATTTCTTGGCACAAATTGGTGAGCGCATCCATGACAAAGTGTTTGTTGAAATATGTCAATTGGTGTGCCATCAATTCCTAGGGCCTTGTTTCTTGCCAGTTCTTTCAGAGCAGCTTGAACTTCTTCATCACCACAAGCACTTGCTCACATATTGTTTCATTAAATTCTTCTGTGTCATCTAATTTCTTTTGGTACAGTGACTCTATACATCTTTCATCTTCTCTTAATGCTTCCTGGATCATTTAATATTCTACCCACAGCATCCTTAAGTATTGCAGCTCAAGGTTTGAATTTTTTCCTCAATTCATTCCACTTAAGTAATGCTGAGCGAGTTCGGCTCTTTTGATTTCCTGACTCCAGTTCTTTGCATATTTCAATATAATACTTCACTTTGTTTTCATGAGCTGCCTTTTGAAATCTTCTGTTCAGCTCCTTAACATCTTGCTTCTCAGTGCTCTAGTGCAATATTCAGAGTTTCCTCTGACATCTATCTTGATCTTTTCTTTCTCCTCGGCCTTTGTAACGACCTTTTGCATTCCTTGTGAATGATATTCTTTATATCCTCCCACAGCTCACTTGGTTTTTGCTCATTGGTGTTCAGGGCCTCAAATTTGTTCCTGAGATGATTTTGAAATTTGAGTGGGATAGACTCAAGGTCAAATTTTGGTTCCTATGGATTTGATTTCATTTTCTTGAACTTCAGCTTGAACTTGCATATGAGTAGTTGGTGGTCTGTTCCACAATCAGCACCAGGCCTAGTTTTCACAGCTGATATTGAGCGCTTCCACTGATTCTTTCCACAGATGTAATCGATCTGATTCCTATGCATACCATCAGGTGAAATCCATATGTGTAGCCTGCATAAAATGACAACATCTGAAGAGGAAACTCGAATACTGACTAGAAATAATCCAGGAAGTTAACCTTCCCATCAGTCACTATAAAGCTGACTCGGGCTCATGATGTCTCTGAGTACCAGAGCACAGCTGTACTTTGGGTGGTTTTCCAAAAGTGATTTTTCAGGTTATCAAGTCTTCCCAGACTCCTCTGGACTCCTCTGGTGGACTCAAACCACCAATCTTTTGGGAAGATGGGAGCACAATGAGTGTTGGTTGGCACCGTTAGGTTTCAGTTTTAGTAATTGACTTGCACAATATTAAGACATTCTCAGATTCCTGTGTTGAAATGCAAATATTACTAGTGGGAAATTTCACTTTAAACTTATCAATTAAGTCTTTCTTAAGTTTCCATTATCAATTAAGAGCTTTTTTTTAGAGATGCAAGAGTCCCAGACAAAAGGGAGTGTGGAAGCTTGTGGTAAACCTTGATGTTCTAGAGGGAAAACAGCTAAGGAAAATCAGTTACACTGGTGGGATAATGGGTAAGCCCTCAACTGCTAATCTAAAGTTACTACTTCAGAGCTGTAGTAAGCCTGCCTGTAAAGAGTACAGCCTTGGACACCCTATGAGACAATTCTACTCAATCTTATAGGACACTATGAGTCGAAATCCACAATACTCAGTATGAGGCAAATAGACTCCCTGCTAAAGGTAATTTTTAGTAACTTCTGCTGCATGGAAGAAATGGCCTAGCCTGAACAGTTTTTCCAAAGTTAGCACTAGGCCAAGCTTTTATGAGAATGAAGCACATGATCCTCACCTTTTAGAGTCCTTGCATTGATTTCTCTGCCTAAGCTTGTTGAGCCCTCAAGCCTCTTTTTCTCCAGCCTGTGACCCAGCTGACTCTTCAGTGTGGGGCCTGCATTCTCCTATACTTCTGTCTTCCTGCTTTTTCTTTTCCTCGCATACAAGAAAGTCCAGTGAATACCACTATCATTCAGATATATGCTCCAACAACCAGAGCCAAAGAAGAGGAAATAGAAGATTTCTACCAACTTTTACAGTCAGAGATCGATCCAACATGCAATCAAGATGCATTGATAATAATTGGTGACTGGAATGCAAAAGCTGGGAACAGAGAAGAAGAATCAGTAGTCGGAAAGCATGGACTCGGTCGGAGACAGAAATGGAGCTGGAGGTAAAATGATTGAATTTTGCACAATCAATGACTTATTCATTGCAAACACATTTTTTAAGAGACGTAAATACAGGTTATACACATGGATCTCACCTGACAGTATGTATAGGAATCAGATCGATTACATCTGTGGAAAGAACTGCTGGAGAAGCTCAATATCAGCTATGAAAACTAGGCCAGGAGCTGATTGTGGAACAGACCACCAACTACTCATATATAAGTTCAGGCTAAAGCTGAAGAAAATTAAACCAAATCCATGGGAACCAAAATATAACTTTGAGTCTATCCCACCTGAATTTCAGAACCATTTCAGGAACATATTTGAGGCCTTGAACACGAATGAGTGAAGACCAGATGAGTTGTGGGAGGATATCAAGGCAATCATCCAGGAAGAGTGCAAACGTTCATTACGAAGACAGAGGAGGAAGAAAAGACCAAAATGGATCTCAGAAGAAACTCTGAATATTGCACTGGAGCACAGAGAAGTCAAAGCACAGGGAAGAATTCAAGATACTAAAGGGCTGAACAGAAGATTTCAAAAGGCAGTGCGGGATGACAAAGTAAAATATTACAATGGAATGTGCAAAGGAGCTGGAGTCAGAAAATCAAAAGGGCCAAACTTGCTCAGCATTTCTTAAGCTCAAGGAACTGAAGAACAAATTCAACCTCGAGTTGCTATAATCAAGATGCTTTAGGCAGAATATTAAATGACCCAGGGCGTATTAAAATAAGATGTAAAGAATATACTGAGTCATTGGATAGAAAGGAATTGGTAGACACAGAAGAATTTCATGAAACAACATATGAGCAAGAGCCTATGATGATGAAGGAAGAAGTTCAAGCTGCTTTGAAGGAAACAGCAAAAAATAAGGCCTCAGGAATAGATGGTATACCAATTGACATATTTCAGCTAACAGATGCTGCCCTGGATGTACTCACCAAGTTGTGCCAAGAAATCTGGAGAACAACCACTTGGCCAACTGACTGGAGGAGATCTATATTTGTTCCCATCCCAAAGAAGGGTGACCTAACAGAGTGTAGAAACTATAGAACAATATGATTGATTTCACATGCAAGCAAGATTCTACTGAAGATTATCCAAAAATTATTGGAACAGCACATCAGCAGAGAACTGCCAGAAGTCCAGGCTGGGTTTAGAAGGGGTCCTGGTACTAGGGATATTGTAGGTAATGTTAGATGAATCTTAGCTTAAAGCAGGGAGTACCAGAGGAATGTCTATCTGTGCTTCGTTGATTATGCAAAGTTGTTTGACTGTGTGGATCCTAACAAACTGTGGCTGACTCTGAGAAGAATATGAATCCAGAACACTTGATCGTGCTAATGTGAAACCTATACTTGGACCAAGAGGCAGTTGTCAAAACAGAGCAAGGAAACACTGCACGGTTCAAAATTGGGAAGGGCGTATGCCAGGGATGTGTCCTGTCAACCAGTATGCAGAAAAGGTTATCCGGGAGGCTGGGCTCTATGAGAAGAAGTGTTGCGTCATGATTGGTGGAAGATCTATTAATAATCTACGTTATGCAGGTGACACAACCCTGCTTGCTGAAACTGAGGAGGACCTCAAGCGCTTGCTGCAGAGGGTCAAAGACTGCAGTCCTCAATATGGATTGAGCCTCAATGTCAAGAAGACAAAGATTCTGGAGAGCTCTGGTGGCCTAGTGGCAAGGAGCTGCAACTACAATCCCAGAGGCGCACGGTTTGAATCCACCAGATGCTCTGACGGGGAAGGAGGGACAATCTCCTCCTGTACCAGTCAGATCTGATTTGACGGTACACGTACACAAAAATAATAAAATAAAATAAAAAAGACAAAGATTCTCACCAACGGACCAATTGGCAGTGTCAGGATGGATGGTAAAGAGATTGGGATTGTTCACAGCTTTAGTCTGCTTGGCTCCACAATCAACACTCTTGGCACCAGTAGCCAGGAAATTAAAAGACATATTGCAATGGACAAGTCTGCTCTTAGGGACCTCTCTAATGTACTCAAGAGCAACGTTGTCTCTCTGGAGACTAAGGTGCATCTGATACAGGCCATGATCATTGCTTCTCACTTGTTATGCATCAGAGAGTTGGACAATGACTAGGGAGGCTAGAAGGAGAATTGATGCCTTTCAGCCATGGTGCTGGAAAAGAGTATTGAGGGTACCATGGACCTCTAAGAAAACAAATCCATTCAACCTGGAGGGGGTTAAACTGGGATGCTCCTTGGAGGCAAGGATTCTGAGGTTTCATCTGACATACTTTGGTCATGTTGTAAGGAGAGTCCAGTCCTTGCAGAAGGACATTATGCTTGGGAGGCTCGAGGGACGGTGCAGTAGGGGAAGGCCCTCTATGAGGTGGATTGATTCAGTGACTAGGTATTGGTATACATAACAACAACACATCACAAGACACATCACCTGTCTATTTAGGCAGGAATCTGATGAAATCGCAGAGGACAGAGACCTAGTTTTATTCATCATTATAGCCTGTACCTAACACATTAACTACTGAACATAATGTTTTGAGTGGATGTTGGATGTACTAACACACTAACGGGAGATCTTAGCTTAAACTTCCCCCTGCCCCCAAAATTGAAAAATACTTTAGAGGGACATGTTTTTGGAGAGGTAGTGAAAAATGGTTAATGTTCTCAGCTACAAATGAAAAGGTTGGAAGTTCTAGTCCACCCCCAGAGATAACGTCAGAACAAAGGCCTGGAAAATACTTCTGAAAAATTAGCCATTGGAAACCTGATGAAACTCTGTTCTACACTGGCCCATGTGGGGTTGCATCAGTTAGAGTCAACCCAGGAGCACTGTTTGATTGGTGGGTTTTGGTACAGTGTGGAGGAGGGAGAAGTCTGCCTTCTTCTCCCATGTCTTATTCTAGGAAATTGCCAATTCTACCAATGTGGATTTGTGCACAATCCCTGACTGTCCTAGGCTGCTTCCTGAGTTCTGGTAATAGGAATCAGAGGGGCATTAAAAGTCCCTCTGAAGTTTCCTGTGGAGCAAGAGGGAGGCAGCCAAGGAAGAAAGCGCATAAGAAAGATAATAGCAGGCATTGCTCTAGAAATCAATCAGAGCAGAGTCCAGTGCTCCCTGTAACCTGATTCTATCATACGCTTTCAATTTAGGCACAATATTACTGTAAATGTAATAAGAACTTGAATCATTATTTTAAAAATGTGCTTACATGTACTTAACCAGAATTTGACTCTTTTCTCAGTAAAAGGAATTTAAATAGTTATTTTGAACACATGCTTACATATACTTAGCCAGAATTTGACCCATAATACTCTCTGTGCTGTTTGTACTTCACAGAATGTCCTAGATATACTGTGATCTTATTTCTAATACCTGAATAAGCTAATCCTTGCAAAGCCACATGAGCATTTCTCTGTGATGTACTACAAGGAAGAATTAGGATGTTCTCAGTAGGCAATTGCAATAAGCTACCTGCTGAGTCACTGAGCTGATCTATTTTTAATCCAATGAGCAAAACTTCTCTTCGGTGTGACCTTATCTGAATGATATCGTCTGTAGAGCTCGTAAAAACTCTACCTTACCAAAAATGGAAAAAATATTAATTTACATTATTCCCTAACCAAAAAAAAATCATCCTCATTCAGTTAGAAATAAATCTTTTGTTTTAATGTGAGATCAAGTAGCTGTTACCTTACTAAATATCAGGCAACTTGTAATTTAAAGATCAGGCAATTTGTAAAAATAAAACAAGACTCCAAAAATTTGCAAAATTCATTTCTCTTTTCCTTTGTGAATTTCTCTTTAAAATAATTATATATTCCTATAAGTATGTTCTTTATGGTGGAAATACTCTCCTTTTACATAAACCTCTCTACAGAGGTATGTACAGAGAAAGAAAACTGGCTAAAGTCACTACATGATACTGCTACAGACATTGCTAAATTAGATGTTACTAATGGTGGGTGTTCCATCAAAACTGTGAAACTACTGCTGGTTTAACTAGTTGAAACAAAGAATCAATAGTTTTTATAATAAATTGAAAATATTCTCTTTTGAATGCTATTTGCTCAACTCATTTTCAACCTCTTCTCTATCATGAAGGTGCCCTTTGTTCTCATGGTGAAGATTTTGGAGTGCTTGATTTTGATTTTTTTTATAATCTATACTGAAGGCTGTGAGAAGCTGGACTCTAGGAGGAGGAGTGTGGAATCAGAACTGGAGGTAAGTTTATCAATAACCTGTGTTATGCAGATGACACAATGCCATAATTTGTTGTGATATACATAGTCAAATGCCTTTGCATAGCAGATAAAACACAAATAACCTTCTGGTATTTTCTGCTTTCAGTCCAGATCCATCTAACATCAGCAATGATATCTCCAGTGCCACAGCCTTTTCTAAACCCAGCTTGAATTTCTGTTGATGTATTGTTCTCACCATTTTTGAATACTCTTGAGCAATATTTTACTTGCATGTGGTATTAATGATATTGTTCAGCAATTTTCACATTCTGTCAGATAACTTTTTTGAGAATTGAATCACATATATAATCTTTAAAATATGATTCTAAGAAGCCAATTCTCCCTTTGGGGATATGTCAAGCAGATATTTAGCCTTTCCCATTATTTTATAGGATTAATACTCTTTAGAACTATGAGCAAGAATTTCTCAGGAAGATGCAAGATCCGACAGTCGTTAAAACTAACACTAAGCTTTTCTGTAGGATTTCTTTCACCTTCCAAACCCAAGTTTTGTGTGGTCAGCATAAACTTCAAAATTTGTTTTGAAAATTGCTTTTGCTTTCATCATTGCAAATTGGCTTGCATTATTTCTCCTCTTCTCTCCTTCCTTCTGAATGAGAAGCCAATTTGTTCAGGGTAGCATAACACTCTATTAAAAATACTTGTTTCCTTGCTTGCCTTGGCATCTAATAGTGGACAGGCAATTCAGTTCTGATATATAAGATATACAGAGAAGTTCACTTGATAACATTTCCAGAAAAACTAATTTGGCTAGCATATTAGCCCTCTTAGTCTTGTATTTTATTTATTTATTTATTTATTTTTAGTCTTGTATTTCTATTTGATAAATCTCAAGTCCTGTATACTGGTAGAGGGGCTTTTTTTGTGTGGGTTTTTTTTTTAAAACAACTGCTACTGTAGTCAAGTTTACATTATATTCAATCCCTATTCACATTTTAAATGTTATCTGCTTTTAAATAACAAGCTGGCACACAAAGACTAGTACCAGTGGATATAATGAATCATTTAGAAAAGGAATCCATCTATATGAGCACTGTAGTGTTCAATGTCTCAGACCTATCCTTGAGATGCTTTTAAATTCAGGTGGAATAGAGTCAGGCTCATATATTGGTTTTTGCGGATTTGTTTTAAGTTTTTTTTTCGCTTCAATTTGAACTTGCATATGTCTGTTCCACAGTCAGCACCTGGCTTTCACAGCTGACATTGAGCTTCTCCAAAAATTCCTTCCACAGATGTAATCAATCTGATTCCTGTGCAGTCCATCAGGTGAGGTCTATGTGTACAGTTTCCATTTCTGGTTTTTATGAAAGGTATTTGCAATGAATAAATCATTGCTCATACAAAAGTCCATTATTCTATCTCAGCCTCATTTCTATCACCAAGCGCGTATTTTCTAACTACTGGTCCTTCTTTCTTGTTCCTAAGTTTTTCATTCCAGTCATAAATTATTATTAGTGAATCTTGGTTACATGTTTAATTATTTAAAACTGCAGAAGTTGGTAGAAAACTTCTGTTTCATCCTCTTTGGACTTTAGTTGTTGGTGCATGTATTTGAATGGTATTAGTATTAACATCCTTGTATGCATGTTATCCTGTCATTCACATCATTATATTTCAGGATGGATCTAGAAATGGTCTTTTTGATGAATGCAACTCCATTTTCCCTCACTTTTTCATTCCTGGCATAGTAGATCATATAGATTCAAAGTGGCCCATGTTAATCCATCTCAGTTCACTAGCACTTAGTACATCTGTATTTATGTGCTCCATTTATTTTTTTACTGTGTCTAGTTTTCCTACATTTATACTTCACACATTCCATGTTCCAATTATGAATGGATCTTTGCAATGATCCCTGCTCATGCTTGTGTTTCCCAACATGAGGGCTCAGCCTCTAGGGCTGTATGTAATAGTCTAAGTGTTCTTCATTGTTCACCGGGTTTTTGGAGGCTTGTTATTTCAGAAGTAGATGACTAGCCCTTCTGCCTAGTCTGTCTTAATCTCGGAGCTCTGCTTTAGCACAGGATCCAGCAGACAAGTGCTATACCCAAAAGAGCAGGAGATAGACAAGCAAAGATACACATATCTAAGCTATTAGAAACATTGAACACAAATGAATGAGGACCAGATGAGCTACAGGATGATGTCAAGAATATCACCCATAAAGAAAGAAAAAAGTAATTATAAATACCAAGAAAGAAAGAAAGAAAGAAAGAAAGAAAGAAAGAAAGAAAGAAAGAAAGAAAGAAAGAAAGAAAGAAAGAAAGAAAGAAAGAAAGAAGAAAGAAAATACCAAGAAGAATGTCAGAAGAGACTCTGAGTATTGTGCTAGAATACCAAGAAATCAAAACCAGGGCAAGAAATCAGGAAGTTAAAGAGCTGAACAAACTATTTTAAAGGCAGCTCGTGAAGACAATGCAAAGTATTAAAATGAATATAATACTTGCAAAGAGCTAGAGACAGAAATCAAAAGAGAAAAACGTGCTTGGTATTTCTCAAGGTTGAAAGAACTAAAGAATAAATTCAAGCCTCTAGTTGCAATACTTAAAGATGCTATGGGCAAAATATTAAATGAGGCAGGAAGCACCAAAAAAAAAGATGGAAGGAATACAGAGTCACTGTACTAATAATAATTGGCTGACCCAGATACATTTTAGTAAGTAACATGTGATCAAGAACCATTGGTAATAAAAGAGGCAATTCAAGCTGCTCTGAAGAATTGGCAAAAAAACAAGGTCCCAACTGACATAGTTCAACAAACAGATGCTGTTCTGGATGTGCTCACCAGATTGTGCCAAGAAATCTGGAGGACAGCTACCTAGCCAACTGACTAGAAGAGATCCCTATTTATTCCTATGACCAAAAATAGTGATGCGACAGAATGTGGAAATTATCAAACGCTATCACTAATATCACATGCAAGCAAAATCTTCCAGGAGATTATACAAAAAAGGCTAGAAAAGTACATTGACAGAAAACTGACAGAAATACAAGCTGGGTTTAGAAGGCACTAGAGAGATCATTGGATGATGTCAGATGGATCTTGGGATATATTTAGTTAGCACTAGGGATATCATTGCTGATGTTAGATGGATCTTGGCTAAAAGCAGAGAGTACCAGTTGTTGTTGTTGTTGTTAAGTGCCATCAAGTCAAGGACAACTCATAGCGACCCTTTGAACAAAAGAGCTGAACCTAGTTCTGTCCTGCACCATCCTCACACTTCCTGATACATAAGAGCCCACTGCAAGGTCAGGCCGCGAGATGGGGAAGATGACGGCGGCCGTGGGTTCCGCGGCGGCGCTGGCAGTCGAGCCGGGGAGGATGCCTTTAGGAACCTTTTTCGCTTCTACCGACAAAGCCGTCCCTGGAGCGCGGACCTGGAAGGTGTCATCGACTTCTCGGCGGCCCACACTGCCCGGGGCTCCGCTGCCCACAAGGTGGTCAGATCTCCACTTAATGTGTCCTCAGTCAATGAACACGATGCACGTAGAGCAGGACTTCAGCCTGTCAGCAAGTGGCGAGCCTATGGCCTAGAAGGCTATCCTGGATTTATTTTTATCCCAAACCCTTTCCTCCCCGGATACCAGTGGCACTGGATCAAGCAGTGCCTTAAGTTTTATTCCCGCAAACCCAATGGATGCAACCTGGACAAGCACATGACTAAAGAAGAGACCCTTGATGTGTGGGAACAGAGTAAGGAGTGCCTTAGGCAGAAAGACCTGAGTCAACAGAGACCTCGAAGTTTACTTGAGAAGCTACGCTGGGTGACCTTGGGCTACCATTATAACTGGGACAGTAAGAAATACTCAGCCGATCATTATACACCTTTCCTTTCTGGCTGCCTGTGGATTTCAGGGTTTCCAACCTGAAGCAGGTATCCTGAATTACTACCGCTTCGACTCCACACTGGGAATCCACGTTGACAGATCAGAACTAGATCACTCCAAACCCCTCCTGTCATTCAGCTTTGGACAGTCAGCCATCTTCCTCCTGGGTGGCCTCAAAAGAGATGAAGTCCCCACAGCCACGTTTATGCACAGCGGTGACATCATGGTAATGTCAGGTTTCAGCCGCCTGTTGAACCATGCAGTCCCTCGAGTTCTTCCAAATCCTAAGGTGCAGAGCCTGCCTCCCTGCCTGGAGACACCCCTCCCAGCTGATCTCGCCAGAGATGCGGTGGTGGAGCCCTGTTCTCTGGAAGACTGGCAGGTGTGTGCCAACTACCTGAAGACTGCCCGTGTTAACATGACTGTCCGGCAAGTGCTGGCCACAGGCCAGGCCTTCCCCTTGGAAACCATGGAGGAGCAAAAAGACATCACAACAGAAGGTCTCTGCCATCTGGATGCCAAAAAGACCCGCGTAAAACGGGCCAAATTGGACTCCAACAGTGGAGGCTGGTAGAGCCCATTCTCTTTTGGACTTGAACACCAGGACAAGCCAAAGCAGGGAAAAGAAACCTTGCCATTGACCACAGTGTTGCTTTGGAACTCATTCTGAAGAATAAATTGGCTAACCATTTAGCCTAGAGGAGTATTTGATAAAGTCCTCATGGTCTGATCTAGTTCAGTGTTGATGCTAACGTGGGGAAAACCGAAGGAAGTGTCACCATGCACAGTGGTCTTCAGCCCCTGCCCTGCCTCGGAGAGGTGGAAGGGGTCTCCATGTCAGTGCAGACTAAATACCTCATATATACATACATGTCTACAGATGGAAGACAGGGTGGTAAGCTTCGTGATTCCATGAACCAGCCTCATGCTCTCGTGTTTTTAACTCAACTCACGCTTTGATCTTCTCTTCACTCTTTGCTGACACTCATAGAAGAATCATACACCTTCACACAATGGAATTGGCAAACAAACTTAGCACACTGTCTTTTCTTGCCTGAAACATAAATACATAGATACCAAAGCAGGAGGAACTGTAATTTCTTCATTTGTCTTTTGTAGTTCTGTTCTGCCGAGTCAGAACTGATCCATAGCTGACCCTCTAGCAGGTTTTCAGAGGCTGTAAATTCTAAGGAAGAAGACTGCTCATCTTTCACGGAGCAGCTGGTGGATTTAAACCATCAGACTGGACGTTAGCAGTGCAACTCCCTACTCAGTAAGCCACCAGTGTCTTTTAAGTCTCCAGATTCTCCCTTTTAGCTTTTTTTAAATGCAGTTTTTAATCATTGCACTAAAAATGGCCCATGAATGTTCTGCAGCGACTTTATTTCCTGCTTTGTTCTAAGTATTGTTAGATATCCTCTAACTGTTTCTACTTTACATCTCCCTCTTCTCCTCGAGATAGTCTTTGTCACACAGAATATTTTTTAATACTTCAGTCACTAATATCTTTTGTGATAAACACCTTGGAACATTTGAGTAATCTCAACAGCTAACCTCATTATATACACAGCCAAATTATATTACTCTAGACCTTAATGTTTTCATTCATAAAATGAGGATAAGATTTGCATCTTCCTAGAATACTGGTAGGGAGCTCTCATAGCAATAGGCTGTAGTGTGTTACACTGCTAGCAAAAAGTCCTGGTTCTCCAGTGGTTTGAGTGGAACAGCTGCTCCTCAGAAGGAAGACAAGCAGTTTCCTTTCATTGGGATTTACAGTCTCAGAAACCCACTGGAGGGTTGTTTTGAGTCAGAATCAACTCAGTTAGCAGTGAGTTTGAGTTTCACTTTGAGAAGGGTGATAGTATTTAATATTGACATCATGCTGTGAAAAGGTGGAGGGTCGGAGGAAGACCCTCACTGGAATGGACTGACAGTCTCTAACAGTGGACTCAAGATGGTGAGGATCGCACAAGATGGGGTATGGCTCAGATCTGATGTTCATAGGGTGACTGTGAGTCCTAGTGGACTTGGTGGCACCAGTAACAGGGCTGTTGTTTTCCTACTTATAAACGTGAAATACCAGTATTGTTTTGTTGCCCTATGAATCTTTAGAAACATCGTTGCTTGTATGTATCTTATGTAGAGAACTGGCTGGAAGCGGTCATATCTGCAGCAGGCAGCATGCAGTGCTGTATTGGCATCTCTCCTATTCCCCCCCCCTTTATTTTAGCAACCTTGAATATATGTGCTAATTTTCCATAGTTTTTTTTAAGCTAATATGGATCCAACCCTTTTCCTAAAGCTAGTTTCTGAAGTTAGAACATCATAGGAAAATTTTCTGTGTTTAACTTTACCACTGGAAAAAGCAAAATAGGAAATTATTTGTGACCCATTGGACTTTACCATATTGTCATTTCATTAACCCAACAGTCATTTCATCCTTTAGCATAAAAAAAGATACCTGTTTAGTCACCTAAGTATCAGATAAAGATGTTGATTTGTGTTTACGGAGCCACATTATCCCAAGAAATGTGTACTTAAACGGTAGACCCACACTCCACAAAGCAAGGTGCTTATGCTGCAAGAACCATATAGAAACAGGCTTACCATCGCAGGCTCAGCCTAGCCGTTGTACTCCTGGAATGGAATGAGTAGCAGATTGGTGTGCACATTTTGACTCTGTTATTTTTGTGACACACGTGTAGTTGAGGGTTGTATGTATGATGCAACTTGTCTTTGATAGAAGAAAATGATGCAGTTCTAGGAGAAGGGAGATAGTGGTCTTTCTACACTTAACATGAGAAATTTGTTTTCGTTGTCTACCAGGCATTTGGAAAGCAGGGGCTAGTGACTACCACACTGGGTTTGGGCATGACCCCATCATGAGATAGGGCAAGGTTCAGACCTGTTGTTTATAGGGTTGCTCTGAGTCACATTCAACTCCTTGGCAGCTAACAGCAGCAGCAGACAGAGGCCTGCTTCCTGTTTTTGTACTGTTTTGAGCTAAGAACAGTTTTCTGTTTCTAAATAGTTAGGGATAAAAATAATGATTTTTGACACATAAAAGTTACGTGAAATTAAAATTTCTGAATCTTTAAATAAAGTTTTATTGGGACACACACACACACACACACACACACACACACACACACGAGCCCGCTGCAGCAGTCACCCTGTCAATCCACCTGTTTGAGGATCTTCCTCTTCTTTGCCGACCCTCTAGCCTTCTCAACATCATATCCCTCTCCAAGGAATAGCACCTCCTAACAATATGCCCAAAGTATGTTAGGAAGAAGCCTAGTGGTTTTTCCGATTACTGGCTATGCTTCTGAGACCTGGACAATGAATAAGGATGACAGGAAAAGAATCAACACCTTTGAGCTGTGGTGTTGGAGAAGATCACTGAGCATTCCATTGACAGCCAAGAAAATGACTAGATATGTCTTGGAGAGGGTACAACCAGAGTACTCTTTGGAGAATAAGAATACCAAAAGGATGTCTATTTGTGTTCTTTCGACTATGTAAAGGCATTTGATTGTGTGGATAATAACAAATTGTGATTAATATTGAGACAAATAGGAATCCCAGAGCACTTAAATGTGGTCATGTGAAATCTATACTTAGACCAAGAAGCTATTGTCTGAACAGAGCAAAGAAACACTGCATGGTTCAAAACGAAGGAAGGAGTGCATCAGTGATGTATCTTTTCTCCATATCTTCCTAATATGTTTACTGTACTTGGAGGCAGGAGTGGCATCCACTTTCTAAAAACATGCCTCTGGAAACTCTATGAACTTCAATAAATGAAGATAGTTATAGAAAGGCTTCAAGCTTTTTGTTCATAGGGTCGCTATGAGTTGTGCTTGACTTGACAGCAATCACAAGAACAACAACACATTGTACGGACCATTTGAGAGACAGGACTTTATGAAGATGATTGTGGCATCAGAATTGGAGGAAGACTCATCACCAGCCTTGTTTACCAAAACTGAAGAGAACTTGTACTATTTTCTGCAGGTCAAGGACTATGGCCTTCACTATGGATTGCATTTCAATGTCAAGAAAACAAACATCCTTACCCCCCAGACATTGGTCCAGTGATCATAATGTTGTTCTTGTTGTTGTTAGGTGCCATCGAGTCGCTTGCGACTCATAGCGACCCTATGTACAACAGCTCTAAACTCTGCTCTGTCCTGTGCCAATCTCATTGTCTCCGACACACTCATCCCGATTGCCCCAGTCACTGAATCAATCTACCTCCCAGAGGGTCTTCCCCTCCTGCACCTGCCCTCCACCCTCCCAAGCATGATGTCCTTCTCCAAGGATCGGTCCTTCCTAACAATATGACCAAAGTATGTCATATGAAATCTCAGAATCCTTGCCTCCAAGGAGCAGCCTGGTATAACCCTCCCCAGGTTGAATCTGTTTGTTTTCTTAGCAGTCCATGGCACCTTCAGCACTCTTCTCCAACACCAAAGCTCAAAAGCATCAGTTTTCCTTCTATCCTCCCTGGTCATTGTCCAGCTCTCTGATGCATAACAAGTGATTGCAAAGACCATGGCCTGTACCAGACGCACCTTGTCTCCAGAGACACACCCTTGCTCTTCAGTACTTTAGAGAGGTCCCTAACAGCAGACTTTCCCATGGCAATATGTCTTTTAATTTCCTGGCTACTGGTGCCAAGAGTGTTGATTGTGGAGCCAAGCAGACTAAAGCTGTGAACAATCTCAATCTCTTCACATCCATCCTGATTTTGCCAGTTGGTCCAGTGGTGAGAATCTTTGTCTTCTTGATATTGAGCCTCAATCCATATTGAAGGCTGCAGTCCTTGACCCTCAGCAGCAAGGGCTTCAGGTCCTCCTCAGTTTTAGCAAACAGGGTTGTGTCATCTGCATAACGCAGATTGTTGATAGATCTTCCACCAATCCTGATGCCACATTTCTCTTCATAGAGCCCAGCCTCCCAGATGATCTTTTCTGCATACAGGTTGAAAAGGTATGGAGACAGGACACATGCCTGGCATACGCCCTTCCCAATTTTGAACCATGCAGTGTTTCCTTGCTCTGTTTTGACAACTGCCTCTTGGTCCAAGTATAGGTTTCGCATAAGAATGATCAAGTGTTCTGGGATTCCCATTTTTTCAGAGTCAGCCACAGTTTGTTATGGTCCGCACAGTCAAACCCCTTTGCATAATCAATGAAGCACAGATAGACATTCCTCTGGTATTCCTTGTTTTTAGCTAAGATCCATCTAACATTAGCTACAATATTCCTAGTACCACAACCCCTTCTAAACCCAGCCTGGACTTCTGGCAGTTCTCTGCTAATGTGCTATTCCAGTGATTGTTGGATAATCTTCAGTAGAATCTTGCTTGCATGTGCGAAACTCGGTCACAGGACACTTAGAAAGGGCAGAAGAATTGTGAAAAGACAAGACACCTCAGCAGAGCGAAAACCTCCTGCCTATACAGGTAAAAAGCGGAGGATCTCCTAGGCTGCGCAAAACTATCTACACACCACTTCCACAGGACACATCATCTCCGTTCAGGACACATTACCACTAAACTTAGGAGACTTTGGTCACAGCATATGAAACTGTTACCAGCTGATGAATCTGGAATCACAGAAACCAAGGAAGCTTTAGATATAAGCTATCAGATCAAGGGCTAGACGACAGGTGATGAAGGGAGTGGGTAGAAATGGAGGGGTATCTTGATGGATGGTGGAGCAAACAAATAAGTGGGTCAGGGCACTTGAGCCAAGGGCAGGGACAACACCAAAACTAATAGTTAATTCCACAATAAGGGATATATTTTCACTTTTTCTGTTAAATGCTTATCTTTTGGATACTTCTCTAGATCTGAACATTGATTGACATACACTAGGAAGAAGGATTGGCCATCCACTTCCAAAATAGTAGGCCTCTGAAAACACACAACAGAACACACGTAGAATGACAGAAAGGGCAACTGAGTATGGAAATACAAAGGAAGAGGAACAGTTGTAAGCAGACACTAGTGATTGGAACATGGAATATGAGAACCATGAATGTAGGAAAATTAGATATTGTTAAGGAGGAAATGGAACACATAAATATTGACATACTAGGCATTGGTGAGATGGGGCATTTTGAATCGGATGATCATATGATATAGTACTCCGGAGATGAAAAGGTGAGGAAAAATGGAGTTGCTTTCATAGTTAGAAAAGCCATTTCTAGATCCATCTTGAAGTACAATATTGTGAGTGACAGGATAATATTGATACGCATACAAGAAAATCCAGTGAATACCACTATCATTCAGATATATGCACCAACAACCAGAGCCAAAGAAGAGGAAACAGAAGATTTCTACCAACTTTTACAGGCGTAGATATATCCAATATGTCAAGATGCATTGATAAAAATGGGTGACTGGAATGCAAAAGTTGGGAACAGAGAAGAAGAATCAGTAGTCGGAAAACATGGACTCGGAGGCAGAAATGGAGCTGGAGATAGAATGATTCAGTTTTGCACAATGACTTAGTCATTGCAAACACATTTTTTAAGAGACATAAACGCATGTTATACAAATGGATTTCACCTGATGCTATGCATAGGCATCAGATCGATTACATCTGCGGAAGGAACCGCTGGAGAAGCTCAATGTCAGCTGTGAAACCTAGGCCCGAAGCCGATTGTAGAACAGACCACCAACTTCTCATATGCAAGTTCAAGCTGAAGCTGAGGAAAATTAAGCCGAATCTACAGGAACCAAAATATAACTTTGAGTCTATCCCACCTGAATTTCAAAACTATCACAAGAACAGGTTTAAGGCCTTGAACATGAATGAACGAAGACCAGATGAGTTGTGGGAGGATATCAAGGGAATCATCCAAGAAGAGTGCAAATGTTCATAACAAAGACAGAGGAGGAAGAAAAGACCAAAATGGATGTCAGAAGAAACTCTGAATATTGCAGTGGAGAGCAGAGAAGTCAAAGCACAAGGAAGAATTCAAGATACTAGAGCTCAGGTAGCCTAGTGGCAAGAAGCTGCACTGCAATCCCAGAGATATGCGGTTCAAATCCACCAGATGCTCTGTTGGAGAATGAGGGGCAATCTCCTTTACCAGTCAGATCTGAAAAGAAGATTTCAAAAGGCAGCGCGGGATGACAAAGTAAAATATTACAATGAAATGTGCAAGGAGCTGGAGTCAGAAAACCAAAAGGGTCGAACGCGCTCAGCATTTCTTAAGCGCAAGGAACTGAAGAACAAATTCAAACCTCGAGTTGCTATAATCAAGGAAGATTTAGGCAGAGTATTAAATGATCCAGGAAGTATCAAAAGAAGATGGAAAGACTATACTGAGTCATTATATCGAAAGGAATTGGTAGACACAGAAGAATTTCATGAAACAACATATGAGCAAGAGCCTGTGGTGATGAAGAAGAAGTTCAAGCTACTTTGAAGAAAATAGCAAATAAAATAGATGGTATACCAATTGACATATTTCAGCTAACAGATGTTGCCCTGGACGTGCTCACCAAGTTGTGCCAAGAAATCTGGAAAACAACCACTTGGCCAACTAACTGGAAGAGATCTATATTTGTTCCCATTCCAAGGAAAGGTGACCCAACAGTGTGGAAACTATAGTGATCGTAATAGATGGAGAAAAGATTGAGGTTGTTAATGATGCCATCTAACTCACATGCACAATCAACACTCTTGGCATTATTAAAAGATATGTTTCATTGGGAAAATCTGCTGTCAAGGACCTCTCACAGAATGCTGAAGAACAGTAATGTCAGTCTAGAGACTAAGGGGCACCCCATCCAAGCAATGGTCTTCTCAGTTGCTTGCTATTCATCTGAGAGCTGGAAAATGACTATGGAAGACAGAAGAAAAATAGATGTCTTTGTGTTGTGGTGCTGGAGGAGAGTATTGAACATACCATGGATTGCCAAAAGAAGGAACTTATAGAATACTCGAGCACCACAACAAGATAAAGGTAAACAGCCTAATCACAAAATGGGCACAGAATATGAGTAGACACTTTACCAAAGAAGACATTCAGATGGTGAACAAACACATGAAGAAATGTTCAAAATCCCTAGCTCTAAGAGAGATGTAAATCCAAACAACTATGGGATATTCTCTTACCCCAGTAATAGTAAAATTAAACATAACAGCAAACAGCAAATGCTGGCGAGGTTGTGGAGGAAGTGGAAAACTTATTCACTGTTGGTGGGAGTGTAAAATGGTGCAACCACTATGGAAGACTGTCTGGCGCTTTCTCAAAGAGTTGCAAACAGAAATACCATTTGACCCACCAATTCCACTACTGGGAATATACCCTAAAGAAACTATAACTGCCACCCAAGCAGATATATTCACACCCATGTTTATTGTTGCTTTGTTCACAATGGCAAAGAGTTGGAAACAACCCAAGTGCCCATCAACAAATGAATGGATAGAGAAGATGTGATGTATTCACACAATGGAATACTATGCTACATTGAAAAACAAAGACCTCATGAAATAATATACAAAATGGGTGACCCTAGAGAACATTATACTGAGTGAAATATCTCAGTCATAATAGGACAAATATGGCATAGTGCCACTGTTGTAAAACAGGACTGACATTGGGATTAGGAAGAATCTAAGAAAAGAGGGGATAAATAATGTACACTGGGTCGAAACAGACGAGGGAGAGAACTGTTTAAAAGGAATATAGGATTAGGTAATTTTTTCATGACAAGATTACAGAAAAAGAAATGCATAGTACAGTGGGCTGTTGACTTGAGTGGGGAATGTATAACAATGAATAGGTTTTTTTTCTTTTCAAAGAGAAAAACAAACTGGGGGGTGGGCAGGGAGGAAAATGTGAAACAATGAATGAATGGGGGAAAATTAAATGGAAAGAATATTTCATATATATATATTTGTGTTGTTATGTGCCGTCGAGTCGCCTACGACTCATAGCGACCCTATGTAC
>NW_006399769.1:6905815-6941380 GCF_000299155.1 Elephantulus edwardii
CATTAATTAAAAAAAATAAGAAGCAAGAGGACTGTCCTGGAGAGGGTGAAATCAAGTTGCTTCTTGGAGGCAAGGATTTTGAAGCTCTGTCTCACATCCTTTCAGGATATTTTCAGGAGGGACCAGTCCTTGGAGAAGAACATCATGTTTGAAAGGGTTGAGTTTCATCAAAGAAATTGAAGACCCTGGATTAGATGAATTGACACAGTCACTATGGCAATGAAAATAAGCGTGTCAGAAACAGTGAGACCAGCTCAGGACAGGGCAAGTTTCAGAGTCATTGTTCACAGTGCTGTAATGTGTTGTGGTCAACTCTATAGCACATAACAGCAACAACATATGACCACAAAAGGTCAGCATTTACTTCAAAGCAAAGATAAGAAGATAATGCAATAGGGAAACGAGAATATTGGAAATTGAATAGCCAGAACATAACTGAAAGAAAGTTGATACATTGTGAAAAGTATAACTAATGTCAGTGAGCAATTTGTGAAGAATTGTTAAATTTAGAGAAACTAATCCAAAACCAGTAAAATATTATTTTTTAAGTTATTTGTCTAAAGTTCAACTATTTTTAATTCATTTAGACTTTTTCTTAAAGTCTTGACTATGATGAACCATTTGGAATTATGAGTTGCCTTCTTTCTCAGAACATGCGACTGATAGGAGTTTAGTGTTGTTAAGTGTCATTCATTCAGAACTGACCCATAGCTGATGCTCCAGTGAATTTTCAAAGTTTGTAAATCTCATGAGAAAAGAGTGCTCATTCTTATCTGGCATAGAAGATAGTGGACTTGAACCACCTGCCTTTGGTTGTCAGTGCAACTCCTTACCAGTAGGCTACCAGAGCTCCCTAGGGCTTTAAATAATTGAGGTGTGTTTTTTTTCCTGTCAGTATTTGACTCTTGAAATTCAGTAGTAGTAATTAAGATATTTGAAGATACCTACAACATCTTGATTTGTGCTAAAATTAAGGCACAAATATTTAAGGCAATGATACAACATCAAAGAGCACATACATGAGATTTAAGTACATTAAAAAATTCATGGAGAAAAACTATTCATGAGAAAATATTTCTAAACTTATTTTTATGTTTTATACTTTTACCACTCTTACAGTACCAAATGATTCAAATTATAAAAGACAAATTGATTAAGTTGAATAGTTGACTACTGTACATATCAAACAGTCCATAAAATATTTTCTGTTTATAAGATTTATGATATAAAAGATGGTTAATAGCACAACTTCTGCTTTCAGAGAGTTATAATCTCTCGAGAGTAAAAAGCATAAGCAAGTTATGGTGAAAAATAGAAGAATAATGTAAAAAGATACAGTTTTAAAATGCAATATAAATAAACATCAAAATGTATAGTGCAGATAATGGACTGCTGCTGTTGTAAGGAGCCATCAAGTCAATTTTGACTCATAGTGATTCGGTGTGATACAATGGAATGGCCCCTGAGGGTTTTCCAGACTCTAACCTATATGGGAAGGAGTCCTGGTGGTGTAGTACAAGATGTGTTGAACTAGTAATGGAAATGTTGGCAGTTCAAATGTACCAGCTGCTCTGGGGAAAAGATGGACTGTTACCTCCTACGAAGGTGTATGGGCTTGGAAACCTGAGTTTATACTTGACCAGCAGTGTGTTCACTCTTCATGGGAGCAGATTGCCAGGTCTTTCTCCACAGAGCTGTTAGGTGGGTTCGAATCAGCAACTTTTTAGCTGAGTGCTTAAGCACTGAACCACCAAAACTGCTTAATGGGCTGGTCTGCTCCCCACTGCCTCCAAGACAATTTCACATCAAAATGACCCTCTGTTGAAATCTTTATAGGCAAAGCATGCCCCTCATTCTCCCACAGAATGGCTGGTTAATTCAAACTTCAAACCTTTCAGAAAGTACTAGGTAGGATTTGTCAAGAATTTTGTCTGATTGACATCTGTGGTAGCTATTGTAGCATCTCTGACTACAAAGACTCCACCAATTCCAGAAGACATCTACAAATCATATCATATGCTATGGGTACAGCATCTTCTCCATTTGAAAAGAGCAAAGGACAGAACTAGAAGTACTGGACTTGGAGGTTCAAGTCTGGCTTACCATGAAGCAGTTTATGGAAATACATTCAATAATACAATGGACAGTATATATGTAATTTCTGTGAACATGACAGCTGCTCTCTCCATTCCCTTGGTCTCCAGATTTAAATAGTTTACACAAGTTCATCATCTAGCTACAACTAAGTTTCGCACGCTCTTGCTAGTAACTATTTATGTCACACTGCTTGCATAAAATAAGTCTCCTCATTCATAAAATGAGGTTGATAACACTTGTCCTACTTACCTAAAAATAGCTTTCTATCTGCAAAACGGGGCTAATTAACAGCTACCTTATTGATTTCACAGACTTGTTTAGAACATCAGATGTGAAACAATGTGCAAGCATGTTGAAAGCCCAAGTGTTACACAAGCCAGAGGCATTACTACAGCTTTTCCTTGCATTTGTGAGAAAAATGCAAGCTGTCCACTCACTGCGTTTGACCAGACCTGGGTTTGATATTTACTGAACTGTACATCCACCAAAATGTTTGTTGCTTCATTTTGTATGGTCTGTCCATTTGCTATACAGAGGTAACTAATGGTTGCTGTGATGCTAAACACTGTGATATTGATGTGTCAAAATGTGATAATGGTTATCCATAGTGGACAATTTTTGGTGGAGCTTCCCAATTAAAACAAGCTCGAAAGCAGGAATGGCATTCACTTCTGAAACAGCTTGCCTCCAGAACCTCTATGAACTTGGAGAAATGATAAAAGTTATACAAGTATTCAAGTCTTTAGTTCATAGGGTCCCTATGAGTTGTCTACAACTCAACAGTGCTTAACAATAACAACAATAGCAATTTTTGGAAGAGTTGGCAAAAGCCTACATTACTGGTGTGACTGCATTTATAAACTTATCATAAATGGTTTAAGTATTGAAAACAGAAAGATGAAATCTATTTTTTCTTCTCTGATTCTGCTCAGCTTCCCTGCAGTTTCCCATATCTTTCCCCAAAGGTAATATTGTTCTCAGTAGAATTGTAGATGAAGTGCTTTTCCTGCTAATATTTGTTTTCCCCCACCTTTGAGGCCAGCCCTCATTTGTGTGCACTTGGTATTATTACTAGAATTGTCTGACCCCTAGAGAACAGAGCAGTGTGATGGCATCCACATGAGGATGTCATGAACTCTGCTGCAGGAACCAGGAACCTGGGTGCTTGTTGGGCTTCCATGTGACTTTAGGTCCATCCCCTCATCTCTTGGGGCTTTTCTCCTGCCCTATTGTGACCTGAGGCAAAGTTTTCAAAGCATATTGGGTTTTCTACATTTAGTTTTATAACATTGATTACTGTATCCACAATATCTGATTATCTTCTTCTATATAGATTTCCCCTTCATACGTTTTAACAAGGGTCCTTTATCTAAAAAAAATATCTCTACTCCTCTATCCGTCCCTTCCCATCCCTGGTAGCCATCTAAGAAAGATTCTATCTGTGTGCAAACTTTTCTACTGCTTTTATAACAATGATATTATACAATAGGTTGATCCAGGAAGTATTAAAAGAAGATGGAAATACTATACTGAGTCACTGTATCAAAAGGAATTGGCAGACACAGAAGAATTTCATGAAACAACATATGAGCAAGAGCCTATGGTGATGAAAGAAAAAGTCCAGGCTGCTTTGAAGGAAATAGCAAAGAATAAGTCCCCAGGAATAGATTGTATACCATTTGACACATTTCAGCTGACAGATGCTGCACTGGATGTGATCACCAAGTTGTGCCAAGAAATCTGGAAAACAACCACTGGCCAACTGACTGGAGGAGATCTATATTTGTTCCCATCCCAAAGAAGGGTGACCCAACTGAGTGGACACTATAGAACAATATCATTGATTTCACATGCAAGCAAGATTCTACTGAAGATTATCCAAAAACAACTGAAACAACACATCAACAGAGAACTTCCAGAAAAAAATTAAATCTTCACTGATGACATTAGCAAAATAGAAGGCCCCAGGAATCTATAGTATACCAATTAAGATGTTTCAGCTAACAGATACACCCCAGATGTGCTTACTAGTCTATGTCAGAAAACATAGAGGAGGACAGGTGCCTGGCTGATGGACTAAAAGAGATCCGTTTTTGTTACTGTCCCCAAAAAAGGTGATTTAACATAATGTGAAAATTATCAAAAAATATAATTAATATGACATGCAATAAAATATTGTTGAAGATCACCCAGAAAATGCTGGAAGAGTACAGTGACAAAGAACTGTGAGAAGGCCATGGCACTGGAAATATCATTGATCATGTCAGACAAATCCTGGCTGAAAGCAGAGAATACCAGAAGAATGTTTCTCTGTGTTTCATTGACTATACAATGTCATTTGATTGTATGGATCATAACAAATTACAGCTAACACTGAGTAGAATGGGAATCCCAGGAGACCTAATTCTGTTCATGTGAAATCTATACCTAGAACAAAAGAGTGTTGTCTAAACAGCAAGGCAACACTGCATGATTTAAAATTAAAAGACATCCAATCTGTATGCTGAGCAAATAATTATAGAAACTGAACTCTATGAAGAATAACGTAGTATCAGGTTTGAAAGAAGACTCCTCAACAACCTACATTATACAAATGACACAACCTCACCTGCTGAATGTGAGGTGGACGTGAAGCCCTTGCTGCAAAAGATCAACGACTACAATTATATCTCAGCATCAAGAAAACAAAAAATTTCACCACTGGACTAATAAGTAACATCATGATAGATGGAAGAAAGATTGAAATTGTCAACGATTTCACAATCAACACCCTAGGTATCAGCCGTCAGGAGGTGAGGAAACATTTTGCACTGGAAAGTCTGCAGTCAGGAGCCTCTCCAAATTACTGAGAAGCAATGACATTAGTTTGAGGATAAAGGTCCACCTGATTCAGGCCATGGACTTTTAAATCATTTGCTATGCTTCTGAGAGCTGGACAATGAATAACGAAGAGAATTAAAATTATTGAGCTGTAATGTTAGCGAAGAGTATTGAAAATACAGTGGACTGCCAAAAGAACAAACAGGTATGTCTTGGAGAAAGTGTAGTCTGAGTACTCCTTGGAGGCAAAATTGACAAAGCTTCATCTCACATACCTTGGGCATGTTGTTAGGAGAGGTTACTCCTTGGGGAGGGATATCATGCTTGCAAAGATCCAGAGTCAGAGAAATACAGAAAGACCCTTAACCAGATGAATTGACACAATGACTACAGCATGGGATAGAACATTTCTGAGATGATGAGGATGGCCGCAGAACAGAACAGTGTTCAGATTTGTTGTTCATACTGTCTCTATGAGTTGTACTGAACTCAATGGCACATAACAACAACAACAACAACATGTTATTTGCTGTCAAGTAAGAAGTGACTTGTAGCTTACTTCAGTGGGTTTTCAGAGGCTGTCATTTTCACAGAAGGAGATTTCTCATTTTTCTGCTGTGGAGCAGCGAGTGGATTTGAACAAACCCAAGAAGTCCCTGAAGCGTTTGCCATGTAGTCTTCAAGACGGATTGAAGCTCAACATCAAGAAGACAAAGATTCTCACAACTGGGTCGATTGACAGCATGGTAATAGATGGAGAAGAGATTGAGGTTGTTAACAATGTCAGCTTTCTTGGCTTAACAACCAGCACCTTTGGTACCAGCAGTCAGGAAATCAAAAGACAAACGCATTAGGGGGGGGGGAAATCTGCTTTCGGGGGAAAAAATATGCTTTCAGGGACCTCTCCAAAATGCTAAAGAGCACTAGATAATGTTCTCAAGGCTTCCCCATGTTGTGTAATATTTTACTACTTTATTGTTTTTCAGTGATGCATAGTATTCCATTCTGTGAATGTACCATAGTTTTTCTATTCATTGATTTTTTTGATGGGCACTTGGGTTGCTTCCATCTCTTTGCTATTGTGAATAATGCAGTAATAAACTTGGATGTGCATACATCTGAATTGTGACTCTGGTTTCTTTAGGGTAATTCGCAGTAATGGAATTGCTGGGTCAAATGATATTTTACTTTCAACTTTTTGATAAAGTACCAATCTGTTTTCCATAATGGTTGTACATTTTACATTCCCACAAGCAATGAATAAGAGTTCCAATGTCTTCACAACCTGGCCAGTATTTGTTATTTGCTGCCCTGTTGAACTTTGCTATTATTCTTGGAGAGACTGTAGCTTGAATCAGGAGCACCTTAGTCTTGAAACCTTAAACATCATCACTCTTCAAGAATTAGTAGAGGTCTCTGACAACAGATTTTTCCAATGCTAGACATCTCCTGATCTCTTGGCTGATATCAAGGGTGTTGATTGTGGATTGAAGTAAGATGAAATTGTTAGCCATTCCAACCTTTTCTCTATCTTTCGTGGTGTTGCCTATTGGCCTGTTGAGGACTTTACTTTTCTTGATGTTGAGATATAATCCATATTGAAGGTGCTATTGAGTGGAAGGTAGACAACACGAGGAATTAATCCTTTATTCCTGAGGCAGGAATGAAACATAGATAGGCACATTTAACTTGAAAAACTCCTTAAGTAAATCTGTTGCTTGTCTTTATGGAGACATTTGAAACACCAATTTAAATGTGTCCTGTTAAAAAATGTTTTACTTTTTCCCTTTTTTGTTAACTTGAGACAGACTTCAAGTTTTGAAGTAACTAAGAGAGTATTGACCATATCATGGACTGCCAAGAAAACAAATGGGTCTGTTCTAGAGAGTGTAAAACCAAGTTTCGCCCTTGGCCAGGAGAGACTGGTCTTTGGAGAAAGACATCATACTCAGAAGCGTGGAGGGAAGTGCAGGAAAGGAAGGCACTGGATGATACAGGTTGATAACAGTGACTGGGGCTATGTGTGTCAGAGTCAGTGAGTCTGGCTCAGGACAGGGCAGGTTTCAGAGCTGCAGCATATAAGGTTGTAGGTGATTCAATGGCACATAACAACAAATTTATCAGGCCCCAAAATAAAACTCCCCTTTAAAAAACTAAGCAAAATAACAAAAATCGAGTAAATTCTCAAATTCTGACTTCAAGTTGAAAGCTTACGCTCCCGTGGTAAACTGCAAGGAGAGGAGATTGCCTGTTTATCTCCCCAAAGATCGCATCTAGCTTGCACTTCATAAGTAGAGAACTGATGTTGTTAGGTACTATTGAGTTGATTTCAACTCATTGCGAGTCCTTGTGATAGCGTAGAACTTTCCCGAGGATTTCCTTGGCTGTTGCCTTCGTGGCCACAGATCACCAAGTCATTCTCTTGTGGAGCAGTTGGGGAGGTACAAACCACCAACTGTTTTGTTAACACTCCAGTTCTCAACCTTTGTGCTTAACCAAAGCTCACTGAGCTAATAAATAAATTTTTAATTAATAAATGAACTAAAAAAACGCTTCCCTCCCCTTTTTAAACTAGACAAGTTGTTGTGGTGGTCATGTACCATTAAGTCTCTTGCGACTCATAGCGACCCTATGTACAACAGCCCTAAACCCTGCTTTATCCTGAGCCAATCTTATTGTCTCTGACACACCTACCTCTATTACCCCAGACACTGAATCAATCCATCTCATGCAAGGTCTTTCTCTCTTGTGCTGTTTCTCCACCCTCCCAAGCATGATGTTCCTCCTTGCAACATGTCCAAAGTATGTCAGATGAAGCTTCAGAATCCTTACCTCCAAGGAGCAGCCTGGTTTTACCCTTTCCAGGAAGAACCTGTTTTTTCTCCTAGCAGTCTATGGTATATTCAATACTCTTCTCCAACATCACAGCTCAAAGGCATCAATTCTCCTTCTATCATCCCTAGTTATTGTTTCTGAGGCATAGCAAGCAATTGCAAAGACTATATGGCTTGGATCAGGTGCACCTTAGTCTTCAGACTGACATCGTTGCACTTCAGTAATTTGGAGAAGTTTCTGATGGCAGATTATCTCCGTGTAATTAATCTTTTCATTTCCTGCCTCCTGGTTCCAAGAGTGTTGAATGTGGAGTCAAGCAAACTAAAGCTATTAATAATCTCAATCTCTTAACCATCCATCACGATGCTGCCAATTGGCCCAACTGATGAAAATCTTTTTCTTGATGTTGAGCTTCAATCCACATTAAAGACAATAGACCAAGCACTCCAGGTCCTCCTCAGTTTCAGCAAGCAGGGTTGTGTCATCTGCATAATGCAGGTTGTTGATGAGTCTTCCTCTAATCCTGATGCCACATTTCTCCTCATAGAGCCCAGCCTCTCGGATAATCTACTCTGCATATAGATTGAAAAGGTATGGAGATACGACACATCCCTGGCATATACCCTTCCCGATTTTGAACCATGCAATGTTTCCTTGCTCTCTTCTGATGACTGCCTCCTGGTGCAAGTATAGGTTGTGCAGAAGCACAATCAAGTGTTCTGGAATGCCTTCCTAATAATTAAATCCCTAGAAGAATGTCTATCTTTGTTTAATTTATTATGCAAAGGCATTTGACTATGTGGATCATAACAAACTGTAGCTTACGCTGAGAAGAATGGGAATCCCTAAAATGTAAAGAAAAGGACAATAATGCAAGAAAAACACAAACAATCCAATTACATAATAGACTGAGAATATGAAAAAACACTTCACCAAAGAAGACATTCAGGTGGCCAACACCCATATGAAGAAGTGCTCAATATCATTACTTATTAAATGAAAAATACTTTAAGATCGATTCACTAAACAGCCACACGGTTGGCAGAATTTGAAAGATAACCCTCAGGAGTCTTTTTTCCTGGCTTTTCAATCAAACACTAACCTAGATACTGCTGGAAAGGGATTTGGTACATAAAATTAAACTCATTAAAAGTGGGACAGTTTTCTCTGGCTAGCAGCAGTAGAGGAAGTAAAGATTTGAAGTGTATATAGGATTCTATTTGGAAGCAGGAATGCCACCCACTTCCTAAACATACTTCCAGAAACTCTATGAACTTTGATAAATGTCGATAGTTATAGAAAGGCTTTGGGCCTTTTCTTCATAGGGTTGCTATGAGTCGCTCTCAACTCAAAGACAATCAATAACAACAACAATAGGATTCTCTATGACATTGCTGGATTTGAAGACGGAGGTGATCACATGAGAAAGCATTTATGGGTTCTTAGGAGCAAAGTTATCTTTGGCTATCACCCAGCAGCTTCATCTTGCTTGGATCCACAATTAACACCCTCGGTACCAGTAGTCAGGAAATAAGGAGATGCATTGCACTGAGAAGATTGCACGTAGGGACCTCTCCAAATTACTGAGGAGTAGTGATGTCAGTTTGAAGAATAAGGTGTATTCAAGCCATAGTCTTTCCAGTTACTTGCTATGTATCTGGAGCTGGGCAATGAATAAGAATGACAAAAGAAGAATTGATACCTTTGAGCTGTGGTGTTGGAGAAGAGAATTTAACATCCCATGTACAACCAAAAGAACAGATATGTTTTGGAGAAGGTGCAACCAGAGTGCTCTTTGGAGGCAAGAATGATGAGACTTCACCTCACATACTTTGGGCATGTTTCTAGAAGGAGCTATTCCTTGAAGAAGAACATGAGGCTGGGAAGTATGGAGGGTCGGTGAAGGAGAGGAAGACCCTCAAACGTGAATTGACACGGTGACTGCTACAATGGGATCTTGGTGTCTCAGGAAGTGTGAGAATGGTGCAGGATAGAACAGGCTTCAGATCTTTTGTTTATACAGTTTCTATGAGTAATATTTGACTAGACAACACCTAACAACAGCAACAACAACACTCAGAAAAGAAATGGAAACCTAGCCACAGGGAACTGGATTCTGCCAACAACCTGGATGAACTCAGAAGTAGATTCTTTCCCAGAGCTTCCAGATAAAAGCCCAGTCTTGCCAACACCTTGATTCTGACCTTGTGAGGCTGTGAAAAAGTTCAGATGGACTTGCCCAGATGTATAACCTACAAAATAATGAGAAAACGAGCTGCTTAGTTGGTGACAATTTGTTATATATCCATTCCTGTTGTATCAGTTAGGTCACAATGACCCTATAGAAGAACCCACAGGGTTTCCAAGGTTGTAACCTTATAATCAGCCAAGAAATCAAATGACATATTGCACCGCACAAATCTGCAGCAAAAGATCTCTTTAAAATGCTAAAAAAGCCAAGATGTCATTCTGAGACACACAGCATTTTTTTACCACCTCAGAAGTCTGACAGTGACTAAGGACGACTAAAGGAGAATTGATGCCTTTGAAGTGTAGTATTGGCAGAGAATAGTAATTATACAGTGGACTGACAAAAGAATAGGAGCCCTGGTGGCTATTGCATTACTTGTTAAACTCTAACCAACTCTAGTTGTTCAAATGCACAATGGGAGAAAGATGAGCAATCTACTTTCATATAAATGATATGGTCCAATTAAAAAAAACAGGAAGAAAAAAGATATTTATAGCTTTGAAAACTCAATGGAGGGGCTATAAATAAAAACTGACTAATAGCAGTGTTCAGAAGAATGAACAAATATGTCTTTGAAGAAATACAACTGGGATGATCTTTAGAGAGGAATGGTGAGATTTCATCTCATATAGCTTGCAGATGTTATTAGGAGGAAAAGCCTCACTACTGGGCAGATAAGCAACATCATGATTGATGGAGAAAAGGTTGAAATCATAAATTATTTCATCTTTTTGGGATACATTTTATTGGATTTTGAGATACGCAATCGACACCCTTGGTACCAGCAGTGAAGAAATAAAAAGGCATGTTGTGATACAACCATTCTGGAAGGCAGTTTGGCACTTCCTCAAAAAGTTGAGCATAGAAATTCCATATGACCTAGCTATTCCCCTGCCTGAAAAAATGAGAACTGAGGCACAAATGGAAGTTTTCAAACCAATATTCATAGCAGGATTATTCACCATTGCAAGAACATAGAAACAGTCCAAATGTCCAATCACAAATGAATGGTTTGAGAAAGTATGGTACATTCACACAATGGAATACTATGCAGCACACAGGAGCAATGATTTTGGGAGGGACTGGAGAACATTATGCTAAGTGAACTAACTCAGTCACATAAGGATAAATATTGTATAAAACTGTTATTGTAGAATGAGTATAAGGATCCAGGAGGGGTGGGAGAGGCTGGAAGCAGAGGGATGAGGATATGTTTGGGAGGAGATTAATCATGGAGTTGTACAACTTTATGGGGGTTGTGAGGGAAATTGGAAGTATTTGTTCTCGAAAACAATGTGTTCAAATTCTGTAAATAAACTAGTATAAAAAAGTCAATTTGGGGAGCGCGAGAGGCGGGAGAGGGGGTAAATTGTGTAACAATGAATTAATGTAAATCTAACTTTTCTGTAAACTTTTGTTAAAATCACAATTAAAAGAAAAAATTTTATTTAAGAAAACGTCATGTTGCAATGACAGAACCTGCTTTCTGGGACCTCTCTAAAGTACTGAGGAGCAATGATGTCAGTTTAAAAACTAAGGTGTGTCTGACACAGGTCCTGGTCTTTTCAATCACTTGCTATGCAACTGAGAGCTGTACAATGATTAAAGATGACAGAAGACTTGATGCCTTTGAACTGTGGTCTTGGAAAAGAGTGCTGAATATGCATGGACTGCCAAAACACAAATACATATGTCTTGAACAAAGTCCAGCCAAATGTTCTTTTGAGGCAAGGATGAGGAAGCTTTGTCTCACATACTTTGAGCATGTTGCTAGGAAAGGGTACTCCTTGGGAAGAAATATCAAGGTTGGAAAGGTGGAGGGTCAGAGAAAAAGAGGAAAACCCTGAACAAGATGGACTGACACTGTGACATTCAAGAAAACAAAGAGGTCTGTTTTGAAGAGGGTGAAACCAAGTTTCTCCTTGTAGGCTAGGATTCTGATGCTCCGTTTCACATACATTGGGCATGTGGCCAGGAGGGATCAATCCTTGAAGGACATCATGCTTGAAAGAGTGAAGGGACAGCTCAGGAGAGGAAGACCCAGGATAAAGTGGATTGATACAGTAACTAGGGCAATGGAGGTAGGTGTATCAGAGTCAGTGAGACTGGCTCAGGACAGGGTAGGCTTCAGAGCTGCTGTACAAAGAGTCACCATGAATCGCAGGCGATTTGGCAGCACATTACAAAACAACAACATCATTATTGTCTCCATATTGCTCAGGACCCAATACGGAGTTCTGGCTGGCCCCGTTGGTGCCTGCAAACCTCTAGTGAAGCTTCTAGATCCAGGCAAAATACTGCTGAAGATCATTCAAAAAAAGGCTAAAGTAGTACATTGATAGGGAACTAATAGAAGTTCAAGGTGGGTTTAGAAGAGGCCGTGACACCAGGGATATTGATTACGCCAAATGAATCCTGGCTGAAAGTAGAAAATACCAGAAGAATGTCTATCTGTGCTTTATTGACTATGCAAAATCATTTGACTGTGTGGGTCATAACAAATTGTAGCTAAGAATGGGAATCCCAGAACACTTATTGTGCTCATGTGAAACCTAAACCTGGACCAAGGGACTGTTGTCTGAACAGAGCAAGGGAACAATGCGTGGTTTAAAATTTTTAAAAAGATATGTAAAGGTTACATCTTTTCACCATAGCTATTTAATCATTATGCTGAGCAAATTATTTGAGAAACTGGACTCTGTGAAGAAGAAAATGGCATCAGGATCAGAGGAAACTCATCAATAACCTACACTATGCAGATGACACAACCTTACTTGCTGAAAAAGAGGAGGACTTGAAGCACTTGCTGCATATCAAAGACTACAGCCTTCAGTATGAATTGCATCTGAACATCAAGAAAACAAAACACCTCACCATTGTACTGATAAATAACCTTGTGATAGATGGAGAAAAAGATTAAAACCATCAACAATTTCATATTACTTGGATCCAAAAACAGCACCTTAGATATCAGCAGTCAAGAGGAAAGGAGACATATTGCATTGGGAAAGTCTACAGTCAAGGACCTCTCCAAATTACTGAGAAGCAGTGATGTTTGAGGACTAAGGTGCACCTGATTGAGGCCGTAGACTTTTCAATAATTTTTGAGGCATCTGAGAATTATACAATGGATAAGAATGACAGAGGAAGAATTGATTCCTTTGAGTTGGTGGTGCTGGAGAAGAGTACTGAACATCCCACAAACTTCTAAAGAACAAACAGATTTATCTTGGAGAAAGTGCAGCCTGAATGCTCCTTTGGAAGCAAAGACAGCAAAGCTTCATCTCACATGCTTTAGGCATATTGTTAGGATGGGCTATTCCTTGAAAAAGGTTAGGAGGGTCAGTGAGAGAGAAGACCCCCAAAAAGATGGATTGACACAGTAACTGGAGCAATGGGCTCAAGAATGTCTGAAATTATGTGGATGCAGAGAATAGGACAGGGTTCAGAGATGTTGTGAATAGGGTCCCTACAAGTTGTACTTGACTCAACAGTACTTAATAACAACTGGTGAGTTCTGGTGGCTTAGAGGTGTGTGCCAACCCAAAGGCATGTGTTTCAAATTCACCAGGTGCTCCACAGGAGAAAGATAAGTCATCTACTTTTACGCTATTTATTGTTTCTAAAAATCCATTAGGAAGCTTTGATGGCCTAGAAGTAAGAAGCTGTACGGCCATCCGGAAGGCACACGGTGGGTCAGGTTGGTTCTGATTCAATAAAGCCATTATTAAAACATATTTGTATACTTATTTATTATGCAAATGGTATACTATTTCAATACATCTGATGTTCTATATCTAGTAGTTTCTTATAATCGTAATACTAAATTTAGGTTCTGATGCTACTCAGGCAGGTCTCTGCAGAAATTTATCATCTTTTGCTGTTGTTTGCTTTAAGGGTGATTTTTGAGTTGCCTCTTGCCTTTAAAAAAATGTGAAATTCTCTATCTGTACTCTCACATCAACAACATCAGAAACTTCTGCCCTGCCGGTATGTTGTAAAAGAAAATATTTTGTTATATCATCCTTCTCCAAATTCTAATAAATTATGTTTTTGCTTTATTTAGGGGTGGGGGAAGCTTAAAAAGAAAACAGTAACATTTAAAAGTTAAGACTGTTTCAGAAAATCTAGAATGCTGTTTTAATGACAATTTAGTAAGTGGCTAATAAATGACATAATGTCTCAGTAAATATTTATTGATTTGTTTAAATTGAAAATGGTTTCTGTGGAAGAAAAAAATTATTTTCAGAAAAGTAAGAAAACAAGCTGCATAAATGTATCATGTATGTGTGTTGGGAAAGGGTGGGATGATTACTGAGGGAAGGCCTTAAGAGTTAATCAGAACAAATTGAAATTTTCTTTTTCAAATACTTTGGAATAAGTATTAATTCAACCACTGAGTTTGGCAGTTTTCTCTAATGTCTTCATAATGATGATGAAGAGTTCTCATCAGAAATTACATTTTAACCTAGGAATGATGTTTTAATAAGAAGAAGATAAAACATGTTCAAGAAGGTCAAAAGTAACACATTGAAAGATGGAAGTTCTTGCTGTTTTTAGAGGGTCTTTTTTTAGCAATGGGAAAAGTTTCAGTTGTTAAGAAAGAGTCCTTTTTCAAAACAACTATGAGATATCATCTTACCTCAGAAAATTCTGGACATATTATTAGGAGAGGAGTCGCAAACGACTTGACTGCACATAACAACAATAAGAACGTTCCTTGGAAAGAGACATCATACTGCAAAAGATCAAGAGAGAAAAGATCAGCAAGAGAGAGGAAGATCCTCGGTGAGATGGATGGATACAGTGACTGTCGCAATAACCTCAAATGGGTCAGGGATGACCTGAAATGTGTTGGGATGGTACAGGATAGGACAGGGCTCATATCTATTGTCCGTAGGATTGCTTTGAGTTGTACACAACTTGATGATACTAATAGCAACACTAACAACCCTCAGCCCATTTATAGAGAATTAGTCATAATGAACCATTGGTTTTCATGTCTTCATCCATCATAGTCTCTTCTAGGTTGCTAATACAAGCTGGGTTTTCTTTCCTGCGTCTAGGACTGTCATATGTGTAAATGCCCCCTTCCCCATTACACCTGTCAATCTTCCACCTACACTTCTAGATTTTCCTTAAATATTCACTTTCTCCATGGCTTTGGTGAATACCTGTTGTTGTTTTTATGTGCCATCAAGTCATCTGTGACTCATAGTGACCTTATGTACAATAGCTCTGAATTCTGTTTCATCCTAAGCCAGTCTCACTGTCTCTGACACATCTACCCTATTACCCCAGTTACTGTCAATCCAACTCATCCAAGCTCTTCCTCTCCTGAGCTGTTCCTCCATCCTTACAAATATGATGTCCTTCTCCTGTGACTGGTCCTTCCTGACCACATGCCCAAAATATGTGAGATGAAGCTTCAAAATCCTTGCCTCTAAAGGAGCAGCCTGATTTCACCATCTCCAGGATAAACCTGTTTGTCCTCTTGGCAGTCCATGGTATTTTCAATATTCTACTCCAGCACCACAACTCAAAGGTGTCAATTCTCCTGTCATCATGTTTTTAAATTGGTTTACAAAGTTCGTATACATTGTGTTTCACACTATTCTTCATTCACATTGTGTTTCCTACAATCGTTCTCATGCATTATGTTTTATAAAATTAATCATCATTGAACCTTTCCCATCATCTGTCTTTTCATCTAGATCCTTCCCATTCCTTTCCCCTCTCCCTCCTCCGACCAAAATGACCTACCCTGTGGTTTCACCCTTATCCATCCCCAGTCTTCTTGCCCCCTTGAGTTCCCATACATGTTTTACTAGTTTTCCTTCTATTTTTACAATAACGATCTTATGTAGTATTTGTCCTTAGGAGGCTGTGTTAGTTACTCAACATAATGCTCTCCAGTCTCTCCCAAGTTATAGTATTTTTCTAAATCATTGCTCCTGAGTGCTGCATTGTATTCCATTGTGTATATGTTCCACAATTTCCCAATCCATTTGATTATGATTGGACATTTGGGCTGTTTCCATGTTTTGGATTGGTGAATAACACTTCTATAAACACTGGTGTACAAATGTCTGTTTGTGTCTTAGTTCTAATTTCCTAGGGCTATATTTTTAATAATGAAATAGCTGGGTCACATTGAGTTTCTATGTTCAACTTTTTTTTTATTCATTCATAATACAAAATATATGTCATTTTACTTGAGTAAATCTCTGTTTTCTTAAGCTTTTTAAATTGGTTTGCTTACAAAGTTCATATACATTCTTCATTCACATTGTGTTCCATACGTTCTCTCTTACAATCACTCTCATGCACTATGTTCAACTTTTTGAGGAAATGCCAAGCTGTCTTCCAGAGTGGCTGCACCATTTTACAATCCCAAAAACAGTGTATAAGAGTTCCTACCTTTCCACATCCTCTCCAACATTTATTTCTTGATGTTCTACTAAACTTTGACACTTTTACTAGGATAATATGGTATCTTATGGTCGTTTTGATTTGCATCTCTCTTATTGTCAGTGATTTTGAGCATTTCTTCATGTGTCTGTTGGCCATCCGAATGTCTTCCTCTGTGAAAAGTCCTTCCATGTCTTTTGCCCATTTTGTGATTTGGTTATCAGTCTTATTTTTCTGGAGATGCAGGAATGTCACCTTTAGTCATTGTCCAGCTCTCAGATGTATAGCAAGTAATTGCAGGGACCATGGCCTGGATTAGGTGCACCTTAGTCTCCAAACTGACATTATGGCCCTTTGGCACTTTTGAGTCCCTGACTGCAGCCTTTCCCAGAACAATCCATCTCTTGATTTCTTGACTGCTGATGTCAAGTGTGTTGATTATGGAGTTGAGTGAGCTGAAATTGTTAGCAATCTCAATGTCTTCTCCATCCATCATGGTGCTGCTATTTGGCTCAGTGGTGAGAATCTTTGTCTTCTTGAGGTTCTATCCATACTGCAGTCCTTCACCTTCCACAGCAAAAACTTTAAATTCTCCTCTATTTCAGCAAGCAAGGTTGTGTTATCTGCATAACATATGCTATGATGAGCATTCCTCCTATCTCGATGCACATTTCTCTTCATAAAGTCCAACTTCCAGAATGATCTTTTCTGCATATAGGTTGAAAAGATATGAAAACAGGATGCATCAGTGACTCAATCCTTTTCTGATTTTGATCCATGCAGTGTTTCCTTGCTCTGTTCTGATGACTGTTTCCTGTTTTCACATGAACACAATCAAATGTTCTGGGATTCCTGTTCTTCTCAAGGTTAGACACAACTGGTTGTGATCCACAGAGTCAAGTGATAATACCTATAATATTTTATTTCATGCAAAAAAAGTTAATAGAACTAACAGAGTAGTTCAACAAAGTGAAAAGTAATGTATTAAAAAACACTTGCATTCCTCTATGAAACCATAAATGGAAAAGCAAACAAAGAACTACATAAAGGAATAAAGATTAATGAAAAGTCTTCATTGATAGAAACACTTACCTCTGTGAAATGTCAATATTGCCCATAAGCAGTCTACACATATAATGCATTCCCAATCTGAATCCCAATAACACTTTTTAATGAGATGAATGGATGTCAGAAGAGACTCTGAATATTGCATGAGAGTGCTGAGAAGCCAAAACAAAGGGAAGAAATCAAGACATTAAGGAGCTGAATAGAAAATTACAAATGGCAGCTCAGGAAAACAAGGCAAAATATTATAATATGGACTGAAATGCTCAACATCAAGAAGACAAAGATTCTCACCACTGAGCCAACTGGCAGCACCATGATAGATGGAGAAAAGATTGAGGCTGTTAGCAATTACAGTTTTCTCAGCTCCACAATCAGTACTCTTAACACCAGCAGTCAGGAAATCAAAAGATGAATTGCATTGAGAAAATTTGCTGTCACGGACCTCTCCAGAGTGCTGAAAAGCAAGTATGTCAGTCTAGAGACAAAAGTGTGCCTAATCCAGGCCATGGTCTTCACAATTACTTATTATGCTTCAGAGAGTTGGACAATGACTAAGGATGACAGAAAAAGAATAGGTGCCTTTGAGTTGTGGTGCTGGAGAAGAATCTTAAACATACCACAGACTGCCAAGAAAACAAATCAGTCTCTCTTGGAGAGGGTGAAACAAAGTCTCTTCTTGGAAGCTCCATCTCACATACTTTGGGCAGGTGGCCAGAAGACACCAGTCCTTGGAGAAGGACATCATGCTCAGATGGATGGAGGGACAGCAGGAGAGGAAGACCTCAGATGAGATGGATTGATACAATATCTGGGGCAATGGGAGTTGGTGTGTAGGAATTAGGGAGACTGCCTCAGGATAGGGAAGGGTTCAGAGCTGATGTAAATAGGGTCCTGTAGTCACAGGCAACTCAAGGGCACATAACAACAACATACTATATTGGTTGGTGTTTGTTTGGTTTTTTAAATTTTTATTTAAGCCTCTTGTTTAGAGTCAACAAGACCTCAGGGAAGGTGTTTGCATTTAAAAGTTAGTTTTTATTCTATTTTGAAGGAACATTCTTCTAAGAGGTACAGCACTCTTCTGTCAATATGCTGTGCTGAGGAAGCCTGGGGTTGCTGTGATGATGAACCTTGTGCCATTGGGGTATGAAATGCCATAATGGTTACCCACGGAGGACAGTGTTTGGTGGAGCTACAGTTTAAGACAGACTTGGAAGCAGGAGTGGCATCCACTTCCTAAACAACATGCCTGTGGAAACTCTAATTAACTTTGATAAATGACAGTTATAGAAAGGCTTCAGGGCTTTTGTTCTTAGGGTTGCTATGAGTTGTGCAATCAACAACAACAGCAACAACAATTTCATATGGAATGATAAGAGGCCCTGAATAGCTATAGGATTTTTGAAGGAGAAAAAAGTAGAAGACCTCATTTCCCCCTATCTCAGAATTTACTATACAACCACAGCCATCAAAACAGCTTAGCACAAGTAAAATGGTAAATAGAGTAATGGAGAAAATTGAGAACCCAGAAGCAAATCCATCCAACTATGGACAGTTGGTCTTTAACTAAAATTGTTAAAGTTCATTAAATTGAAAAGAGAACATCGCTTAATAAATGGGTCAGTAAAACTCGATGTCCATGGGTAGAAAATTGAAATAGGATTCATATCTCACTTCATATCCTAAACTAACTAAAAATTAATCCAAGACATAAATGTTAAGCCTAGAATTTTAAAGTTTCTGAATGACAAGAAAAGACAAAAATTTGAGATCTTAATTTAGGGCATAAATACACCATAAAATATCAGTGACATAGAGTAAACAACAAATGATAAACTAAAACTTTAAATGCTAAAAAAATAAAAACAAACAAAAAACCCCCCAAAACTTTAAATGCTTATTCTGATCAAAAGACCTTGCCAAAGACTGACTTTTTAAAAATTACATGTATGTCAGATGTCTAAAATATATAGAAAAGTTCAAAATATCAACATTAAAAAGACAATGTCATAAAGAATGGTCAAGGGATACATGCAGATACTTCTCTAAAAATGGCAGTCAGGTAGTTAAAAAAAAATTAAGAGATGTTCTCGACCATTAACCATTACAGAGATGCAAATAAAAACTATAGTAAGATAATATCTTACACCTGCAACAGTGGTATTGTTCAGGAAAACAGAAAACAATAAATGCTTATGAAGCTGTGGGGAGATTGGAACTTGTGTACATGGCTAATGAGATTATAAAACCATGTAACCATAATGAAAAATGATATATAAATAGAAATACTTTATGACCTAACAATCCTAATCCTAGAACTATATCCTAGAAAAATAAGAGCTTACTCTCTCTCTACTAAAGAAATATAGCTGCAGTGGGCGTGGCTGTGCATATGAGAAAAGACATACAGACATGTCCGTTGTAGCATTAGACAAAATAACACAAAAGCTAGAAACATCCTAAGTGTCCATCAGTAGATAAATAGATGAACTAAATGTGGTATATGCATACAGTGAAACATTGTTCAGCGATAAAGAATAATCTTAAGTCTGCAAAACATAACATGGATGACTCTAGAGCACGTTAAGCGGAGGGGAAGACACTCATAAAGCAAATATTGTGTGAAACTATTTTTGTTAAAAGTTGCAAAAAGGTTTATACCCAGAAAACAATATTCTTTGATGATGGCCAGAAGTGTCAGGGAGAGAGAGGAAGAATCAGTTACTAGGTAATCAATCACTCATTGCTGCCGAGTGGGAACTGACCCACAGCTGGCCCTCCAGCGAGTTTTCGAGGCTGTGAATCACACGAGAGGAGTTTGCCCATCTTCTCTTTTGGAGCTGCTGGTGGATAAGGCAATTCACAAAGTCGGTGCAGTGTGACCACGGTAACTGAAGAACCTGAGAAGTATGTGAGAACAAAAGATAGTTACATGAACATATGTGATTCTTTTGTTAGTTAAATTTGTATCTTCTAGGCTGCAACACTTCCATGATACATCTTCAAGGATATGAACATGTACGGCTAAACACAATTGATAACAGTGCATCTAAATTCCAAAATCAATCTCCATAATAGTCTATGATTTCCTACTGCCAAAGGGGCCCTTTAGAGTAGTGAGAGAAGATCTTCACCCTGAAACCTACAGCGTCCCTTTTCAGCAGGAAGTAGCTAAGAGAATACACCATCCCCTTTTCCTTATGAATCAGGGTGAAGTCTTTCTCGGGGAGGAGAGACAGGGAATGGCAAAGGACACACTGACAAAGGAGATTAATCAGAACTGGCTTTGACAAGCACTGTGGCTATTGGACAATTAAAACAGACATTCGGGGGGAGGGGGGAGAAGAACGAACTGGGGAGGAGGGTGGAGAAAACAGTGCAACAATGAATTAATGAAAACCCAAAATCTCTGTAAATGTTCACTAAAACTAATAAAATTTAATAATAATTTAAATAAATATGTGATTCTGCAACAACAGTAATAAGACTTTGTTAATGGCTCCATAGTTGATATATAAGTGTGGGAAAATGTATGTGAGTACATGTCTGTGAGTATATAGGTATAGCTGTGAACATTTGTATAATGTATGTACTGCACATGTTGTTGTTGTTAAATGACATCAAGCGGTAGGCGACTCATAGTGACCCTATGAACGTTCTTCGTTTCTCCAAGTTCATAGGGTTTCCAGAGGCAAGCTATTTCAGAAGTGGATGCCACTCCTGCTTCCAAGCTTCTTTTAATCAGGAAGCTCCACCAAACACTGTCCACCATGGGTAACCATTATCACATTTGATACTTCAACGTCACAGCATTCAGCTTCACAGCCACCACAAGTTACCTCTGTACAGCAAATGGACAGACCAGTGCTATACCACCTAGAAGAATGTTTGAATAAAAACAATTAAAACCAGGCCTGAGGGCAGTAGATTAAAATCATCCACCTTTGGCTTGGTAGCATCACTTTCTGTCCATTAGGCCAACTGAGCTCTCTCTCTATTGTTGTTGTTAAATACCATCGAGTTGTAGGTGACTCATGTGCTGTATATATATTTTTATATATAACAGAATACATGAATACATAGGGGCACAGTTGTGAAAACTCCTTAGACACATCCAAGCATCTCATTGAACAGAGTTACTGGATTAGAAGGCTAAGACAACAATAGTCTTGGTGGATATTGAGTTCTATTGGTATAACATGGTTCATAAAGACAGTGGTCTACATCCGAGTTTGGTGAGTAGCATCTGGGACCTTAAAAGCTTACTAGCAACCATCTAAGATTGTCTCCTCTTGTCTGGAGCAAAGGAGAGTGAAGGAAACCATAGACTAAAGGCACTAATTAGCACACAAAACTACTGATTCATAAAAACTATGGCTACCTCTGACCTGAGATCAGAAATACTAGATGGTGCCTGGCTAACACTGCTAACATCTCTGAGTAAGTCACAATAGAAGGGTTTGGGGCTTTTACAGTCAATTAAGATTCTTTTAATTAAAAAAGAGGGACAAAATAAGGATATGCAGCAAGAAGAACTTGTTAAATTCTGAATCACTTACTACGAGAGATTTTATGCAGAACTACAAAATATACACTAAAAGTAAAGTTTATCTGATGGGTTAAGGAAAACCAAACTAGCATATAGAAAGATAGGACATTCCTTGGGTAATCAGTAAAAAAAAAGAAAATAGATCTGGACAATGTCAAAGTTCACTTGCCACAATGCTATTGTTATACATTAAATATGATTACTACCTATACATACACAAAAATATAAAGTTTTATTTCATGCAATGAAATTCTTTACAGAAACCTTTTTAAAATTGAGCAGAATTTCTCAACATTAATAAGTGAAGTCTAAGTTCTTGAAAAGGTTCCCTTAAAAGGTTTTATAACAAACAACTCTAAAAAAATGTATCATCCTAAATTATGTATACTGCACTGAAAAATATGAGGGAGAGAACAATTTAAAAGCGATATATGATAGGGTATTATGGTTATCTCAAGAGTCCAGGATTAAGGTTGCATAGTGGAGTGTACTCGGGGCGATGGTGGGGAGGGGTGCGGGGGAATTGTATACCAATGAAAAAATTTTTCTTTTACTTTTCAAAGACGGGAGTGAACTGGGGAGGGCTGGGCAGGGAGAAAAGTGCAACAATGAATGAATGGAAATCCAAAATCTCTGTAAATGTTCATCAAAATTAATAAAATAAAATGTAAAAAATGTATCATCTTTTCTTCTATTTATTCCTTAATTAAATCTACTTAAGATAAAGCATAAATTGATACTGCAATTATTCACTGCTTAAATAATGTTGTTCAGGCATCTGGAAAATGTTCCATTTTTTTCAAGTACAGAAATACAACTCAGTTTAAAAAAAAACACCTCGATACTGTATTAAACAGATGGAGTATTTCAGATAGACTTTAGTGTCATATGGCACAATATTAATGTTTGATTTCTTCAAATACACTGTGAAATAAATACCAGGGAGGGTTTTTTCTAAAAGGCCAAAATTATAATTTACATTAAGATTATTTTGACTGTGAAAGATGTAGTGTGTAAGACTGATATAACATCAATATTTTATCACAAAAGTAAACCTGGTAACAAGTTATAAGAGAAGTCAGTACTCTACTCAGACACAGATTAAAGTTCATCGTGGTAGAAATACTCACCATGGAGCTGTCTGCCATCGTTTGTAGCTTCACTGTGAGAAACAAGTCGTGATTTTTCAAAATCTCTGCTTCAGATAGCTTCCTGTTGCCATTCCTATCCATTTCATCAGTTTGATGAAGAGCCTACTCGTGGGCAGTGCCCTGATTATTGGGTACAGACCAAGATAATGGCTCTTGGTGATCAAGTCTACCATTGTTATCTTCATCATAATTAGTCACAAATTTGTCTTTTCCAACAAGTATCCTTTCTGGGTCTTCAGTTGCAGTTGGATCTAGCCTTTAATCATCAATAATTTCTTCCAGACTTACACATTCATCATCGTCTTTGTCATGTTCTTCTAAAACCTCTTGAAAGACAAATTCCTAGAACAGGTTCATTTTAAAAAATTACTCAGAGGACTCAGTCTCAGCACCATCTGAATCAGCCCTATTACAGAATGTCCTTAAGACTTATTTTAGTTGTCTTGTTGTCTTTTATTGCAGGGAATCTTTATTCCCTCCTAGACAAGCAATTTTATTTGAGATGAGGAGAGCTGGCCCTTCCTTGTCCTGTGGTCTTCCAGTATCATCCGCAGGCTCAGGTGTCAGTGATCTGCAGAGAGAGGAAGGTCTGAGGCTGAACAGAATAAGCAGCTGAGCAACATACTGGGGACCTTGGTCCCAGGCGCTTGAGTTTCAGCTGTCCACACTATGGCTGTGTGCAATGAGCTTAAAGCCATGATGGTTCTAGGCGCTGATTCTCACAATTGAAGGGTTTTGGCGTGTTTTTTGTTTGTTTGTTTGTTTAATTTTTTAATGAATTTTAATGAAACTTTACAGACTTTGGATTTCCATTCATTCATTGTTGCACTTTGCCCCCTAGTACACTCTTCTCTTTGAAAAGTAAAATTTTTCATTGTTAAACAATCCCTCCCCCAAGTCCCCTCTCTTATGCAGCCTTCGTTCTGGACTCCTGTCACGAATTGAAAGGTTTTTATAGAAGAAAAGAGACTAGTAGAGCAAAACTTAAATCCATTTAAAAAAAAAAAAAGCCAACCTGAGATTAGCCTGAAGACACAATTTCCACTCTTAAAGGTCAGCTTCCATCCAAATAAGATGTAATTGGCTCATACAATAAATAATAACACCTGTGAGAAACAACCAACCATGAAACCAAAGGAAAACATTACTCCAAAAACAATGAGAACAAAGAGCAGGGAAGCAGAAGGAACAGAAATGAGAATGTTCAACTGGAAAAGGAAAGAATGCCAATATGTTATGAAGATAGCAACCAATGTAACAAAACAATTTCTGTACAACTTACTGAATGGAAAACAAATCAAATTATACTGTGTAAACTTTCATTTAAATTCAATAAAATATTAGTCCTTTCTTTGTCATAAGGATATTTGATTCTTTTAAAATTACTTCTTTTTTTATTCACTGTTGCACATTTTTCTCCTCCATTCCCTCCTCTAGCCCACCCCCTGTGGATTCCTTGTTCCAGATTGTTCTCATACATAAATGTCTAATCATATAGTCCTTTAGAAGAGTTCTTCTTCTCATCTGTTCTAATGCAGTGTTCATTATCTAACCACTCTTTTCCCATTCTCTCCCCAACCTCCCCCCATGTCTGTCCTGTTTTATAACAGTGGTATTATGCAACATTTATCCTCTTGTTACTATTTCACTCAGCCTATTGTCCTCCAGGCTCCCCAATGATGTATGTTTTATGAGTTAATTGTTTTTCAACTCTGGGCAGTATTCCATTGTGTGTATGAATCATAGTTTTTCTACCCATTAGTTTGGTGATGGGCACTTGAGTTGCTTCCATCTCTTTGCTATTGTGAATAATACAATAATAAACATACATCTATTCATGGGTGTGCATACACCTGTCTGAGTTGTGGCTCTGGTTTCTTTAGAATATATATCCAAGTAGCGGAATTTCTGGATCAAATGGTATTTCTATTTCCAAATTTTTGAGAATGTGCCAGTCTCCTTCAATAATAGTTGTTCCATTTTACTTTCCCATGAGCAATGGAACAAGTGTTCTCCACAGCCTCACCAGTATCTGTTGTTTGATACCTATCCTATACCCATTCTGCGATTTTGTTGTTTATCTTTTTCTTATTGAGGTTCTGGAGTATCCAACACATTTTAGATATAAGTTCCTTATCATATATGTCATTGACAAATTTTTTTTCCTCAGTTTGTGGGTTTCCTTCTCAGCCTATTGATGATGTTTTGGATGTGTGTAAGAATTTGGTTCTTGGAATTTCCCACTTACCTATTTTATTCTTTCCTGTCTGTGGTTTTTCATCATTCTGTGGATTAGGGCTTCCTAGCTTTGCTCTGACAAATTTTATAGTCTTCAGTTTTACTTCTAGGTCCTCAATCAAACTTGAGTTGGTTTTTGTGTTAGATGTCAAATTTGGGTCTTGGGTAAGTTTTCTGTAGATGGTTTTCCAATTTTGCCAACACCATTTGTTAGACTGTCATTTTCCCACTTAACTGATTTTGTCTTCTGTCAAAGATCAGTTGACCTTAGGTGGATGAGCTGATTTCTGGGTTCTCAATTACATTTCGTTGATCTATGTCTGTCTCTGTCCAGTACCATGCAGTCTTGACCATCATGGTTGTGTAGTAGGATTCAAGATCAGAGAGTGTGATTTAATAAAGTCTTTCAGAAACCAGACAGAGTGTGTGTTGTGTCTAGGATCTCTGGTCGTGTAATCCACAGGGAGCGGTGTGCTTCTCTAGGGGTTCAAATCCATGAACTGCTACTCAGAAGAAAGATGAATAATCTTCTCCCGTGTGATTGATAGCCTCAGAACACCCACTGGAGGATCAACAAAGAGTTGATTCTGACTTGACGGCAATGAGTTAAGTTATATATACATACATACATACATACATATATATAAAAACATATATAATTAGGTATGATATATATTACATACAATATCATATATAAATAGTATTTGTCAGAAGAATATATATACCTTTTACAAATATTAGTTCACAGTTTTAGCACAGGAAAAGTATTGAAAAATATTTGTTGACATAATGTAAATGCTCTGAATGGGGGAAAAACCTACATCTTCTTATAATTTATTGTTAAAATTACAAGTTCCTTAAATATTTTAAAAATTATTTAGGATTTTACCAAACAAACCACAACATACAACCAACTGTTCATCATATTTGTCATTTGTGGATAAGCTTATATTAGAAACTTTTATGAAAGGGTTAGGTATTGCATTCATAATTTGTTTTCCTAAGGTTAGTAGCAGACCAGTTACAACAAGTGGGAAGTCAACAGTGTCCTACATGCTTGATCTACTGTGTAACTCCATGATTTCTGACATCTACAGTCCTTCCTTCAATCAGTTCCCCAACCCCTCTGTGTTCCTCGAGTTCAGTGGTTCATTGGAAAGTCTCATGGAGACTCAGATCCTTCAGAGGATGACTTCCTTAGGGCAGTGAATCACTGTAGGTGATGCAGGCCAGTGTTGCAGAGCTTGGTGAGTGGTACAGCTGGATGCTGTGTCTCAGTGTCCCAGGACAGTGTGTGCACTTCCCCCCTAAAAAAATGAGCTAATGTTGAGCTCTCATGCATTTATTTAAGCTGAAGAGAGGATTTCAAAGGTAGCTCAAGAAGATAAAGTATTATCATGAAATGTGCAAGGAGCTGGAGTGAGAAAAGCAAAAGGGTTGAACTTCCTTGGCCTTTTTTTAAGCTAAAGGAACTAAAGAACAAATTCAAGCCGTGAGTTGCAATACTTAAGGTTTCTGCTATGAGCAGAATATTGTACAATCCAGGAAACATTAAAAGAAGACAGAAGGAATATACAGAATCACTGTACCAAAAGAATTGGTTGGCACAGAAGAATTTCAAGAAGCAACATATAAGCAAGAGGTAATCATGATGAAGAAGGAAGTGCAAGCTGCTTTGAAGGACTTGGCAAAAACTAAGGTCCCAGGAATTGATAGAATACCAATTGATATATTTCAACAAACAGATGCTGTCCTGGACGTGCTCACCAGGTTGCACCAAGAAATCTGGAGGACAACTATCAGGCCAACTGACTGGAAAAGACCCATGTTTATTCCCATTCCAAAAGAAAAAAAAAGGTGACCTGACAGAGTGTAGAAATTATCAAACAATATCACTAATATCAACACAAGCAAAATTCTGCTGAAAATGATCTAAAAATGACAGAGAACTGCCAGAAGTTCAAGTTGGCTTTAGAGGAGGTGGTGGCTCTAGGGACATTATCGCCAATTTCAAATGGATCTTGGCAGAAAACAGAGAGTACCAGAGGAATGTCCGTCTCTGTATCACTCACTATGCAAAGGCATTTGACTATAGACGACAAAAATTGTAGCTGACCTTGAGGAGAACGGGAATCCCAGAACGCTTGATTGTGCCCATGTGAAACCTGTACTCAGACTAACAAGCAGTCCTCAGAACAGAGCAAGGAAACACTGCATGATTCAAAATCAGGAAAGAAGTTTGTCAAAGGTGCATCCTGTCTCCATACCTTTTCCATCTATATGCAAAACAGATCATTCAGGAGGCTGGGCTTTATGAGAAGGAATGTGGCATCAGGATTGGAGGAAGACTCCTCAACAACCTACATTATGCAAATAACACAACTTTGTTTGCTGAGACTGAGGAGGACCTGAACTACTTGCTGCAGAAGGTCAAGGACTGTCGCCTTCAATATGAATTGAAGCTCAACATCAAGAAAACAAAGATTCTCACTACTGGGCCAATTGGCAGCACCATGATAGGTGGACAAGAGATTGGGCTGTTAACAATTTCAGCTTATTCCAGCCTACAATCAAAACTCTTGGCACCAACAGTCAGAAAATCAAAAGATGAATTGCCGTGGATAAATCTGCTGTCAGGGATCTCTCCAGAATACTGAGAAGCAACAACATTAGTCTAAAGTCTAAGGTGCACCTGATCTAGGCCATGCTCTTCACAATTACTTGCTATGCATCAGAAAGCCTGACAATGACTAAGGAGAAGAATTGATGCTTTTGAGTTGTGGTGCTGGAGAAGAGTCTTGAACATACCATAGACTGCCAAGAATACAAATAGGTCTGTCTTGGAGAGGGTGAAACCAAGTGTTTCCTTGGAGCATATAATTTTGAAGCTCCACATCACATACTTTGGGCCTGTGGCCTGTGGCCAGGAGGGACCAGTCCCTGGAGAAGGATATCATGCTTAGAAGGGTGGAGGGACAACATAGGAAAGGAAGACCTCGGATGAGACGGATTGATACAGCAACGGGGGTAATGAGAGTAGGTGTGTTGGAGCCAATAAGACTGGCTCAGAATAAGACAGGTAGGGTAGCTATTAGTTTGTGACTGCAGGCAACTCGACGGTATCCCTCTATAATCCTATCTCCTAGTAAAAGAAATGCTTCACCACAAAATAAACAGTTAATGGCTAGGAAAGACATTTTGAACAATAATCCTTCCATAGGTATTGATGTTACCAAGCAAGTAATTATAAAGTGTTCTGAAACTGAAAGTAATACTAATATTTTTTTAACCTAGAATTCCTATAGCTATTCCGTTTTTCTTCTCTCAGTTTATATGACTAGCTGCCCACAGAAATTTTCCTTGTCCATAGCAGTAAAATTGTGGCTAAAAGCAGCTGCTCTGCCAGGAACTACATTTCCCAACGTCCCCTGCACTTTTTTTTATGACCACGTGACTAACTTTTTCAGGCCAGTGTTCCAGAAACTTGTAAGTGATGCAGCTGAATGCTGTGTCCCAGAGTCCCAGCATAGTGGATGTCCCCCCAAAAGAGCTATCATAGAGCTCCCATGAATTGTACAAGCCACTAGCAGTTTGGGGCTTATATCACATCCCAATCCTATCTCCTTAATACAATAATTACTTCAGTAAAAAAGAAACAATTAATGGCGAGGAAAGACATTCTGAACACTAAGCTCTTGATATCATAGAATACCCCTTGATTTTTCCAGTCATATTTAATCTTCATGTTTGAAGAATTAAATTTCCCTTTATAATAATATGAAGAACTACATTCATAAAAACATGCAAGCCAGTCAAATCATGGCTCATGTCTTAATCTCTCTCATTTTAATGAGCCAATTTCTGTTTTGTGCATACCTATCAAACAGTACTTTGAAAAAAAAATCATGTCCCTTTCTCTGAAGAATCTTCTATTGCAGTTAAAACAAGTAGCATCTGCATTTATAAGCAAAATCTATTCAAGAACAACTGTCAGTTTGCAGTAACCAACACTAGCTCATAGAAGGAAACATCTTATCTTCCACAGAATGAAACATTTTATCTACATCTACTTGGGTTCTGTTCAATTCATTTCCATCCATCAAGTATCTAGGTCCAAATGGGCATTAGCAAAGTTAGGAGTCGTCACTTCTTCCTGTATTTGAGATAGACTGATCCTTTCACTCAGTCTTAGCTCCCACATGGGGCCAACTCAACAAGAGGAGGTCCCTCATGACTTCCTACTCCTCAAGCCAGCAACTAATTTATGCTTATTCATGTCTGTACTTACTAGATAGGACATGCCAATGATTCCATTTAATCCTCACAATATAGTACGAGGGCTTATTTTTGGAAAGATTGAAACTCGAAGACTTAAAATTACTTTCTTTTTTTAATTTTTTAAAATCATTTTAAAAATTCATTTTAATGAACATTTACAGAGACTTTGGATTTCCATTTATTCATTGTTGCACTTTTCTCCCTGCCCACCCTTCCCCCTCCAGTACACTCTTCTCTTTGAAAAGTAAAAGACAAATTCTTTCATTGTTTTACAATCCCTCTCCCCAGGTCCACTCCACTATGCAGGTTTCACTCTGGACTCCTGTCATGACAATAATACCTAATCACATATCCCTTTTGAACAGTTTTCTCCCTCATCTGTTTCAACGCAGTATACATAATTTATCCCATTTTTCTCAGTCTCTCCGCAACCCCGATGTCAGTCCCATTTTACAACAGTGGTACAATGCAGTATTTATCCTTTTGTGACTGAGATATTTCACTCAGCATAATGTCCTCCAGGGTCACCATTTTGAATAATATTACATGAGTTCCTTGTTTCTCAATGCAGCATAGTATTCCATTGTGCGAATATACCACAGCTTCTCTATCCACTCGCTTGTTGATGGGCACTTAGGTTGTTTCCAACTCCTTGCTATTGTGAACAAAGCTCCAATAAACATGGGTGTGCATAAAATTAATTTCTAAAGTTCACTCAGTAAGGGTGGAATCAGTGCTCACAGTGCTGCAATCCCAGAGGCACATGGTTTGAATCTACCAGCTGTTCTGGGAGAAAAGGATGGGCAATCTCCTTCCATGCAATATACTGCCTCTGAAAATCTCCTGGAGGGTCAGCTATAAGTTGGACAGCATGCAGCAACAACAACAACAATAACATTCACAATTCAAGTGGGAGAAGGACCCAAGAGAGATAAATTTAAGAATGGAAACATAAAAGTAAAGTGTTGGAGTTGAGAAGCACAGGAGTAAAATATGAAGGTCACACAGGGAAAATCAAAGTAGGAAAGAGAAAGATAATTCCAAAGAAAAATTTACTTCTCAGTATGGAACAAGCCAGGATCCTGTCAAGATCACCCCACCCTGATAATCCCCAATGCACAGCAGGAATCTTCCCAGTCTCTCTTGACATTTGCTAAAAGACCTAGGTAACAAAGATTTCTTTCTTCCTTGCTCTCTCTTTTCTTCTCTCATACTCTGGAAGACTTTTTCTTGTCCTGAGAACCATGGAGCATAAGATTTTTCTTTCCTCAAAAAAAACGGAAAGAATCCTCTTTGACAATTCAATTTTGTATAAAACAATTGATCCATCCCAAGAATCACTCCATTTATTTTATATATAGATCTAGAGAGGGTTAAACCAGGCTGCTCCTTGGAGGCAAGGATTCTGGGGCTTCGTCTGACATACTTTGGACATGTTGCCAGGACGGACTGGTCCTTGGAGAGTGACATCATGCTTGGAAGGGTGGAGGGACAGCGCAGGAGGGGAAGGCCCTCTATGAGGTGGATTGATTCAGTGACTCGGGTAATCGGGATGGGTGTATCAGAGATGGTGTGACCAGCACAGGACAGAGCATAGTTTAAGGCTGTTATACATAGGGTTGCTATGAGTCACAAGAGCACTCCACAGCAACATATAGATATGTGTGTGTGTGTGTATTTTTTTTTTCTTTAACAGCAGTTCTGACATGCTTTCCCTTATCCGTACACTGAAGTCACAGTGCTAATTTAGGTCCTCGTCATAATTTCTACCCCCAGCAAGCTGATATCATGGTAAGGAAACATTGCTCCAGACTACTCTAAGATAAAGAGGGAGGGACCCAAGATGAACTAAGGAGTATATTCATTCCTCCCCTTTACTGCCCAGTCACTTACTTGCTGATCCAACACTCTGTGAATCTTACAGTTTGACCAGAATTATCTGTGACTCTGAAGTACACCGTAGAGACAATTACTAATAGTATTATTGAAATATATTCCAACTGTTTTACTTTAGTAATAATATTTTTAAAGCACAAGAGGAAATGTAGGTGTTGATTTTATTCCTGTGAGTGGAACATCCCATATATCAGCGCTCTTTTCAAAAACAGAGCATGGGAAGAGTTAAATCATCACAGAACAGACTGTCCTCATTACTCGTGTGAAACCCCCACAGCAGTGCAGGAACAGCATGTTAAATCAATAGAGATTTGAGCTGTTAATTTCCAAAAAGGAAGAGATGATTGAATTAAAATAGTCGATGTCACTTCTCTGTCCAGAGGGAATGGAAGTTCCTTTACTTTCAGGTCTTTGTACATTTAGGTAAGTTTCAGGAAGATTGTGAGCCACTTTACAAAATTTCCTATTTTGTGTATGTTTTGGCTTTTTCAGGACAATGTTTTGTTGACTCAGTATCTTTAATTTAATAGTGTGGTACTATTTCCAGGATAAAGTGGTGAAGTGTGCACAGGTGAGGGATGATTTGGTTGGGGAAAGGGGTTTGGGAAGATGGTGACACGTGAAGGTCAGGAACACGTAGATCTCTTGGTGTTTGCTACTTTTTAAATTTTTTTTTTTACTTTTAAAATTTTGTCTGATCTTTTTTTTAATATATACTAGTTCATTTACGAAATTCAAATACATTGTTTTCCAGAACAGATTCTTCGCATTTCCCTCACATGTACAACTCCATGATCATGATTAATACCCTCCCCCCCGAACATCCTCATCCCTCTGCTCCCATCCTCCCCCTCCCCAGATCCTTATACTCATTTTACAATAATAGTTTTATACAGCTTTTGTCCACATGGGACTGAGTTAGTCACTGGTACTTCTTACTCCTCCAGGGTCTTCTTTTTTAAATTCATTTCCAGGTTGTAACTAAGAAAGATTGTGCTCTATAGACTCATAATCGATTACTCGTTTGTAGTGAGAACCATTAGCTGGACTTGGAGAATAAAAAGGAAAGAACTCACCTGGTATTTCTCAAGTTGAAAGGACTGAAAAACAAACTCAAACCTTGAGCTGCATTACTGAGAGATGCTATGGGCACAATCTTTAATGATCCAGGAAGCGTTAAGAGAAGATGGAGGAAATAAACAGAATGACTGTAATAAAAAGAATAGGCCTACCCTGAAATATTGCAGGAAGTATTGTATGATCAAGAGCCAGTGGTAATGAAGGAAAGAAGTTCAAGATGCACTGAAGGTACTGGCAAAAAATACGGACCCAGGAATCAATGGGATACCAACTGACGTATTTCAACTTGCAGATGCCATGGATGTGCTCACTAGTCTATGGCACGAAATTTGGAGGACAGCTACCTAGCTAACTGACTGGAAGAGATCCATTATTTGTTCCCATTCTCAAGAAAGATAATCCAACAGAATGTGCTAATTATTAAACAGTATCATTAGTATCACATGTAAGCAAAATACTGCAGATGATTCAAAAACAGCTAGAATAATACAGAGAACTATCAGAAGTTCAAGATGGATTTAGAAGGGGCTGTGACACCAGAGATATCATTGCTGAAGTCAGATGGATCCTGGTTGAACGCAAAGCAGAATGTTTATCTGTGCTTTATTGACTATGAAAAGGCATTAGACTGTATGGATCATAAAAGATTATGGTTAACTTTGAGAAAAATGGGAATCCCAGAATATTTAATTGTTCCCTTAACAGTGCAAAACCAATACCTAAACCTACACCTATACCGAGACCAAGAGACTATTGTGCAAACAGAGCAAAAGTTTTAAAATTAAGAAAGTTGTGCATCAAATTTGTTTCCTCTCTCCTTATGTAAACAATCTGTATGCTGTGTAAATTATTTGAGAAGCTGAACTCTATGAAGAAGAATGTAGTATCAGGGTCATAGGAAGACTCATCCGCAATCTTCATTTCATAGATGTCACAACCTTGCTTGTTGAAAGTGAAGGGGACTTGAAACACTTGCTGCAGAAGATCAAAAATACAATCTTCACTGTGGATTGTATCTCAATGCCAAGAAAACAAAAATTCTCACTGAACCCATAGGCAACATCATGATAGATGAAGAAAAGATTGAAACTGTCGATTGCTTCATCTTACTTGGATTTGAAATCAACACCCTTGGTAACAGCAGACAGAAGAAAAAAGGAACAGATTGCACTGGGAAAGTCTGTAGTCAGGGATCTGTCTAAATTATCGAGGAGCAATGACATCAGTCTGAAGATTAAGGTGTGCCTGATCTAGACCATGGTCTTTTCAATCACTTGCTATGCATCTGAGAACTGGACTCTGATACCACCCACCCAGCTCTGCCATCCTGCTGCTTAGGTGGTAGATGACATGGTAAATCACCTAGGCCTCACTTACCACAGATCACAAGTTTGTGAGTCCATTTGGAGTTTTTCTTCCTATGCTTACTTCATCAAACATTTATTTCGATCTTGGCAAAATAGAACAATATTTGTTGACTTTGGTATGGATTACATCTCAATATCAAGAAGACCAAGATCCTCACAACAGGCCCAACAATCAATGTTACGACAGATGAAAAAATTGAAGCTGTCAATTATTTAATTTTGTTTGGATCAACAATCAACACTCTTAGTACCAGCAGTCCAATCAGGAATGCAGGAGATGTATTACAGTGGGCAAGTCTCTTGTCAGTGACCTTTCCAAAATACTGAAGAGCGATGATATCAATTTGAAGAATAAGGTGCATCTGATTCAGGCTATCATCTTCTCAATCACCTGCTATGCATCAATGAGCTGGACAATAAATAAGGATGACAGAAGAACTGATGACTTTGAGTTGTGCTGCTGGAGAGCAATACATGGACTAAAAAAACAACAAACAGATATGTCTTGGAAAAGGTGCAACCAGAATGCTTTTTGGAGGCAAAGATGGTGAAGCTTCATCATTCATACTTTGAGCATGTAGCTAAGCAAGGCTATTCCTTGGAAAGGGACATCATGCTTGGAAACATGGAGGGTCAAGAAGGAGAGGAAGACCCTCAATGAGATAGGTTAACACTGTGACTTTAGTAATGGGCTCTAGTGTCTCAGATATAATGAGGATGGCACAGGATAAGACACATTTCAGGATTGTTATTCATAGGGTCGCTATGAGTTGTACTCAATTCAACAGTATCTAACAACAACAATGGCAACACATCACTGCAAACAAGAAGGTCACCTTCTAATCCACCAATTCCTCCCAGTAAGAATGATAAATAAGTCTCTTGTAAAGATTTACAGCCATGAAAACATAATAGGCAGTTGCTATAGGTCAATAGTAGTGGGGTTTTGGTATGATATCCCACCCTTGTGAAAAGTTATTATTTTATAGTTAATGAGACAGAGATTCTAATATGATAAAAACCTTATTCAAAGCCTCCTATCCCAGATTTTAATTTCAGATACAAATCTGGTTAATTAAAAAAAAAAAAAAAACCAGCGATAGCAGCAACGCCGGTTGTTGGTGCGGAGGCTCCAGTAGATGCGAGTGGCCTCGTAGCCCACAGGATAGAGGGCTGTGGCACTATGGAAGTCAGCCATCTGGTGAGGGAGCAGCTGTCCAATGGCATGGAACACAAGGCCACCCACACGGAACATGTGCAATCGCTCTCCCCGCTGGATGATACTAGCAATTTGCTTCACTTCGTCCCGTTCAATATAGACCCATCGGAAGACAGCAAAAGAGCTCAGCTCCTGTTCACAAGGCCCTTTGATCTTATGCATTGGGCACAGCATGGTCTTGTCCTTGAAGAACATGCACTTGGCGCGGATGGCGCAGGCAAAATGGTAGACGTTAGGGCAACGCATGCGATTGCAGCTGCTGGTGGCACCAGTACGCTGGCACAGGGAACACTTGGTTAGCAGTC
>NW_006399769.1:6947145-6949694 GCF_000299155.1 Elephantulus edwardii
GCTATGAGTTGCAGGCGACTCGACGGCACATAACAACAACAACAACAACATAAAATTGAAGTTGCATTGAGTATGAAGGATTGGAAAAGAATATGAGCAGAAGCAGAAGAGGTGATGAACACTTTATAGTACAAATACTGAGGAAAGGTAATGATTACTTGAATTAATACATTCATATAGAAATAGGAGGAAAGAGAACTAAGAACTATTCAGAAGACAGTGCAGATTTAATGAAAGGCTAAATATGATATGTGAGAAGAAGGAAGAGTAAAGATAGACTCCCTTCCTTAACGTAGAATGAAAGAAAAGGAATGCATCAAAGAAAGCCTCTGAGTTTCTCCGGGCATGTAATTTGAGGAGTCCAGCTGGATATGAGGGTCTGGAATCCTTGGAAGTACCTAGAGATCTAAAATAGTCATTGATTTCAAAGATATGAGAAGGTGCTCAGGAGAGCCGATCAACAATGAGCATTAGAAGGGACCCTAAACTTCTCCTAGGACTTCAGGGCTGTTCTGACCCCCACACTGCTTGTTCAGGACTCTCAGGCATGACTTTGTTCCTTTCTTTCTACTAATGTTTTTCTTTCCTTAATTTATATTCTTTTCTCTACCCTTTGACCGGTATCCTCTACATATATTCCATAGTTTTACTGAATCTAACCTTTTAATTATTGTTGTTGTTGTTTTTGTTAGGTGTCTAATTTGACTTATAGCAACTCTGAACAACAGATCTGAACCTATCTTTACCTCGCACCATCTTCACCATCTCTCAGATGTTCAAGCCCATTATTACAGTCCCTGTGTCAATATATCCGGTTTCCCTCTCTTTCTCTGACCTTCCACCTTTCCCAGGATAATGTCTTTATGAAAGGTCTGATGTCTCCTGACAATGATCCTCACAGGATGTGAGACAAAGTTTCATCATCCTTGCCGCTAAGGAGCACCTTGGTTGCACTTCCTCCAAGAATGACTTATTTGTTCATGTGACTGCTCATGGGATAGTCAGTACTCTTTGTCAACCCCATAATTCAAAGGTATAAATTCTTCTTTGGTCTTTCCTATTCCTTGATCAAATTTCAGATGTATAGGAAGCAACTGGAAAAAAAAACCAAAAACCAAACACCAAACATGGTTTAGATTAGCCATACCTTAGTCTTTAAACTGACATCTTTGTTGAGAACTTTGGAGAGGTTCTTGAAAGCAGATTACCCCAATGCAACATGTTTTTTTGAGTTCTTTGGGGTTTTTTTAAAGTAGTAATTTGAATGAAAGTTTATAAAAAAATTTGGTTTTCATTCACTTATTTATACAGATTTATTCTCCTTTTTCCCCCACCTTCACCTTTCCCATGATGCATGTCTTGTTCCAGATTGTTGATTGCATTACATATAATCATTCTTTTCAGATTGACCTTCCTTAAATTTATTCTAATGATGGATTCACTATTCATTTTTAACTACTCTCCCTGCACTCTTGAACTCATAACCCTCGTATTTTATAACAATGATCTTATTCAGTATTTGTGCTTTTGTTCTTTAACTCAGCATAATGTCCTCTAGACTCATTTATGTTGGGTAGTGTTTCCAAGTTCTTCATTGTTTTTCAATGCTGTGTAATACACCAAAGTGTGAATGCACCACAGTTTCTCTAGCTGTTTGTTATGGGCACTTGGGCTGCTTCCATCTCTTTGCTGTTGTGGATAATACTGCTATAAACATGAATGTGGTTGGGTTTTTTTCTAATTTCTTGGGTGATGCTGCCCTGGATTTTGATTGGGGATCAAAGTAAAATGAAGTCATTAACAACTTCAATTATTTATCTATCATGATGTTGCCCGCTGGTTCTGTGGTGAAGATTTTTTGTTTTCTTGACATGTAGATATAATCTATATTGAAAGCTATAGTCTTTGACTTTCTGCGACAAGTTCTCCAAGTCTTCTTCACTTTCTGCAAGCAAAGTTGTGTCATCTGCCCAATGCAGACTCCTGATTTCGCCCTTTGATCCTGTAAGGCCACTTTCTTCATACTGTGAAGCTTCTCAAAAGATTTCCCCAACATACAGATTGAACAAGTATGGACAAAAAATTGAACTCTGACACATATCTTTCCTAAACTTAAAGTGTTCCCTTGTTTTGTGCAGATAACAGCTTCTTCATCTAGGTATAAGTTACACATGAAACCAATTACATATTCTAGAATTAATAACCTCAAAATTATTCATAATTTCTTATGCTCCACATAGTCAAACATCCTTGTAGTGATTACAGACAGTAAAAATAATGATAATCATTTGTTATGATCATTATTATGGCTGTCTTTTTTTAATTATTATTAAATTTTATTCGTTTTCATGAACATTTACAGAGATTTGGGGTTTTCACTCATTCATTGTTGCACTGTTTTCTCTACCCTCCTCCCCAGTTCGTTCTTCTTCCCCGCCCCCCCGAATGTCTGGCTTCAGGGTGAAGATCTTCTCTCACTACTCTAAAGGGCCCCTTTGGCAGTAGGAAACACATAGACTATTATGGAGATTGATTTTGGAATTTAGATG
>NW_006399769.1:6950873-6952405 GCF_000299155.1 Elephantulus edwardii
TTTGTCCCCTCCCAAGGCTCCCCACCCCCCACCCCAGAACACTACCCTCTTAGAAAAGTAAAAGAAAAGATTCTTTCATTGTTTTACAAACCCTCCCCCAGGTCCACTCCACCATGTAGCCATCACTCTAGACTCCTGTCATTATAGAAATACCTAATCACATATCTCATTTAAACAGTTTTCTCCCTCCTCTGTTTCAGTGCAGTATACATTATTGATATTACTGCTGTCTTGTACTCTGCCATAAACCACCATCGATATTAGACGTTCTAGAAGTACTCTCTGCTCAGGCATTCCTTTTTATCTCTTTTACCTATATATTTTTATTGTGATATGAGTAAAAGCTTACAGAGCAAACTCTTTCTATTTAACTACTCATACACACTTTTTTATGTCAATAGTGATCATGTCCACCTTATAATTGCACTCTTCCCTCCCCATCACTATTATTCTCCTTTCCACTAATCTGTCTAGCCTACCTTTCTTTTTCCCTTGGCAAATACTTTCCTTCTGATCATGTGTTCTTCTCCTACTTTAAGCACTGTGTCTTGAGAAGCCCAAGTGATTGATGGGACCACCTTTGTGGAGATGGAATAGTTTTCTCCAGCCCAAATCTTATGCCCTATTTTCATTTGTGTTTTTTTCTCTTCCGACCCAGAAACATGACCATATCCAATATGCCCAAAGAATAGGATTTAAGGCCCAGACAAATGTTATATTTAATTTTGAAGCTGATGAAGCCGTGGGGAACTGCTCTGTCTACAGTGCTGTGTAAAAGGGACAGAAGAAATATTGCAGAGGAGAAGAAATATTGCAGAGGATGACATAATGGAAAGATGGATTGCCAGAATTTTCTTTCCAAAGATACTGGTATGGAATACTTTAAATTAGAAGGCTTTAAAAATATGTTAGAGTTCCCCATTATGTTGGTTGACTTTGAGCGTGATTCTTTCCAACAGTGGATGATTGGTGGAGTTTTTCTAGCCCTATAATTCTACTTGAGATGAGGTAGAGTTAAAGCTGAACTGGAAGTTTATAAACTGTCCAGTTGGTAAATGATAGAGAATAAATCTCTTTAATAAAAGTTAAATTTGAAGTCATATTTAAATATGTAACCATCTAACTACAATTATTGAATTTTAAAAATTGAGAAGAATTAATTTTTCTGAATATTTTCTTGTGCTATTGGTGAAAGATTACATAGCTAATTAGGTTTCTGTTTAACAATTTTTTATATACATTGTTCCGTAATTGATTACCATTTTTGCAAATGTGTTTACATTCTCAACTACTTCCATTCTGTTTGTTGTTTCCATTTACCTAGCTTCTTTGGGCCTCTTTGCCTTCCTAACTTTGCTTTTGAATAAATATTGACCATGTAATCTCTTATAGTTGATTGTTTAAGGAAGCACATTCCTTGTGGGTGCCATTATTTGTTTTACAAGCCAATCTGTGATCTGGCTGTAAGATGACCTCAAGGAATGGTCTGGTTCCAAGTTTAACTTGTTAAGATACTTTTTCAAGAAGATTAA
>NW_006399769.1:6952800-6965127 GCF_000299155.1 Elephantulus edwardii
GCCTTTGAGTTGTGGTGCTGGAGAAGAGTGTTGAATATACCATGGACTGCTAGGAGAACAAACAGGTTTGTCCTGGAGAGGGTGAAGCTGCAATGGTCCTTGGAGTCAAGGATTCTGACGCTTCGTCTGACATACTCTGCACATGTTGCAAGGAGGGACTGGTCCTTGGAGAGGGACATCATGTTTAGGAGAGTGGAGGGACGGTGAAGGAGAGGAAGATCCTTGATGAGATGGATCGATTCTGTTAGTGGAGTGATGGGAATGAGTGTGTTTGAGACGGCGAGGTTGGCACAGGATAGAACGGCATTAAGGGCTTTTGTACATAGGGTCGCTATGAGTCGCAAGCAACTTGATGGCACATAACAACAATTATTATATTCACCATGTCAATCTATCTTGTTATGGGTTTTCCTCTCCTTTATTGATCTTCCACCTTTTCAAGCATGCTGTATTTATCTAAGGATGATTCTTTCTAAAGTATATGAGATAAAGCCACACCATCCTCTCTTTCAAGGAACATCTTGGAAAGTTCAGTAAGTCTGGTCTTTTCTTCAGGAATTTGAGGAATTTTTTCCTCCCCTCTACAAAAATGCTTAACTCATTACCATGAAGTCAGAACTGACTCATAGCTGATTCCCAACATGTTTTCAAAAGCTGTAATTGCACAGGAAGAGATTGCCCATATTGCTCCCACAGAGCAGCTGGTAGATTCGAACCACCTGCCTTTGGTTTGGCAGCTCAACTGTAACACACTAGGCCACCAGACTTCCTTTTTTTCTACAAAGGCAATTAATTTTTACTCTCTATTCAGTTTTTCCATTGGCTCCTGTCCCTCCCTCTCCTCACCACTTCTTCCATCATAGTCAGCATGTGCTTAGAGAACTTATTGTTATTACGTGCTGTCAAGTTGAGTAGAACTCATAGCGACCCTGTGAACAATGGATTTGAACCCTGTCCTATCATCATCTCTGACATATTTGGACCACTGCTAAAGTAACTATGTCAATTTATCTTGTTGCGGGTCCTCCTCTTTCTCTAACCCGCCAATTTTCCAAGCATGAAGGTCTTTTCTAAGGAGTAGCCCCTTCTAGGAACATGCCCAAAGTATATGAGTTGACATTTTGCCATCCTTGCCTCTAAAGAGCAAACTGGCTGCACCTTCTGTAAGACATATTTGTTTGGTTTTTGGCAATACATGGTATATTCAATACTCTCCTCCAGCACCGCAACTCAAACGCATCAATTTTTTTTTTCATTCTTATTCATTGCTCAGCTCTCAGACATACACCAAGTGATCAAAAAGACCCTGGCCTAAATCAGGCATATCTTAGTTTTCAAACTGACATACTTTTCCTCAGTACTTTGGAGATTTCCTTGACAGCAGACTTTCACAATGTGTTTGGATTTCTTGACTACTGCTACTAATGATGTTAAGTGTAGATGCAAATAAAATGAAGTCATTGACAGAGAACTGCCATAAGTTCAAGCTAGATTTAGAAGAGGCTGTATTGCCGATGTCTGTCGGATCTTGACAGAAAGCAGAAAATACCAGAAGAATATCTATTAGTGTTTTATTGACTTTGCAAAGGCATTTGACTGTGTCGCTTATGGCAACGTATCATTAACAGAGAAGAATGAGAATTCCAGAACTTTTTTAAAATTTTATTTTATTAATTTTAATGAACATTTACAAGAGATTTTGGATTTTCATTCATCCACTGTTGCACTTTTCTCCCTGCCCAGCCCCCACCCCTCCCCAGTTCGCTCCTCTCTTTGAAAAGCAAAAGAAAAATTAATTCTTTGGTCAGAACATTTTATCATGTTCATATGAAGCCTATACCTAGACCCAAAAACTATTATGTGAACAGAGCAAGGGAACACGGCATGGTTTAAAATAAAGAAAAATATGTGTCAGGGCAATATCCTTTCTCCATACCTCTTTAAACTGTATGCTGGACTAATCAGTTAGCAAGCTGAACTCCAGGGAGGAAAATGTATCAGGATAGGTATCAGGGTAGGAGGAAGACTCATCAATAACCTGAATTATACAAATGGCATAATCTTGCTTATTGAAACTGAGGAAGACTTTAAACACTTGCTACAGATCAAAGACTGCAGCCTTTAAAGTACTCAAGAGCAACGGTGTCTCTCTGGAGACTAAGGTCTGCCTGATACAGGCCATGGTCTTTGCAATCACTTGTTATGCATCAGAGAGTTGGACAATGACTAGGGAGGATAGAAGGAGAATTGACGCTTTTGAGCTGTGGTGCTGGAGAAGAGTATTGAGTGTACCATGGACTGCCAAGAAAACAAACAGATTCATCCTAGAGAGGGTGAAACCAGGCTGCTCCTTGGAGGCAAGGATTCTGAGGCTTTGTCTGACATACTTTGGACATGTTGTAAGGAAAGACAGGTCCTTAGAGAGGGACATCATGCTGGGTAGAGTAGAGGGACAGCACAGGAGAGGAAGACCCTCTATGAGGTGAATTGGTTCAGTGACTGGGGTAATCGGGATGGGTGTGTCAGAGGCAGTGTGATTGGCACAGGGTAGAGCAGGGTTTAGGGCTGTTGTGCATCGGGTTGCTATGAGTCGCAAACGACTCGACGGCACATAACAACAATAACATACCTCAACATCAAGAGGGAAAAAATTTTCATTCTCACCACTCGCCCAAAGAACAACAGAGACTTTGATACCAATTTTAAGTATTTACCAGAGCCATGCATCCCTAAAAGGATGAATCCACATATGTACTTTGTCTCCTTTCCCCTTTTAGTACTAGTATGGTTTATTGTTTTTATATATTGTTAAGTCAGAACCAACCCATAGCTGACCCTCCTGTAGGTTTTCAGAGGCAGTTAATCACACCGGAGGAGACTGCTCATCCTTCTCCTGAGGAGCAGCTGGTGAATTAGAATCGAGTGACTTGGAAATTGCAGCACATCTTCTTACCGCTAGGTCACCAGAGCTACCTACTATTAGTATTGTTGTTCATGTATTTCTAAATATTGTTGTGTTTGTTGCTGTTATGTATGCTGTCAAGGCACCTGTGATCCATAGAGGCCCTATGTAAAATAGCTCTGAAGCCTACACTCTCCTGAACCACTCTCATTGACTCTGACACACCTACCCCCATTGCTGTAGTTACTGTATCAATCCATCTTATTGGGGGGGGGTGTCTTTATCTCCTGTCCTGTACCTCCACCTTTCCAAGCATGATGTTCTCTAAGAATTGATCCCTTTGGCCACATACCCAATGTAAATGAGACAGAGCTTCAAAATCCTAACCTCCAAGGAGAAACTTGGTTTCACCCACTCCTGTCACTCACAACAGTGTATTTCAAGATAGATCTAGAAAGAACCTTTTTTACTATGAAAGTGAGTTCATTTTTTTCCTCATCTTTTCCTATCCTGAGTAGTAGATATTATCATCTGATTCAAAATGTCCCATGCCAATCCATCTCATTTCACCAATACCTAATATATTAATATTTATGCGTTCCATTTCTTTCTTAACGATGTCCCGTTAAGGGCCAGAAAATGTAAGTAGTTACTGACAGCAAAAAGTAAGGCAACTATTAATTTTAAGAAACATAAATTCAAAAGATAAATAGAATCAATGCACACTACAGTACTTCATTTTGTTTTAATACGTATAATAACATAGACACTTAATGTTGGTAAAAGGGACTCTAGTGGCCTAGTGGCAAGAAGCTCTGCTATAATGCCAAAGGCATGGGGTTTGAGGCTACCAGCTGCTCCACGGAAGAAGGATGGGCAATCTCCTCCTCTGTGATTTATTTCCTCTGAAAATTCAATAGAGGGTCAGCTTTGAGTTGGTTCAGACTCTACGATACATCACAACAATATTGGTAATATCAATTATATTAATTCATCAATTATATTAATATAGGGAGAATTGGAGAGAGAAAATATAGGTGATAATAGAACAAAACCCCTATATCTTCATTTATCATATAGATAGTTAGCATAGAATATCTAAATTATTTTACCACAAGATATTATGTATATTATTTAAATTGTTGTAGTGTATGAATACTGAGGAAATGAAACACTGAAGGAATGGAAAGAAATTTTTGGACTTAATCAGTCTTTTAATACTTGGTGGCTTTTAAAAATTATGTACACATATTCACTCAGAAAAAATTTTAAGTGGTATTTCTCTCCAAAGTGAAAAACAGGATATAAAACTTTCACAGTTAAGTGAGTTTTAAAAGGACAATTGGCCTAAAGTTCCAAATACATTGGATTATTTAAGAAAGAGTTAGAAACCAAGATTGAGGCCCAAGGCTCTCTTCATTGAGTTAGGCACAGTCTGATAAGAGTTAAATCTAATACCAAGAGAATTTAATGTACAACTAGGTTCTGTTTAACTTTAAACCCTGTTTTCCTTACGTATTATAGTATAATCAAAACTCTATTACTATAGAGGTATTTTGGGGACAGGAACATGATGAGTGAATTATGTTTAGTATAGTTACTTCTTTTAATTGTCCACAACACTATGAATGCCTCTGCAGTGGACCTGTGCATTCATTCATTTACGAGAAAGATATTCTTGCCATTTAGTATATACCAGCTACCTGAAGAGCAAGTATATCGACTCGTCAGTCAAACCAGACCCACTTCGCTCAAGTAATTTCTGACTCATAGGGATCCTTCATCAGGTTCTCAAACCTATGACTCTTTACAAGGAGGATTGCCTCATCTTTCGCTTGGAAAGCATCTGGTAGATTCAAATTGTTGACCTTTTGTTACATACCAGTATGGCTCTAAAAGAACTGAATTCTCTTTGATAAGATGTGAGATTATAATTGCCAAGAACTTAATCTATTTTTTTTATTCCTAACTCTTTTTCATAAATGTTAAGTACAAAGGAATATGACTAAATAAATAGGTGTTTTGTTGGCAGACAACACCATGCAAGTAAAGACACTGCCTTTGTCAGTGAATGACTAGTGTTGAGTAGTAAAAGTTGTGTTGAATGACACAGAATTTTTCAACCTTGGCACTATTGACATTTTGGCCCAAGTAATTTTTTCTAGTGGGAGTCTGAGTGTGTATTGCTGGAGATGTAAAATCATCTCTGGTCTATAAGACTAGTAGTAAACCCCACACTGCCCAGGTGAGGCAAACAAAGATATCTCCAGACATTGCCAAAGGCCTTCTGAGGAGATAAAATTGCCCATAGTCAAGAACCACATCATTTTTCCTAATGTCCAACTAGTGCTCAAAGGAAGTGAATTCTCCTCTCTTGAAAGAGCTCCTTCAAATGCAGGAGTTCACCCATTCCAACTCATGAAAGATTGAGACTTAGTTAGTATTATGAACTACACAGCAAAGAACATCTAAACAGTGATTAAAATTTATTATACAGCTCTGCATCTGATAACCGAGACATGTTAGAGTGAGGAGGTTCTCTCTAAAGTATAATTAGGCTATGTAAATGATCTCAAAGTACATTAAAATCTGGAATAAAAGGGAAAATGAGAAGAATCCCATCATAATGCCCTGACACACTGGTTAATTCTTCCTCTGGGGAGAGGAATCCTGCTTTCAGCATCATAAACTGTGCTTCAACTGAGTTTTGCCTCAGCTTTTAGAAATCCTGGCTTGGAACCCAGCAGGAGTCTGAATGTGGCAAAGACTGTCTGTGGAGGATCCTCGACCAGAATGAGGAGGACTGGGCCTGCCACATAAACAGCTGCTTCATCATCAAAGCCTGCTATCCAAAAGAAGGCTTTCATGAGAACTCAACTCATTGTGTGAAGATTCAGATGACTGAACTATAATTAGCTCGATTAGTCAACGTTTTAATTCATAGGATTCTGCCTTTGATGTGCTCCTTTCTCACAGAATCAAAGCTAATAATTCTGAAATCATAATTGGGAGCTGAATGCCAAGTTGAAGCATAAGGAGCTCCCTCACCTTTTTGGCAAGCCCTGCTTCCAATTCCCAGGCCATCCTTGTGATCTGGGCTGGGCACTTGAGTTGGGCTCTTGAGCTCTTTGCTTCAGCATGCACATCCTGAAAAGCTGTTCCAAGTCAAACGATCCTAAATTTGCTTCAGTCCGTTTTAAAGTGTTATTTTAGTACCCTCAAAGCTTGATTGCATAAGTATTTTTTTTATATTGCTAAATGATGAGGCAGATCACTGGTCAATTGTCTAGCCAATAGTCATCATTTCAGGAATAAAATCTAATTGAAACAAACCATATGTAATAGTTCTTTTCCTCTTGGTTGCACATGACCATGTGAGACAATTCTAGCTAATGAAACATGATGTAATGTAAGTCTGCTGAGAGAATTCCACAAAGGTTTCCCTGCTTTAAAAGGCACACATAGGAAGATAGTGTTCTTCTATAATTACGGCTACCACCTAGAAACTATGAGAGAGGTTGCCTGAGGACAAAACTGTTGTTGTTTTTACTGCGGACATTAAGTAAAAACCAATCCATAGCTGGTCCTCTATCAGGTTTTCAGAGGCAGATAATCGCACAGGAGGAGATTGCCCATCCTTCTCCTACAGAACAGTTGGTGGATTCAAACTGCACACCTTCGGGTTTGCATCTTTATTCCACTAGGGCACCATTGCTCCCTGAGGTCAAAACAAGTAGGCTGGAAATAAAAACCAGAGATGGGAAAATGTATGTTTTTGGTAACATTCTTAAGCTATACTTTATTCATTCCTAGAGTTATCTCTGAATTGTTGTTGTCTATCTAATGTACATTTCTTATTTTTTAAGACAATCTTAATTAGATTTCCTCTTGTTTCTTTATGAAAGAAGAAGCTCTGGTAACACAGTACTTTCTGTGTTGTACTGATAAATTTAAAAGCCTAGAGGGAATGGACAAAATTCTAGAAACCCACACTCAAACCAAGTTGACACAGACAGATGACACTTAAACAGGCCCATTACAAAAGAAGAAATCGAGAAGGTCATAAAAAGACTGTCTCCTCAAAGAAAGTCCTGGCCCAGAGAGCTTCACAGCTGATTTCTACCAAACATACATAAGAGAATTACTATTGTCAATTCTACTTAATTATTAAAAAAATTGAAAAAGAAGAAACACTCCCATGAACACTTATGAAGCAAGAATAAATCTAATGCCAAAACCAAGTAAAGACTTTACCAAAAAGGAAAACCATAGGTCAATATCTTTCATGAATATAGGTGCAAAAATCCTTAACAAAATCATAGCCAGTAGAATCCAACAGTATATTAAAAAAGAATTTATAATGACCAAATGGGATTCAGAACAGGTATGCAAGGATGGTGCAGCAAAAGAAAAACAACATAATTCATAATATTAACAAATCAAAGAACAAGAACCACATGATCCTATTAATTGATGCAGAAAAGACCTTTGAAAAAATCTAACACCCCTTCTTGATTAAAACACTCAAGGAAATATGAACAGAAGGGAATTTTCTCAACATAGTGAAAAGTATATATGCAAAACCAAGAGCCAGCATCATTCTCAAGAGAGAAACACCAAAGACAATCTCCTTGTGAATAGGGACCAGCACAGGATCCTCACTATCACTACTACCATTTAATACTAGAAATACTTGCTAGGACAATAGGACAAAAGAATAAAATAAGAGGCATCCAAATTGGCAAAGAGGTGATAAAACCCTCATTATATGCAGATGTAATGACAGTGTACACAGAAAATCCCAAAGACTCAGTAAAAAAACCATTAGATGTAATAGACCAATTTAGTAGTGGGGCAAGATACAAAATCAATACACAAAAAACCCACTAAGACTTCTCTACAGCAACAAAGAAAACATGGAAAAGCAAACTGAGAAAGCAATACCATTTACAGTAGCCAATCACAAGATGAGGCATTGGGAGTAGTTTCTTGGAGAAGGACATAATGCGTGGAAAGGTGGAGAATCAGCACAGGAAAGGAAAATGCTGGATGAGATGGATAGACACAATGACTGTGGCAATTGGGTCAGCTGTGTCACAGATGGTGAGATTGGCTCAGGATAAGACCAGGTACAGAGCCATTGTTTATAGGGTCACTATGAATTGTAGTCAACTTGACTAACATATAACAATAAAAGAGACCAAAAAAAGTCCTTTATAAGCAAAACTACATAATAATACTACAAGAAACAATAAGAGACCTAACTAAATGGAAAAATATTTTCAGTTCATGGATAGGAAGACACCGTACTAAAAAAAAAAAAAAAGGGTTTACCTACCAAAAGCAATCTACATGTTCAGTGCAATCCCCGTACAGGTCCCAAATTAATTCTTTAAAGAGAGAGAAAAGGCAATTGGCAGGTTCATCTGGAAATTAAAGACAACTCAAATAAGCAAAGCTCTTCTGAAAAAAATTAAGTGAGAAGCATAACAGTCCCTGATCTCAAAACATACTACACAGTCAAAACAGCATGGTACTGGGACAATGACAGACACATAGACCAATGGAATAGAATCAAGAGTCCAAAAATCAACCCATCTACCTATAGTCAAGTGGTATTTGACAAGGAAACAAAACCTATCAAATGGTGAAATGACAACCTCTTCAAAACTATATATCTCTACCTACAGAAAACTGAAGCAGAGTCCACAGCTTACAGCGTACTAAAAAACCAACACAAGGTGGATCAAAGTACTAGGGGTAAACCCAAAACCTTAAGGATCATAAAAGACAAAATGAGACCAAACTTAGAAGCCCTAGCCTATGGCATAAAAAGGCTTGCAAATATAGGCAGAAACACACCATCAGGAGAGGATAGCATCAATTAATGTCCCAAGGAAAATTACTACCTAACGTGGGAGGGACTGGAGAGCATTATGTTAAATGAACTAACTCAGTCTCATAAAAACAAATACTGGATAGACCCATTATTGTAGACTATGTATGAGGATCCAAGGGGGAGAGGGACTTAAACACAGGGTTGCATAATTTGATGGGTGGAGAGTAGGATTTGTAAAGGAAAGGAAAAAGATATGGTGTGAAAAACAATGCATATAAACTTTATGGACTTTGCATATAAACCAGTATAAAATAATTTTTTAAAAATATTTATTCATGTGACCTTATAAAAATAAAGTCTTTGTGTGCATCAAAACTTTTCCAACAGTGTGGGGGGAAAAAAGTCTACAGACTGGGGAAAAAACATTTGCGAATGTCATCTCAGACACAGGTTCCATAACGAAAGTTTACAAAATACCCCAGGGCCTCCATAAGGAAAACACTGATAACCCAATCACAAAATGGGCACAAGACATGAAAAGACTCTTCACCAAGGAAGACATCCGATGACCAATAGAAGAATGAAGAAATGTTCAAAATGACTGGATATCAGAGATGTGCAAATCAAAACAATAATTCGATATCATCTCACCCCAGTATCAATAGCAATATTTAACAGGAGAGCAAGCAATAATTGTTGGAGAGGACTTGAAGAGCTTGTAACTCTCATACACTGCTGGTGGGATTATAAAATAGTACTCCACTCTGGAAGATAAATAAGTCATTTTGACTAAAGCTTAACATTGAAATCCTCTAGGACACACCTAGTCTACTACTAGGAATATACACCAAGGAAATTAGAACTATATTCGAAGCAGGTTTATTCACAATAGTAAGAAAATGTGAACAGCCCAAATGCCCATCAACAAATTAATGTATTGAGAAATTGTGGTACATTCACACAAGGGAATACTATTCAGTACTAAGGAATAACAATTTTTTTTAAATTTTATTAGTTTTAATGAACATTTACAGAGATTTGGGGTTTTCATTCATTCATTGTTGCACTGTTTTCTCCACCCTCATCCCCAGTTCGTTCTTCTTCCCCCCTCCCCACAATGTCTGTTTTAATTGTCCAATTGCCACAGTGCTTGTCAAAGCCAGTTCTGATTAATCTAGGAATAACAATTTTGTAAAATGGGTGGTGAAGAGACTGAGATTGTTACCAACTTTAGTGTGCTTGACTCCACGGTCAACACTCTTGGCACCAGTAGTCAGGAAATTAAAAAACGTATTGCGATGGGGAAGTCAGCTGTTAGAGACCTCTCCAAAGTACTGAAGAACAAAGTGTGACACTCTGGAAACTAAGGTGCATCTGATACAGGCAATGGTCTTTGCAATCACTTGTTATGCATCAGAGAGTTGGACAATGACCAAGGAGGATAGAAGGAGAATTGATGCCTTTGAGCTGTGGTGCTGGAGAAGAGTATTGAATGTAGTATGGACTGCCAAGAAAACAAACAGACTCAACATGGAGAGGGTTAAACCAGGCTGCTCCTTGGAGGCAAGGATTCTGGGGCTTCGTCTGACATACTTTGGACACGTTGTAAGGAGGGAGAGGTCCTTGGAGAGGGACATCATGCTTGGGAGGGTGGAGGGACGGCGCAAGAGGGCAAGACCCTCTATGAGGTGGATTAATTCAGTGACTGGGGTAATCGGGATGGGTGTGTCAGAGGCAGTGCGATTGGCACAGGATAGAGCAGAGTTTAGGGCTGTTGTATGTAGGGTCGCTATGAGTCACAAGCAACTCAACAGCACATAACAATAATAACAGGTGAAGCTACAGAGAATTATGCAGAGTGAAATAATTCCATCTCATACAGGAGAAATACTGAATAAGAATTACTGTTAAAAATAGAAGGATAACTCAGTAAGACATGTATAAATGTCAAAAAAGGAAGGGAAAAGGAGAAAGGGGCAAAAATAGGGGAAGAGTGAAAATCACTAGGATAGCAGAAGCTAGTGGGCAGATGGGGGAGAAGGAATAGGAAAGATTAATGGGGTCTTGAAAAGATGGGTAGTAACAGACATAGATCATTAGTAATTACTTATATAAAATACAACATGTCTGTCTATATGCAGAACAGATCATCCGGGAGGCTGGGCTCTATGAAGAGTGTGGCATCAGGATTGGAGGAAAACTCATCAACAACCTGCATTATGCAGATGACACAACCTTGCTTGTCAAAACTGAGGAGGACCTAAAGCATTTGCTGCAGAATTTCAGAGACTGCAGCTTTAAGTAAGTGTTGAAGCTAAAAAACCCAAAAACAAACAAACAAAAACCAACACACACACACACACACACACACCACTGGGCCAAATGGCAGAATCATGATAAATGATGAAGAGGTTGAGATTGTTAATAGCTTCAGTTTGCTTGGCTCTACAATCAACGCTCTTGGTAGCAGCAATCAGGAAATCAAAAGATTAATTGCACTGGGAAAGTCTGCAGAGTACTGAAGAACAACGATATCAGTCTGGAGACTAAAGTGTGTCTGATGCAGCTCATAGTCTTCGCAATTACTTGCTATGCATCAGAAAGCTGGCTAGTGACTAAAGATGATAGAAGGAAAGTTGATGACTTTGAGTTGTAGTGCTGGAGAAGAGCATTGAATATACCATGGGCTGCAAGGAGAACAAACAGAGTTGTCCTAGAGAGGGTGAAACCAGGCTGCTCCTTGGAGGCAAGGATTCTTAAGCTTCGTCTTACATACTTTGAACATGTTGCAAAGAAGGACCAGTCCCTGGAGAGGGACATCATGCTTGGGAAGGTGGGAGGACAACACAGGAAAGGAAGACCTTGTTAAGATGGACTGATTCAATTGCTTTAAAGGAGTAGGAATGTCAGAGACAATAAGATTGGGACAATATGAAGCAGGATCCAGAGTTGCTTTACTTAGGATCTAAAGCAACTCGATGGCACATAACAACAAACAACAACATATGAATGATTGTATCAAACACATTGTACATGAAGGAAACACAATGGAAATGAAAGATTATACAAAGCACAGTGTGAAGAAAAAAAAACCCCAAAACACAAAAACGGAAACAAAACAACAAACCAGCAGTGGTTCAAATCTACTCAATATTTACAGCCTCAGAAAAAAAAAAGGTTGTTATGAGCTAGGATCATTAAAGACTGTCGAGTAGAGTAGCACTGCTAAGAGCATCTTAAATTAAAAAGTGATTAATCAGATCTTTTGTATAGGAAGGGACCTCTGGGGGCATAGCAAGATGTGCTGCAAACCCAAGGCTGCACTTCTCTAGCAGTTCAATTCCACTAGCAACTTCGACAAAGAAGATGGGAAGTCTCTTCCCATTGCAATTCATAGTCTCAGAAAGTTCGTGGAAAATAATTAGGAGTCAAAACTGAAAAGGGAAGCCACAGATTGGAAAAAAAATATTTAGTAATGACATGTCAGACAAGGGACTTATATCCAGAATTTAGAAAATACTTGAGCACCACAACAAGATAAAGGTAAACCACCCAATAGAAAAATGGGCACAGGATATGAACAGAC
>NW_006399769.1:6966001-6981020 GCF_000299155.1 Elephantulus edwardii
TTCATTGAAATTAATAATGATTAAAGAAAGCTGCAAAAAAAGAAACCATAACTGCCACCCAGGCAGATACATGCACACTTATGTTTATTGCGGCTTTGTTCACAATAGCAAAGAGTTGGAAACAACCTAAGTGCCCATCAACAAGTGAATGGATAGAGAAGCTCTGGTATATTCACACAATGTAATACTACACTGCATTGAAAAACAAGGAACTCATGAAATATTATACAAATTGCTCGAGCATGTCAGTGGCATGTAAGGGTGCCCCAGGATATGCATTGTAATTGACTCAGTGGCACCTAACAATAGCAAGGAACTGAAACCCTAGTGCAATGTGGTGAAGTAAGAATAGGAACAGAGGAAACATCTACAAACAATATTTTCTAGGAATTTTATTATGAAAATTATCAAAGAAATAGAAAAAATGAAAACTCAAAGGAAAGTGATACCATAACATACACGTCAGTATCTTTACTTGCTGAGACTAATCCAACAGAGGGAGAAATTGACAGTTCAGGTACATGAAGTGTTTTTCACAGAGGCAAAATTTTGAAGGTGAAAGTATCTTTTGAACAATTCTCTTTATTCTGATCTTCGTACAGAACAGATGTTCATTGGGCCCCAGAAGCAACCTGAGCCAAGGACAGGCATTGGAAGGACTCCATGCCCCTTCCCTCCCTTTCCACAGTAGCTTGATGACCCAAACTGTGTCGGTCAGCTTCAGGATTTCTTGCTCTCCTGATGCACCATGGCCAAGGTTTGGGGTAGATAAATCTTTCTTTAATTTTCCAAACTTCAAAACTATATATCTGAGTTGCCTAATAATGTACTCAATGAGTATCAGGAATTGTATTCATTGACCTCATTACAAGTGATGAAATCGAGGCAGTGGGATGTCAAACTATCCATCAGAAGTCACACATCTGGTAAAAGAGAGAGCTGAGATTCTTCTTTAATATTTCTTGTATGGGGCCAAGAATGCCTTGTGGTGTTGGTATGAGCCGTTAAAACACCACTCAAAGTGAACCTATGAGTAACAGTGAATATTTCCCTGTCCTGATCATTTCTGACATACATAAACCCGTTATTACAGTCACTGTGTCAACTCATCGTGTTGAAGGTCTTCTCTTTTGCTGATCCTTCACCTTTCCATACATGATACATTTTTCCAAGGAATGGTCACTCATAACAAAATGCCCGAGGCATGTGCAACAAATCTTCAGAACCCTTGCCTTCACAATCCGTGCTGAGAAGCACCTTGGTTTTGCTTTTCCAAGATAGATTTGTTTGTTGTTTTGGCAGGCCATGGGATATTCAATACTCTTCTTCAGCACTACAAGTTTAAGGTAGTGTATCTTCTGTCATCCTTACTCATTTTCCAACTTCCAGGTCCATGTTGTTGTTAGATGCTGTTGAGTTGAGTACTACTCATATGGACAGATATGACATATCTTGACATAGCTGACATATCCTGTGCCATCCTCACAATCTCTGACACACTTAAGGCGATTGCTGCTGTCAATCCATCTGGTTGAGAGTCTTCTTCTCCTTTGCTGACACTTCATCTTTCCAAGCTTGATGTCCCTTTCCAAGGAATAACCTCATCTAGTTACATATCCAAAATAAGTGAGATAAAGTTTTGCCATCTTTGCCTCTAAGGAGAACTCTAGCTGCACTTTTTCCAAGACATACCTGTTTATTCCTTTGGCAAGCCATCAAATATTCAGTACCCTTCTTCAGCACCACAACTCAAACACACCAATTCTTCGTATGTCATCACTATTCATTGTCCAGCTCTCTGATGTGCTATTGAGAAGACCATGACCTGAATCAGGTGCATTTTAGTCTACAAGCTGACATCATTGCGCTTAAATATTTTGGAGAGGTCCCTGAGAGTGAACTTGTCCAGTGCAATACGACTCCTGATTTCCTATCTGCTTGTACACACAGACGTCTGGTCTGGGGCTTAGGATCCTCAGAAAGATCACAGCTGCCCTCATCATTGTCTGTAGACCTTGGTTTTAACCCTCCTGACCCCAAGTGGGGCTTAACCTACCTTGCTTGCTGCCGGAGACTTCAGATGCACAGCAAGTAATTAAAAAAACTGTGACTTGAATCAGGAGTACCTCAGTTTTTAAACTTACGTTATTGCTCTTTAGTACTTTGGAAGATATTGACAGCAGATCTTCCCAAAGACACACATCTTTTGATTTCCTGAATGCTGCTACAAAGGATGTTGACGGTGGATCTAAGTGAAATTAAATCACTGACAATTTCAATTTTTTCTTTATCTATCATGGTGCTGCCTATTGGTCCAGTGGTGAGCACTTTTTGTTTTCTTAATTTGAGATTTAATTCACATCGAAGACTACACTCTTTGATTTTCTGTAGCCAATGTTTCAAATCCTCTTCCTTTTCCGCAAAGTTGCACCATTGGCATAAAGCAACTTGTTGAGTCTTTTTCCAATCCTGATGTCATATTCTTCAGAGTCCAACTTTTTTCTTTTTTAAGAAATAGTTTTGGGATTTGAGTTTTTGTGGTTTTTTTTATTCACTGTTGCATGCTTTCCCCTCTCTTCCCTCCGTCTCCCCTATTTCACCATGTAATTCACTCCTTGTTCCAGATTATTCTCATACATATTCATAATCATATATTCCTTTCAAACAGTTCTTCCCCTCATCTGTTCTAATGAAGTTCATTATCTATCTACTCTTTCCCTAAACCTTCTCCAACTCACCCTGTCTGTTCTAATTTATAACAGTGGTGTTATGTAGTATTTATCTTCATGTGACTGAGATATTTCACTTAGCATAACATTCTCAAGGCTCCCACATGTTATGAAATGTTTTACTATATCACTGTTTTTTAATGCTGTGTAGCCTTGTGTGGATATACCATATCCACATGCATAGTTTTTCTATCCATTTGTTTGTTGATGGGCCCTTTCCACCTCTTTGCTATTGTGAATAACACAGCAATAAACGTGGATCTGCTTAAGTTGTGGCTCTCATTTCTTTAGGCTATACTCCCAGTAGTGGAATTGCTGGGTAAATGACACAGGATATGAATAGTCACTTCATCAAAGGAGAAATTCAGGTGGCAAACAAACACATGAAGAAATGTTCAAAATCACTAGTTATCAGAGAGGTGCAAATCAAAACAACTGTAAGATATCTCACCCCAGCTACAATATCAAAGTTCAAGAGGGCATCAACAACAAATACTAACCAGATTGTGGAGAGATTGGAACTTTTTTAAAATGTGCTTTCTCTTTTCTTTTTTTTTTTGGTGTGTGTGTACCGTCAAATCAGATATGACTGGTAAAGGAGGAGATTGTCCCTCCTTCTCCAGCAGCGCATCGAGATTGGAGCTCTTATTCACTGCTGGTGGCAATGTAAAATAGTACAGCCACTATGGAAGGTGGTCTGGTGCTTTCTCAGAAAGAGCCCAACTTCTGGAATGATTTGTTCAGCATACTGATTAAATCAGTGTGGAAAAAGGATACAGGCCTGGTGCACATCTTTCTTGATTTTAAATCATGCGGTATTACCTTGTTCTGTTCAGACAGAAGCTTATTGGCCCAAGTGTAGTTTTCATATGAACACAATTAACTGTTCTGGGATTCCCATTTTGCTCAATGTTATATGTAATTTGTTATGATCCACACAGTCAAATGCCTTTGCATAATCAATAAAATACAAATAGACACTCCTCTGGGATTCTCTACTTTAAGCCAACATCCATCTGACATGGGCAATGATATCCCTCATGCTACAAGCTCTTCTAAATCCAGCTTAAATTTCTGACAGTCTCTATTGGTGTACTGTAATAAACTTCAGCAAGATTTTACTTGTATATTATATTAATGGTATTGTTTTATAATTTCCACACTCTATTGTATAATTTTTTTTCTTTCGCCAGGTAACTGTCTTCCAAATTTCCTGGAACAGACTGGTGAATATGTCCAGGGCTGCATCTGTTTGTTGAAACCTGTCAAATTGTGATTCATCAATTCTGAGGACCTTATTTTTTGCCAATGTCTTCAGTGCAGCTTGAACTTTTTCCTCTATAATTATTGGTTCTTGATTTTATGCTACCTTCCTGAAATGGTTTTGTGTCAGTCAGGTCCTTTTGGTAGAGTGACTCTCTCTTATTCATTAATCTTCTTCTTTTTTAAAAAATAACATCTTTAATTTTAATTGTCATTTTAACAAAAGTTGACAGAAAAGTTAGATTTTCATTCATTCACTGTTGCACATTTTACCCCTTCTCCCTCCCTTCTCCCTCCCCAAGTTGACTTTTTTCTCTTCATTAGTTTATTTACAAAATTCTAATACAAATTCTTTCAATTTCCCTCATCCTCCCACACATCAAATTGTACAACCCGATGATTAAACCCCTCCTCCCCCTGCATATCCACATCCCTCTGCTTCCAGCCTCTCCCACTCTTCTGGATCCTTATACTCATTCTACAATAATGGTCTTATACAATATTTATCCTTGTGGAACTGAGTTAGTTCACTCAGCATAATGCTCTCCGGTCCCTCCCAAGTTAGGTAATAATTTACAAAGTTATTGCTCCTGCATGCTGCACAGTATTCCATTGTGTGAATGTAGCATTATGTCTCAATCCATTCATTTGTGGTTGGACATTTGGGCTTTTTCCATGTTCTTGCTATAGTGAATAATGCTATGAACATTGGTGTACAAATCTCAGTTTGTGCCTCAGTTCTCATATTCTCAGGGTATATTCCAAGCAGGAGAATAGCTGAATCATATGGAATTTCTATATTCAGCTTTTTGAGGAAGCACCAAACTGCCTTCCAGAGTAGGTTGCACTATTTTACAATCCCACCAACAATGTGTAAGAGTTCCTTTCTTGATATCATGTTCATCCAATTTCAGGCTACAAAAGTTTTTAAATCTTCAATTTCCTCAATTTTTATTTTAATTGTTTTGTATATTTTAATAGTAGTTGTGTTAACAATATTATCCTAGGATCCTAGAAACCAGGAGCAACACTTGTGACTTTCTTTGACCTGTTGTTGTGTGCCCATCAAGTTAATTCAATATAGAGAACCTCTCTGTAGGACTATCTCTTAATAATTCATGGGCTGTAATTTTATGAAATATAAAGATGAAAATCTGCTACAGAAGACCCGTTTAAAGTATTAAAAAGCAGAGTCACCTTGAGAACTAAGATATACCTTGCCCAAGTCATGATATTTTCATTCATCTCTTATGCATATGAAAGATGAACAAGGAATAAGAGACAACAAAGAAAGACAATTTGGCAAAAAAAAAAATATTGAAGATACCATGGACTTTCAGAATGCTGAGTGAATTCATTCTGGAAGGAGTATAGCCATATTTCTTAGAAGTAAGAATGGTGAGATACTTGTCACATATCTGAGACAAGTTATCAGTAAGAACCATTCCCTGGACACAGATATCATACTTAGGAAAGCAGGGAATCAGTGAAGACTCTCAATGAGTTGGATTGACACAGAGGCTGCATTGTTTTGTTCTAATATATGTATGGTCAACATGAGTCAGAACCAACTGATGACATCTTATAACAACAACATGTCTTTACAAGAATCTATTAGTAGATCTTTTCTACTGCAAGGCTGGCATGTTTTGGTCACCAGCCTTTCAGTTAATAGCCGTTAGCAGTCCATTTCTTATCTTGCTAAGGAGTTCCTTAAGTCTGGGTTGCAACCTCACTGTGCAATGTTAGAGCCACATTATTCAAAAGGTGAGCCCTTGAGTGAGAAGTCATCCAAACTCACCTATGTCCCCGTGAGGAATATTGCCCACTCAAGAGAGGGAACCCCTAACCGGTTGCCTTCCTGACTTGCTATTTATATCAGGTCAGAATCAGCAGGAAACAGATGGTGTACTCAAATTGAGTAATTTGAGGAAAGTTGAATAAAAGAACTATTTACAAAGATGTGGGCAGGATGTAGGGAAACCACAGGGGTGTGCAATAACTAACAGCCATTTGGCCGCCTTCAGCCTAAAAGGACTGAAAGGAAGTGCAGTCACCAGAATCTGTAGACTGAAGGGCCTGTGCATTTGGGGCCAGGGTCGCCATAGGTCACAGGCGACTCAACAGTGTATAACAACAACATACTATATTGGTTGTTTTTTATTTAAGCCTCTTGTTTAGAATCAACAAGACCTTGAGGAAGGCCTTTGTATTTGAAAGTGGGTTGTTATTTTATTTTGGAGGAATATTCTTCTAAGCAGTACAGCCCTCTCTGTCAATATGCTATACTGGAGTTGCTGTGACACTGAACCTTGTGTCACTGGAGTTTCAAATGGCATTGCAGTTACCCATGGTGGACAGTGTTTGGTGGAGCTTCCAGTTTAAGACAGTTTTGAGAGTAGGAGTGACATCTACTTCCTAAACAACATGCCTCTGAAAACTCTACAAACTATAAGAAATGATAGTTATTGAAAGACTTCAGGCCTTTTTTCCTAGGGTCTCTATGGGTCATGCTTGACTTGATGGCAATCAACAACAGCAACAAGATATGAACTGCAGCTATGAGTCAAAGGATGTGGCTAGTCTAGAGGTGACTCCTGGGTCCCTTTCATCTGCCAGAGGTACTGTTGCTGATGTGTCAAGATGGAACACACCCATCGCTGGTCAGGATCCTCCAATGGGTTTTCAGAGACTGCTAATCACATAGGAAGAAATTGCCCAGCTTTCTCTCTCATGCTGTTTCTTCCCTCTGACAGGTACCTTCAGCTAAAACCAATGAGGGTTTGATTGATGCTTTTTGCCGCATAGAGAGGAACAGAAAATAGTGGACTATGCATCTAGAAAAGCAAACAGAAGTTTCCAGAACACTGACTGGCATACTGTTTAGGTGGATGGCTTACAATAGGACTCTGGAGCCAGGCTGACTGCACTCAAATTCCTATTCTGCCTCTGACTAGTCAGACAACTCTGGATAAATTTCTTCGCTTCTCAGCATTTCTGTTTCCTCATGTGTATGGTATGAAAAAGGGAAAAAAACCACAACAACAACTCACTGCAATCAAGTATGAACTGATTCGCAGTTGAACCTCAGGTAGATTTTCAGAGGCTGTAAATCTCATAATAGGAGATTTCTCATTGTCTCCTACACAATGGTGGTGAACCCAAACCACCTGACTTTGCATTCGCAGGCCAACTCAACTCCTGCCCTCTAGACCAGTCGAATAAGGATATCATTTCAGCCTCCCAAGACTGTAGTGAGGCCTCACAGTCCCTCACTACAAATGGTTAAGCATTCAACTATTGGTCATAAGGTTGGCTTACCCAGAGATGCCTCAGAACGCAGTCCTGGTAAACTCCTTCCAAAAGGTCAGAGCCTCAAAAACCCCATAGAGCACATGAGGTCACTGTGAACCGAAATTGACTCAAGTAATAACCTTTAAAAAGAAAACCCACAGAGATAACATAGATAAAGCATTGACAATATAATTATTGTTGTTAGTTCCTATTGAGTCGGCTACAACTCATAACAAGCCTATGAATAACAGATAAAGACCTGGTCCTATGTGTTGTCTTTCACAATCTCCTCCAAGATCAGTCACATTTTTACAGTCCCTGTGTTAGCTATCAAAGGACATGAGGCCATACTAAGGAGCACGCTGGTTACACTGCCTCCAAGACAGAATTTTTTTGTTCTCTTAGCAATCCATGGTAGATTCAATCATCACAATTCAAATGCAAGAATACTTTGTTGTTGTTGATGCTGCGTGTCATCGAGTTGAGTACAACTCATAACGACCCTACGAACAACTGATCTGAACAGTGTCCTACCCTGTTTCCAATCAACACGTTCATTGTTTTCTTTTGTTGTCCAATTTTCAGATTCAATTTAAAAGACCATGGCTTGTCCACAACAAAATGGATTGCCACAGGGACTATAAAAATGGACTTCAGTGTGCCCAAGACAACGAGGATGGCACGAATGGGGCAAAGTTCAAATCCACTTGTTCACTGGGTCCCTATAAGTCACAGAAGGCTCAACAACACATAATGGCCATAGCAACTAATCTATTTAGATTCTAAGTTTGCCTCTACTGATTATTTCTAGCGTCAAATTAGAATTAGTTATTGTTGTTAGGTACTGACTACCACCAGTAACAACCTTATGAACAACAGATCTGAACCTTGTGATCCTGTACCGTCCTCATGATCTTTAAGATACTCATTGAATCCAAGCACCAATCCAAGCACCTTTCAATGGCTCTGTTTTTCTCCCAGAATACTTGAGACCTCTTAACAGATCAGTTACTTATACATTATATTCATTGTTTATTGTATTTACCTTAGTACCCATAAGCTTCATGAGGGCTGAGATGGTAGCTAAAGTTCATTCTTAAGTGTTAAAATATTTGTGTGTAATAAATATATGAAATATAAAAAAATTAAAATAAAATAAAAAATATGGCTTGGATAAGGTGCACCATAGTCTTTAAAATAATACTCTTGCTCTTCTGTCCTTGATGAAAAATTCAGTACTTCATTAAAAATTTCCCCAATGCAACACAGCTTTGATTTCCTGATTGCTGATACAGTGGATGTTGATTGTGATTTAACAGAAAATTATCAGGCAATATTAATATCACATGCAAGTAAAACTGTGCTGAACATTAATCAAAAGTAGCCAAGACAGAAAATCAATTACTCATGTACATCTTCAAATTGAAGCTGAAGAAAATGAAAATATGGGAACCAAAAATACAACCTTGAGTCCATCTCAACTGAATTAAAAAGCCACCCAAAGAACAAATTTAAGGGATTGAATACTAATGACCGAAGATCAGATGATCTGTGGGATGACATCAAGGATATCATCCACAAACTAAGCAAAAAATCATTACAAAGATAGGGGGTAAAGAAAAGACCAAAATGGATGACTGAAGAGACCCTGAAGCTCGTGCTAAAAATGTAGAAAGGCCATTAAGCAGGAGGTGTCAGAAAAGTTACCACAGGGATAACTGGCTTGTGGCGAAAAAAGAAAAAAGAAAAAAGAAAAAAAATGTAGAAAGGCCAAAACGAAGGAAAAAGATGCAGACCTAAGAGAGACAAACCAGATTTCAAAGGGAAATTCAAGAGACCAAGCAAAGTATCAAAACAAGATGTGCACAAAACTGGGAAGAACACACGCAGCATTTCTCAAGCTGGAAGAAATGAAGAAAGAAATTTAAGCCTGGAGTTGTAATACAGAAGGATTCCATAGCAAATTTTTTGTATCATTTCTTTTATTATTTTATACTGATTTATTTACCAAGTTCAGGAGGCAGTCGTCAGAACAGAGCAAGGAAACACTGCATGGTTCAAAATTGGGAAGGGCGTTTGCCAGGGATGTGTCCTGTCTCCATACCTTTTCAACCTGTATGCAGAACAGATCATCCGGGAGGCTGGGCTCTATGAGGAGAAATGTGGGGTCAAGATTGGTGGAAGATCTGTCAACAATCTGCGTTATGCAGATGTCACAACCTTGCTTGCTGAAACTGAGGAGGACCTGAAGCGCTTGAGGCTCAATGTCAAGAAGACAAAGATTCTCACCACTGGACCAATTGGCAGCATCAGGATGGATGGTGAAGAGACTGAGATTGTTCACAGCTTTAGTCTGCTTGGCTCCACAGTCAACACTCTTGGCACCAGCAGCCAGTAAATTAAAAGCCGTATAGCCATGGGAAAGTCTGCTGTTAGGGACCTCTCTAAGTACTCAAGAGCAATGATGTGTCTCTGGAGACTAAGGTGTGTCTGGTATAGGCCATGGTCTTTGCAATCACTTGTTATGAGTCAGAGAGCTGGACAATGACCAGGGAGGACAGAAGGAGAATTGATGCTTTTGAGCTTTGGTGTTGGAGAAGAGTGCTGAGGGTGCCATGGACTGCTAAGAGAACAAACAGATTCAACCTGGAGAGGGTTAAACCGGGCTGCTCCTTGGATGCAAGGATTCTGAGATTTTGGCTGACATACTTTGGTCTTGTTGTAAGGAGAGACCAGTCCTTGGAGAAAGACATCATGCTTGGGAGGGTGGAGGGCAGACGCGGGAGGGGAAGGCCCTCTGGGAGATGGATTGATTCGGTTACTGGGGCAATAGGGATGAGTGTGTCAGAGACAGTGAGACTGGCACAGGACAGAGCAGAGTTGTTGTACACAGGGTCGCTATGAGTCGCAAGCGACTCGACGGCACATAACAACAACAACAAATACATTGTTTTTCACAGACGATCCTTCCCATTTTCTTTATCCCCCATCTATCAAATTGTGCAACCCTATGATTAACATCCCATCCACCCCCCTCCTATCCTAACCCCTCTGCTTTCACCCTCCCTCTTTCTCCAGATCTTCATACTCATTCTACAATAATGGTTTTATACAGTATTTGTCCTTGTGGGACTGAGTTAGTTCACTCAGCATAATGCTCTCCAATCCCTCCCAAGTTAGATAATAATTTGCAAAATCCTTGTTTTGCGTGCTGCATAGTATTCCATTGTGTGAATGTACCACAACTTCTCAATTCATTCGTTTGTGGTTGGACATCTGGGCTGTTTCCATGTTCTTGTGATGGTAAATAATGCTTCTATGAGTGTTGGTGTACAAGGTTCTATTTAAGCCTCGGTTCTCATTTTCTTAGTGTATATTCAGTGGAGTAGCTTGGTCATACGGAAATTCTGTGTTCAGCTTTTTGAGAAAGAGCCAAATGGCCTTCCAGAGTGGTTGTACCATTATACAATCCCACCAACAATGTATAAGAGATCCTATCTCAGCACATCATCTCCAACATTTATTACTTACTGTCCTATTAAACTTTGACTATGGGCAAAATATTTTTCTTTTTTTAATGCACTTATTTTCTTTTTTACTAGTTTGTTTACAAAATTCTAATACAAATTCAAACAAATTCTTTCAATTTCCCTCACCCCTCCCCCATCAAATTGTACAATCCAACCCCTTCTTCAGTCACTGTACCAAAAAGAATCAGTTGATATTGAACCATTTTAGGAAGTGTGATCAAGGCACAATACTGATGAAGAAAGAAGTCCAAGCTACACAGAATGCAGTGACCAAAAATAAGGCCCCAGCAATCAATGAGATGCCAACTGATGTATTTCAACAAACAAATACAGCTTTGGACTTGATCACTAGCCCTTGCCAAGAAATTTGGAGCATAATCGCATGGCCAACTGACTAGAAGAAATCTATATTTTTTTCCCCCATTTAAAAAAATGGGTGATCCAGCAGAGTGTGGAAATGACTCAATAGCATACAATAAGTACACAACATATGCTAGTTTCTTTTCCTCTCTTTCTCAGGGAAATGTGTGACAATTAATTCCTTTACTTGGGTAATAATACAATTATATGCACTCAATTAATACTGCTTGATTGATGGCTGAAGGGCACCCTCCTTCCTTAGAGGCCTCTGAATATCCTGCAATAAACTCCTTCAGGCTGTTCTAGAAACCTGTGACAGTTACTACATTCTAAGAAGTGTTTGCTTATGTTGCTGAGATGGCTCTGTCTCTCTATGTGGTTTCCAGGTTACAAGAGTGTTTGCCTTTATTTTATTGAACTGTGTATTTATTTTGTCTCTTGTCTGTTTTGTTTCATATTTAAAAATGAAAATGTTTTGAATCTTTTAAAAATTTCACGTATCATTAAAAAACTAAAGGTTAAAACTTGTCTTTTTTTGATCCCTACCCAAATTTTGTTCCTCGTTGTTAGGCTGGATCTGAATTCTCACCAGGTTCTTACCAAAAACATCTTAGGAGGATGATAATAGTTATGAGAAGTGCATTTGTGGCCATTTATCCCTTTCCCTTTGTATATTTTTCCCAACAACAGATGCAGAAGCTGAAACTGGATCTCAGTGCATGTCCTGAAGTCAGTTGCAAAGCACACTCTATCCTGTTGTTCCTTTGCAGAGCTCACTGGTTTTCATTGACCAGCCTTCTACTTCTGGATGCATCATTGACCTCTGAACAAGTAACTTTCTCCTTCTGCCTCTTTCGATCTCTTTAGAGAACTTGTGTACTTGTACAAATAGGCAAGCTTTGCCATTGTTTCTTGGCTCTGTCCCCAAGTCCACTTGTAAATATACACCAAAGCAGAAGAGAGCTTTTCCACACCATTTACCTGGCCCTCTTCGTGTCTATTGTAATACTTCTCTCAGTCCTTCTTCCTTAAATGCTTTACAAAAGGAACAAAATTCCCCATACTTATAAACTCCACTGGACTTGAAGTTCCCCAGTAGCCAGAATCATGTCTTTTCATGTCTTTATAACTTAAAGTACATAAACTTAAAGTAGTTGACACAGATCAGAAGCAGAAGAAATGGCCAGAATGGAAGGGAATTGAATTTTCTTTGCCTCCCCGCCTGCACGGCAAGCCATCACTTTAAGCAATATGATCACTGTGGTAGATGGCAAACTACTTGAAGCAGCAGGACTTTGCCCTCTCTGGGAGTTAGTTCCCATAGAGCAGAGTATAAAAGCATGGGATGGGATGGGAGATGGAGAGGCAGGAACCAGCACTTAAAAACACTTTAAGGATCATTTATTTTTAACATCAATCTATAAACTCCCTCTCTCTTCTCCATGGTCTAAGATGCTTATTGTTATTGTTGGGTGTGACTGAGTGGCTTCCAGCTCGTAGTGACCCCACGTACAAAAATATGAACTCCTGCTCAATCCTGCACTATCCTCTTTGTCTTCTGTGCCTGAGTCTGTCTTTGAAGGTACTGTGTCAACCTTTCTCGTTGAGTGCCCTCTTTTTCTTGGACTCTTTACTTCACCAAATATGATGTCCTTCTCCAAGGACGACTCCCTCAGGATAATATGTCTAAAGTAAGTGAGATGACCTCGTCATCCATTTATGTAAGGAACATTCATCCTGACAGTATTCTTCCAAGATAGATTTGTTCATTCCTTGATACATTTCATTTTCTTTACTAACATCATAATTTAAGGTCTTCAATTCTTACTTCATCTTCCTCACACACAGGAGGCATATGAAAATGCCATAACCTTAGTAAGGCACATCTTAGTATTCAAAGTGATATTTTTGCTTTTTAGTTTCTTTGTTGTTGTTATGTGCCATTGAACCACTGAGACTCATTGCGATCCTATATACAATAGCTCTCAACCCTGCTCTATCTTCAGCCAGTGTCATTGACTCTGGCACACCTACTCCCAATACCTTAGTTACTATGTCATTCTATCTTATCCAGGGTCTTCCTCCCCTGCACTGTTCCTCTACACTTGCAAGCATGATGTTCTTCTCCAAGGACTGGTTCTTTCTGGCTATCTTCCCAAAGTACATGAGATGGAGCTTCAAAATCCTTGCCTCCAAGGAGCTACTTCGTTTTACTCTCTCCAAGACAAACCTGTTTGTTTTCTTGGTGGTCCATGTTATGCTCAATACTATTCTCCAGAAACACAACTCAAAGGCATCAATTCTTCTGTCATTCTCAGTCATTGTTCAGATCTCTGATGCATTGCAAGTAACTGTGAAGACCATGGCCTTAATCAGGTGCACCTTAATCTCTAGACTGACATCATTGCTCTTTAGTACTTTGGAGAGGTCTGTGACAGCAATTTTCCCAAGGCAATTCATCATTTGATTTCCTGACTGCTGTTTTTTTTTTTTAATGTTTCTTTTAATCTATTTCTTGGAATGAAAGTTTATAAATATTATTGGGATTTTTTTAGACAAAAATGACTATTAATTAGTGTAGTGGCATCAGGATTGGAGGAAGAATCATCAACAATCTGCATTATGCAGATGACACAACCCTGCTTACTGAAACTGAGAAGGACCTGAAGCATTTGCTGTGGAAGGTCAGGGACTGCAATCTTCAATATGGATTGAGACTTAATATCAAGAAAATAAAGATTCTCACCACCCGGCCAATAGGCAGCATTGTAATGGATGGTGAAGAGATTGAGATTGTACACAGTTTTGGTTTGCTTGGATCCACAGTCAACACTCTTGGCACCAGCAGTCCGGAAATTAAAAGACTTATTGCAATTGCAAAATCTGCGGTAAGAGACCTCTCTAAAGTGCTGAAGTGCAAAGATGTCTGTCTGGAGACTAAGGTGTGCCTGATACATGCCATGGTCTTTACAATCACTTGCTATGAATCAGAGAGCTGGATAATGACTAGGGATAATAGAAGGAGAATTGATGCCGTTGAGCTGTGGTGCTGGAGAAGAGTATTGAATATATCATGGACTGCTAGGAGAACAAACAGTTTTGTTTTGTCCTGGAGAGGGTGAAGATGGGCTGCTCCTTGGAGGCAAGGATTCTGACGCTTCGTCTGACATATTTTGGGAATGTTGTAAGGAGGGACCAGTCCTTGGAGAGGGACATCATGTTTGAGAGGGTAGAGGGATAGTGCAAGAGAGGAAGACCCTCGATGAGATGGATTGATTCAGTGACTGGGGTAATGGGGGTAGGTGTGTCTGAGATGGTGAGATTGGCACAGGAGAAAGCATGGTTTAGGGCTGTTGTACATAGGGTCACTATGAGTTGCAGGCAACTCGACGGCACATAACAACAACAACAAGAAGTAGATCCTTAATGTATATTGCTATTCCGTTCACTCATCATCTGGTTTTTTTTTATTCTTTCTCTTTTATTCCCTTTCCCACCAGTGTTTAATCCCTAGTCTATGTCTTATTCCAAATTATTAACTGCAAAACGTATCATATTCAGTGGTCTATTCAATTCAGGTTGAACTTCCCTTCACCTATTCCAATAACGGAATCCATTCTTTCCATTACAGTCCATTCTTTCTCTGCTCTCCCTGTCACCCCTCCCCACCCCTAACCTTCCTATTTTTTTTATATTTTTTTGAATTAAATTTTATTAGTTTTAATGACCATTTACAAAGATTTTGGGTTTTCATTCCAATTGCCACAGTGCTTGTCAAAGCCAGTTCTGATTAATCTCCTTTGTCAGTGTGTCCTTTGCCATTCCCTATCACTCCTCCCTGAG
>NW_006399769.1:6981775-6983066 GCF_000299155.1 Elephantulus edwardii
TGAGTAATATTGCATGAGTTCCTTGTTTTTTAATGCAGCATAGTATTCCATTGTGCGAATATACCACAGCTTCTCTAGCCATTCGTTTGTTGATGGAACCTTCCTATTTTTATAACTGTGGTCTATACAGTGTTTGTCCTTTTGTGACTGGCCTATTTCACTCAGGATAATGTCCTTAAGGTTTAATCAGGTTGTGTAGAGTTTCACAAATTCATTGTTTTTTTCATATTGCTTCATTGCGTGAATGTACCACAGTTTCTCCATCCATTCACTTGTCGATGGGCACTTGGGCTGCTTTCATGAATAATGCTGCAATAGACACAGGTGTGTATCCCTATGTTTGTATCACATTTCTTGTTTCTTTAGGTATATTCCCAGTACTTGAATGCAGAATCAAATGGTATTTATGTTTTATTGACTATGCAAAGACATTTCACTGTGTGGATGTTAATAAACTATGGCTAACATTGAGGAGACTGGGAATTCCAGAACACTTAATTATACAAAATTTCTATCTAGACCAAGAAATTGTTGTCTGAACAGAGCAAGAGAAAACTGCATGCTTTAAAATCTGGGAAGGTGTGCATCAGGGCTATATCCTTTCTATATACCTACCTATTCAATCTGTGTGCTGAGCAAATTAGTAGAGATTATGAAGAAAAGTTGTGCCATCATGATTGGAGGACAACTCATCAACAACTTGCATTATGCAGATGACACAGCCTTGCTTGCTAAAAGCAAGGAAAACTTGAATCATTTGCTGAAGAGGACCAAGGACTGCAGCCTTCAACATTTCTTACATCTCAACATAAAGAAAATAAAAATTCTTACAACTGGGCCAGTAGGTAACATCATGATATATGGAGAAAAGATTAAAATTGGCAACAATTTACTCTTGCTTGGATCCACAATTATCAACATCCTTGGTACCAGCAGATCAGAAGATGTATTGTTGTTGTTATGTGCCGTTGAGTCACTTGCGACTCATAGCAAACCTAAGTACAACAGCCCTAAACTCTGCTCTGTCCTGTGTCAATCTCACTCTCTGACACTCCCATCCCAATTAACCCAGTCACTGAATCGATCCAGCTCATAGAGGGCCTTCCCCTCCTGCGCTGTCCCTCCACCCTCCCAAGCACCGGTCTCTCCTTACAACATGTCCAAAGTATGTTAGACAGAGCCTCAGAATCCTTGCCTCCAAGGAGCCTCCCAGTTTAACCCTTTCTGGGATGAATCTGTTTGTTTTCCTAGCAGTCCATGGTATTCTCAATACTCTTCTCCAGCACCACAG
>NW_006399769.1:6986819-6987782 GCF_000299155.1 Elephantulus edwardii
TTGGCTCTGGTTGTTGGTGCATATATCTGAATGATAATGGTATTCACTGGACTTCCTTGTATGCGTATGGATATTATCCTGTCACTCACAATATTGTACTTCAAGATGGATCTAGCAATGGCTTTTTTAACTATGAAACCAACTCCATTTTTTCTCACATTTTCATCGCCAGAGTAATATATCATATGATCATCTGACTCAAAATGTCCCATTCCAGTCCATCTCATCTCGCCTATTTTTCATGCATCCCATTTCTTCCTTAACAATATCTAATTTTCCTACATTCATGGTTCTCACATTCCATGTACCAATCACACTAGTGTCTGCTTACAACTGTTCCTCTTCCTTTGTATTTCCATACTTGAAAGCTCAATCTTAGTTGCCCTGTGTGTTATCTACATGTGTTCTGTTGTACATAGGGTTTTCAGAGGCCTGCTATTTCAGAAGTGGATGGCCAGACTTTTCCCAAAGTCTTGTGAGCAATTATCAGTTTAAAGACTAAGGTGTGCCTGTTTCAAAGCGTGGTCTTTCTACTCTCCTATGCATCTGAAAGCTAGACAGTACTTAAGGATGACAGAAGAAGACTTGATGCCATCGAATTGTAGTATTGGAGAGGAGCATTGAGTAGCCTATTTACTACCAAAAGAACAAATAGATTTCTTAGACAAAGTGCAGCCAGAGTGCTTCTTGGAGGCAAGGAAGATGAAACTTCATCTCACATACTTTGGGCAAGTTGTTAGGAAAGGAACATTATGAGTGAACAGGTGGAGGTCAATGAAGGTCAGGAAGACACTAAAGAAAATGGATTGATACAGGGTCTGTGACAATGGGCTCAAATACTTTGGGGGTGACAAGGATGGTGTAGAATAGGACAAGGTTCAGATCTGTTATTTGTAAAGTCACTATGAGTCATACTCAATTAGATTGCACTTCACAACAATGATATAACTTGTTGTTGTTGTT
>NW_006399769.1:6988367-6996993 GCF_000299155.1 Elephantulus edwardii
CTGGTGCCAAGAGTGTTGACCGTGGAGCCGAGCAAACTGAAGCTGTGAACAATCTCAATCTCTTCACCATCCATCCTGATGCTACCAATTGGTCCAGTAGTGAGAATCTTTGTCTTCTTGACATTGAGCCTCAGTCCATACTGAAGGCTGCAGTCCTTGACCCTCTGCAGTAAGTGCATGAGCTTCTCCTCAGTTTCAGTGAGCAGGGTTGTGTCATCTGCTTAACGCAGATTGTTGATAGATCATCCACCAATCCTAACGCCATGCTTCTCTTCATAGAGCCCAGCCTCTCAGACAATCTGCTAACTTACATAATAAAAAATTTCACAAGCAGGAGAGGATGAAATAGATTATTGGAACCTTCTAAAAATCAAATCTTGGTGTGCTTCAAAAAACTTCAGTGAGGTAAAAAGAAAGCCCATTGACTTGGAAAAATATTTGAAAATAACATATCTAAAAAGAGATTCATATCTAAAATGTATAGAATATGCAAACATCTCAAGAAGAAAAAGACAAATAATTCAATGACAAGATGGGCAGAAAATATGAAAAGACTCTGCACCAAAGAAGATATTCAGATGGCCAACAAATACATGAAGAAATGCTCAAAATCACTAGCATTTAGTGAGTTACAAATCAAAACAACAATGAGCTACCATTTGACCCCAGCAACAAGAGCAAAGTTCAACAGTACAGCAAACAACAAATGTTGGTGAAGATGAGTCAAGGTTGGAATGCTCATGCTACTACTGATAGGAATGTTAAAAGGTACAAATAATAGGGAAGGCAGTCTGGCGCTTCCTTAAGGAAATTTCTTGCAGCAAATTTATCCAATGTAGTGTCTGTTGATTACATAACTGCTGCTTCCCTGAGTAATTCTGGAGGTATGCTGGTTTAAGCATTGGATTGTTAACCAAAAGATTGGCAATTCAAACCCAGCAACCACTCCAAGGGAGAAAGTGAGGCAGTCTGCTCCAGTAAAGATCAAGGGCCTCAGAAATCCTATAGGGCTTTTCTTCTCTCCTCTGTAGGGTTGTTATGAATCAGAATCAACTGTAAGCAGTAGGCCTTCTTCCATGATGTTAACTGTTGATCCACGTACAATATAATCTGTAACAACTCCCATCTTTTCGCCATTTATCTCAATGTTGCTGTGCAGATTTTTGTTTCCTTTATGTTAAAGTGCAATCCGTACTGAAGGTTGTATGTAGTCTTTGATTTTTATCAGTAAGGGCTTCAAGTGACCTTCATTTTTAGCAAGTTGTGTCTTCCACACGTCACATGTTAATGAATCTTCCTCCAATCCTGATGCGTGTTCTTCTTTTTCATTTAGTCTACCTTCTCGGATTATTTACTCAGCATGTTGTTGTTGTTGTCTTCAAGTTGAGCATGACTCATAGCGACCCTATGAACAAAAGGCCTGAAGCCCCTCTACAACTATCAACATTTATCAAAGTTCATAGTTTCCGGAGGCATGTTGTTTAGGAAGTGGATGTCACTCCTGCTTCCAAACGTGTAGTTTTTTAATCAGGAAAAAGTGTGGTCAAAGGTTTATCCTTTCACCAACTTAGCTTGTATGCTGAGCAAATGACCCTCTTCCTATAAAGGATAGCATATCTGAGTGATGTTATTTGTAATTTTGCCACTTGACAATCACAGGCAAATTCCCAGCCCCTTTCACATTCAGTCACCAAATTTGATACAAGAAGTCCAGAAATTCCAAGTTCCTGAGGTTTTTCATTTTTAGAAAATAAAGCAGCTCTGGGAGGGAGAGAGTGAGCTAGACCTCTCCTTTCAATGGGGATTAATTTTATAAAACACAATGTATGGGAATGACTGCATGAAACACAATGTTAACGAAGAAAAGTGTGAAACACAATGTATATTTTGTATGCAAACCAATATAAAATAATTAAAACAAAACAAAAAACCACAAAAAACCCACAGAACCAAAGCTCTGATTCCAACTCAGTGTAACCCTACAGGGAGGAGTAGAATTGCCCAGATTCCAATAACTAACCACTTGGTAGAGTGGCTGGAACCACGACTCTTTTTTTGCTTAGGAACCGTGATCATAACCACTAGGCCACATTTCCTCATCACTAGTGGGTGTCAAAAAGAAGGAGCAGTGGATATTTGTTCATGTTAGGAAAAGAAGTTTCAATCTGAAACGTGAGCTTTCTAGCCCTGTTTCCTGAATGGGTCAGAGGCAGGGGCCTCCCTGCCCCCCCGCAGCACGGTGTCAGCGCACCAGGAATCAGGACACAGCGTGACCCAGTCAGCAGCTTTCCTTATCCCTCCAAGTTGCAAAGTCCAAATGCTTCCGTGCTGAAAAGCAGACCCTTGGCAGGCCTCGCAAGGCCCGGGAACAGCGCAGTGCCGCTCGGCTCGCCAGCTCCCAGGTCAACGCCCAAACCCACGCCAGTCCCCAAGACTAGAGCCAGTCGCCGCGGAGAAGGCTCAGCTCTCCGGAAGACCATCCCAAGTGTTTGCAAGTCAACACTTCCCGCAGCGAGAAGGACATCACGCTTGTCCGGCAGGCCTTTTGCCAAAACGAATGGGAAATCATTGGCCCAATTAACATCCTGTGACCTTAGATCTAAAAATGACCGCGAGCCGGGTAAACAAGGTGATGTAAGCGTGCGGGGCGGGAGCAGCTCTCTGCCGCCGCCTGGAGGTGAGGGTCTGCAGCGGCACATGTGTGCAGACCCCGGCCGCTGGGGGGGGGGGGGGCGGCCGGTGACAGGGCTGCCAGAGGCCTGCAGGTGCCCAGAGAGGGAAAGCTCCCCTGTCCGGAGGGTTTGACGCAGTGGAATCTGCTCTGGGGCCTCAGCTAGAGGAAAAGCTGGCCTGTGCAATCCAGCCCATCGGATGGTGAGGCGATGTGCTGCTGCTTCCCTTTGAGGACAATCCTTTTCCAAGAGGACACAGATACAGTGGCAGTCACCAGAAACAATTACAGCTACCTGGAGACCAGATCCCAAATGCGAAGATTCCTAATGCAAAGTCTCTGAAGGGAGACTCAGTGGCCTGGACAAGCTAGTGACAAAGGGCCATCGCATTTCTGTTTGGCTCTGGGCTTCTCTGTGGCTTTTGTGGGGGAGGGAGTGGAAGAGTCTAGCAGTCCTACTTTACTTTCCTGTCAGGCTAATATGAAAATGAGGCTGCTTTCAGCGTTACACAACCAGCATGCTGGGAGATGCCCCAGAAATGTGCTAGGCAGTAGGAGAAGGTTAACTGTGCATTATTACCACCCCACTCCAACAGATAATTCACCAAAGGAAAATAAAGGGTTGATCATATATTTGTTAAACATAAAAATCCAAAACAAAGCTCACTTTAGTTTTGAGTTAGTCGGTTTAAACTGTGCTGCAAAGACACCTCAAAACCTCAATGTCTGGGGACAACAAATACTCTCTTTCTTGCTGCTGGGTCTGCAGGCCCGCCTCTGACCTCAGCCAGGTCACCTGGGTGGCTGAGCTTGAATGAGCTGTAAGCTTAGGGTCAGATGCAGGTCTGTTCTATTTTCTTCATTCCCGAAGCTAGATGAGGGCTAACCTGGGAGCATACCCTTCTCATGCCGGAGAGTGGAAAGTTATGTAAGCCTCACAATAATCTTCACTTTATAGGATGCGGAAGCACAGAGAGGTGAAGTGCCTTGCTCAAGAGCACACAGCCTTATGGAAGCCGTATGACCACCTGCTCCTGTTATAAGCCCTACAAGATCCTCTTTATGTACTGTACACAAAAGGGTCTTGACCAGAGGAACTTATACTGAGGAAGAAGTAACTGAACTAAAGGTCTGAGGAAGGGTAGAAGTTTTCCAGGTAAGAGAGGGGAGCAAAGGGATTTTGGGCTGTAGACTTGAGGTAGGAGGGAGAACTGCCCCAAAGCACGAAGAGCAAGTGAGAACACAGTGCAAAGTGAAAGTAGCAGGACCTCTGTAGTAGGCCAGAGGAATGCGATGAGAAGCTACTGAAATATTTTATTAGTGAGGATTTTGTTTTCCACAAGAGGCACCTCAGAAGAACGGCCTGCTGATTAACTGAAAAATCAGCCACTGAAAATCCTGTGGAGCAAAGAGTTTTCCTCTACATCCCTACATATGTAGAATCTCTGTGAGTCACAGCTAATGTGACAGTGCATACTTGAAATAAGAGAATATCAAACTAGAAATTGCTTTAAAGATAATGACGCTTATTGTCTCATATAACAAGAAAGTTAAAAGCAGAGGGTACCAGAGTAATTTTCCATGAAGGATCCTTTCACTTTACAATCTTTAGTCATTTTGACTTATCCTTAGGTCTGTGGTCTTATAGTCACAAGGTCACAAGCCTTAAGCCCAGGAATTACATACTAACAAGATGACACAATACACTCTTGATTCCTAATCGAAATTAGCAGGTCAAATCCACAGGAAGAAGATGTGTCGGTCCTTTTATAATCTAAAAAGATTTCTAGTTTTGGAAACGCTTTGCGGCAGTTCTTAGGGTCTTAGAATGTCTTAAAAGGGTCATTATCTTTAAGTTGGATTTGAATTGGCAGCAACAAGTTTGGGTTTTGTTATTGCTGCTGCTAAAACTAACCAAAGAAAGCTTTGCTTCTTCCGGTATCGCTTTCTTCTAGGCAAGAGAACCTTTCCCAGAAGTGCCTTTAGTCCCCCCTCTCCAGGTTAGGTGGCATGCCCTAGCTTTATTTGCAAGCAAGCTGGGGAGTCATATGCAACACTAATGGTGTTTCTGCCATAAGGAGGGAAGGAAAGGGGACGGCCCAGGTAGAGGCACTCAGGAGTGTCCACTGTGAGCATTTGAATGCACATCAGATATGCGTGCCGGGAAGGTTATTCTGAGTGAGTGACATCTGCTCATGCTCTGCTGGTTACACCTCCCCTGTTTTTTTTTTCTCCACAATAATCCTGCTCATCACCTTTCAGGTCTCAGGTTAAGAAGAATTTCTTTCAGCAATCGGCTTCTTATTTCTGTTACATTTGTTTGAGAATTCTTGCTATATGCTTTTATGCCACCCTGCATTTCACCCATCACAACTTGAATCATGCTTAAACTAATTAGAAGCGTCAAGAGAACATGTATTTTGCTCATATGTATCTCTATGCTTGAGTCTAGTGCCTGGTATAAAGTATATATTGAAGAAATACTTCTTGAATGAATGAACACATTAAAAAAAAACCCACAAAAACAAACCAATGAAAAAGCCAGTTGTTGGCATTTTAATCTGCCACTCTCACCCTTTGTACCCAAACTGCCTAACGACATAGGAACAGCAGTGTGCAACTCAGGACTCATCATTCTATCCTCATTTACGTGACAGTTCAGTCATCAGCTGATGCAGTCTGGAACTTAAGCCATAGTCATGTCTCCTCACAGGAGACATCTGCTTCTAGGTGAAGAGTTACAAATAGAGTGAAGATAGAGTTACAAACAAGTGAAACAGAGAAACAATGAGGGTGTGGGAGGTCCAGGAGCCATAATAATTAACTCAAACACACTGGTGGTAGGTAAGAAGTTGATGCAACATTTCTTTTTCTTGTAACTAAAGTCACCTTGAGTCACCATAAGTCAGAGTCAATGCAACAGTAATAACAGTAGCAACAGGTTGGCAGACATTGCAAAATGTGTTTGTTTTCAGGGTTGGTTCAAAAAAGAAAAAATAAACAAGAAGAGGTAAGATGAACTATGTCAGTATTTTCCAAATTTTAGTAATTTGCATAGCTCCTTCACCATTTTTGTCATACCCAAATAATACTGGCACCATAAATGATTTAGTATCTTTCTTCAAATAAACTTGTTTTTTACCTGCATTTCTGTTTTAGTCTCCTCCTAAAAGACCACATTTGTGAAACCGATGCTTGGATGTGCTGGGTATGTTTTATGCTAATTGAAACAAAGACAACTAAAAGAAAAATGTTTCTGAGTACTGCCTGAGACTATTATTTCCCACACCTGCAGCTATGTGCAGGCTGGCCGCAGGGAACCTCTTGCTGATGAAGCGCCTCCAGAGAGCTCAGTGCTTTTCTTCCCTTTCCCTCCCTTGGTTTCCACTCAGATTGTATCAGTGTCCAGCTCTGGCTGGCAGCCTGGTCCTTATGTTCATCTTTGGCAAACCCTTGCCTTACAGGTAAGTAACCTTTACAGGAGCTGAGCTAGTGGTTGTCAGGCAAACAAACGGGGGCAGTCTTGGACTGGTTTGTTTGGTTTTTCTTTTAATTCAGTGCCTCAAATCCAAGCTTCTGATGCTGCTATGAAGGAGGAGTGCAGACCGGATGAGCCCACATCCCTGTCCTCTGTAGCCACTAGAGCAAATAGGGCCTTTTTGAGATGGTGATTCTGACTTACAGAAACCCTAAATAAAACCATCTCCTAAGGTTTCCTAGCCTGTGATCTGTGTGGAGGCAGTTTTTGAGGTGTTTTCTCCCAGAAGTCATTGGTGGGTTCAACTGCCAACCTTTTGGTTAATAGCTGAGCATTTAACCATTGTGCCACCAGGGCTCCTAAATAGGTTCTAGGGATCTCTATTTGCTTCTCCAGCTGCTCCCCTAATGACTTCCCAAGGACTTTGGAGCTGTGGATATAGATATGGATGGTTTGTTGTTAGGTGTCATCACATCTAGTACAACTCACTGAGACCCTATGAACAACAGACCTGCACCTGCCCTTCCCTATGTCATCCTTATGGTCTCTGATACACTTGAGCCCAGTGCTACAGTCACCTTGTCAATTCATCTCATTAAGCATGATGCCCTTTGCAAGGAATAGCCTCTCCTAGCAACATATCCAAAGTATGTGGGATAAAGCTTTGTCTTCCTTGTCTCCAATGAGCACTCTGGCTACATCATTTTCAAGACATACCTGTTTGATCTTTTGGCAGTCTATTCAGTACTCTTCTCCAACATGACAGCACAAAGGCATCAATTCTTCTTCTATTATCCTTATCTATTGTCTCTCGAGTCAAGTATGACTCATAGTGACCCTAAGAACAAAAGATCTGAACCCTGTTCTATCCTGTGCCATCCTCACACTTCCTGACACACAAGAGCCCACTGCAGCAGTCACTGTGGCAATCCACCTGGTTGACGATCTTTCTCTCCTTTTCCTACCCTCCACTCGTCTCAGCTTCAAAGTAAGTAATTGAAAAGACCATGACTTGAATCAGAAACACAATAAAGTGTTCAAATTGACAACCTTGCTTTTCAGTATTTTGGAGAGATCCATGACAATAGACTTGACTAATGCAAGGTTGTTGTTATGTATCACTGAGTCAGAAATGACCCACAGCTGACCCACTGGTGGGTTTTCAGAGGCTGTTAATCGCACAGAAGATTGTCCATCCTTATCCCACGAAGCAGCTGGTAGATTCAAACCAGGAGCTTTCAGGATTGCAGCACAGTTTTTTGCCACTAGGCCACCAGAGCTCCCTGAACAATGCAATATTATTGTGTTGTTATGTGTCCTTGAGTCACCTGCAACCAATAATGACCCTACGTTCAACAGCTCTGAAGCCTGCCCTGTCCTGAGCCAGTCTCACTGACTCCGACACCCCTACCTCCATTGCCCCAGTTACTGTGTCATCCCACTTCATGGGGTCTCCCTCTCCCACGCTGTCCCTCCACCCTTCCAAGCATGATGTCCTTCTCTAAGGATCGATCCCTCCTGGCCCCATGCCCAAAATATGTGAGATGGAGCTTCAAAATTCTAGCTTCTAAGGAGAAACTTGGTTTCATCCTCTCCAAGACAATACATCTCCTGATTTCCTGATTGCTGATCCCAAGGCTGTTGCTTGTAGATCCAAGTAATGAATGCAGAGGCCTGTAATTTGGGCTTGTTTCATTCACATTTGATTTGTAAACACTTCTATATTACTGTTTTCAGGGTAATGTTGACTTAATTCTGTGCTAACTGATGAGACAAGTGACCTGAGCACAGTCTGGGCCCCAGATCCCTTCCAAGTAAAATGGAGGAGACAGCAGGAGATTTAAGCTGGTGTGTGGAAATTCATGTCTCTGGTTGTATCACCTTGCAAAAGTTTGGGAATAGTTGCATTTATCTTTTGAACTCTTTACTCAAAACCTTTGTCCATTTTTCAACTAGATTGCTAATCTCATATATCAAATATATCACAGCTATTCTATGCAAACATTCTCTGTGTGTTGTATTTTTTTGTCATAAATATTGCAAATATTTATGTCTCTCCCGAGGGACTGAACCTTTCTGATAACATACCCAAACAAAGTGGATGAGAAGTCTCACCACCTCACTCATAAGGAGTATTCTGGCTACATCCTTCCAAGGCAGTTTTGCTTGTTCTCTGGGTGGTCTATGCTATAAGTGATACACTTCACCAACACCACAAATCAGCCATCAGTTCTTTTTCAGTGTTCTTTATTTATTATCTGATTTTCATACACATATGAAAATAGTCATTGTTGTTGTTATGTGCCATCAAGTCGTTTGTGACTCATAGCGACCCTATGTACAACAGCCCTAAACTCTGCTCTGTCCTGTGTCAAAAGCACTGTTTCTGACACTCCCATCCCGATTATCCCAGTCACTGAATCAATCCACCTCATAGAGGGCCTTCCTCTCCTGCGCTGTCCCTCCACCCTCCCAAG
>NW_006399769.1:7001348-7006637 GCF_000299155.1 Elephantulus edwardii
TGTTGTTATGTGCTGTTGAGTCGCTTGCAACTCATAGTGACCCTATGTACAAGAGCCCTAAATCCTGCTCTATCCTGTGCCAACCTCCCCATCTCTGACACATTTACTCCCACCACCCCAATCACAGAATCAATCCATCTCACCAAGGGTCTTCCTCTCCTACTCCGTCCTTCCACTCTCCCAAACATGATGTCCCTCTCCAAGGACTGGTCCCTCCTTGCAACACACCCAAAGTATGTCAGATCCTTGACTTCAGAATCCTTGACTCCAAGGAGCATTCTGGCTCCACCTTCTCCAGGACAAATCTCTTTGTTCTCCTAGCAGTCCATGATATATTCAACACTCTTCTCCAGCACCACAGCTCAAAGGCATCAATTCTCTTTCTATCATCCCTTGTCACTGTCCAACTCTCCTATGCATAGCATGTAGTTGTGAAGACTATAACCCAAATCAGGCACACCTTAGTCTCTAGCCTGACATCATTACTCTTGAGTACTCTGGAAAGGTACCTGACATACATATGGATAAATAACAGTATTTTAAAAATTTTTATTTTATATTGGTTTGCTTGCACAATTTGTATACATTGTGTTTCACATTATTCTTCATTTACATTGTGTTTTATACAATCATTCCCATTCATTATGTTTGATAAAATTAATCGCCATTAGACTATACCCATCATTACCTTGCCTTTTCAGGTCCCCACCAGATCTTTCCCATTACTGAGTGAACTAGCTCAGTCTCATAAGAACAAATGCTGCATATGACTATTATTGTAAAAATAAAAGGATAACTAGTGAAACATGTACAGGGATCTGAAGAGGGAAGGGATTGGAACAGAGGATTGAGGATGAGTAGGGGTGAAATCACGGGGTTACATAATATATATAGCTTTTAAAAAATATTTTTCAGAAGTCAAGTTCAGTACTCTTTTCAGAAGTTTGATAAGCAATTTTTCTAAAATCATGTTCAAAACTCGTTTTTAATGAGTCAGAATTGACTCATCGCTGACCCTTGAAGACTAAATAGCAAGGGGAGAAGTTGTCCGTCTTTCTCCTGCAGAACCTCAGATGGCTTCACACCGACAGAGATGCTTCCTATGGGCTAACAGCACAACTTCCATGAACTGCGTCACCAGAGCTCCATCGTAAGGCTATTTGTTCTTAGGAGCTGAATTTAAATTATTTGTAATGAAATAAAGCAACCATTACAAGAGGCTGTTTAAAGAGTTTCAATAAATAGCAACTAACTCCATGTTTCCCATAGAATTCCTGCTTTAAGAATATCTTGCCTTATCACGAACAAATATGTCTTGGAGAAAGTGAAACCAGAATACCTCTTGGAGGCAAGGTGACACTTCATCTAGTGTACTTTGAGCATGTTGCTAGGAAAGGCCAGTCTTTGGAAAAACACATCATGCTTAGAAAGAGGGTAGATTCATGAAGGAGATGCCCTCCAATGAGATGAATTGATGCAGCAACTGTATCAATGGACTCAAGTATATCAGAGATTATAAGGATAGGACAGGCTAGGGCCAAGTTCAGATCTGTTATTCCAAGTGTCTCTGTGAGTCTACTTCACTGGACAGTACCTAACAACTACAACAAATCGTGTAAAATACTATTAGACAACCACACCAGCTGCTGTTGTTCCAATTGGTGGTGGTTTCATGTGTGTCTGAGTAGAATTCTGCTCCATAGACTTTCCATCAACTGTTTTCTCCAGAGTGGATCTCCAGATCTTTCTCAGCTTGAGCCCCCAACCTTTCTGTCAACAGATGAGCACATTTGCAGTGACCAGGTTTCGTAAATACCATGTGTTAGTTGAGGCTATATGTCAGCTTGGCTGCCAATGATTCTCTGGTTTGGCGATTTTGATGTGATCATGCCACTTATGCCGTTAGGTCTAGCATAATGGGGATATGTGTGTCGGAGTTAGTGAGACTGGCTCAGGAGAGAGCAGGCTTCAGAGCTATTATACAGAGTCGCAGGAAATTTGATGGCACCTAACAACAATTATTCCCTTGATGAGATTTGCTCTGAATCGATAATCCACTGAAGGGGAGTTTCATCAGGGGAGCATCAAACATATAAGGAAGATTATGTAAGGCAGAGCTAGCTTGCTTTTTGCTAGACCTCGATCCTGCATTTGGCTTGCCATCTCTTTGGCATCTTGGCCTTGAGCCAGCAACTGGCCTTGCCGGCGAACCTTAGATTTGTCAACCATCTGCCACTACATACCACAGCCTCTACAAGCAATGACTGCCACAACTCTACAAGCCACATCTGCCACCACATGCCAGTCTCTGCAAGCACATAAGTTCTATCTTTTATCCAAGTCTCTCTCTATGTATATGCTGTCACTGGATTGGCTGCTGTAGAGAAACCTAGAGGTATCTTCAATAGTGTTTATCTTATTTCTCTATCCATTATCCTAACCTTATTTTGCTGTTAAACAAAATTAAAATGGGTTTGCTTATGAGAGTAAATAAATCCTGTGGTATTCATCCAAAGTGAGGTAAAAATTTGAGGAACCAAAAATTGAGACTTTGTTGCTCTAAGTAAATGTTTTCAATGGGTTTGCTCACATGTTCACACACATGAAAGACGACACAAAAAAGAAAATTGAGGCACTAGCCAACAGGTTGAACTCTTAAAACCACATCTGCAGGCAGCCTATCCCTTGTCCACTTGTAACTGCAGCCCTGTCAAGCTGATCTGTGTTTTTGTATCTCATGTGTCCTTTCTGAAAGAAGACTGAAGTTAGGACCGCTGAGAGCTACTGACAGGAAGTGCTGCATTTGCCAGTTGGATTAATTGTAGACAATTCCTCTCTTCTCCAGCTTGCCTACACAGGTTCCCCTCTTTTATCAAAAGAGAGGTTAATTGCAATTTTGGTTCTCCCTGGCTCCCATGAGACATCAAGGATTCACCTCAGCGTCCCTTCCAGGGGATGTATTGATTTTGGATTTAAGTTTCTACTGCCCAACACAGTTGTCCCAGGAACAAAAGATTTTCAGTCCTTTTAAATTCATCTAAGGACACAAACTATAAAGAACAGTCAGAATATAAACCAAGTGAGTGACAGAAAACAAAGCACTAATTGCATCTAGTGGGCATAGAATTTCAATGACTTCATGTTAGCTAAATATAGGCGAACACTTGGTGTGTTATGTGTACCCGGAAGAACCATGATGCAATTTTCCCCTCCCTTGGTGAGGGAAGGGGGGAGGGCTAGGGTCAGAAGGCAAGAATAGGGTTGTCTAATAAAAGGTCACTTGTAATGGTTTCCAACTCCACTCCCTTACAAGGTCTGTGCACACATAAACACAATAAATGACAGAGCAAACATCACTACAGAGCTTAAAAACAACATAAGCAACTTCCAATCATAGCCACAAATAGCATTTTAAATTTCTCCTTTTTTAAAAGCCTTTACTATGTAACAAATTAACGTTTATTTAGAAATTTTTTAAAAAACATTTCTTACTGTAGGGATTTTTCATCAGTAACTCATTTAATCCTCACAGTAGCTCTCTAGTCTGGTTGTTGTTGTTAGGTACCATCAAGTCTAGTACATCTCATAGCAACCCTATGAACAAAAAATTCTGAACCCTGTTCTATCCTGCGCCATCCTCACACTTCCTGACACACAAGAGCACATTGCAGCAGTCACCGTGTCAATCAACGTGGTTGACGGTGTTCCTCTTGTTCACCAACCCTCCACTCTTCCTGACATCATGTCCTTCTCCACAGAATAACCCATCCTAGCAACATGCCCAAAGTATGTGAGGTATTCGTCTTTCTTGCCTCCAAAAAGCACTCCAGCTACACCCTCTTCAAGACATATCTGTGTTTTCTCCTGGCCAACTTTGGGATGTTCAGTTCTCTTCTCCAACACGACAGCTCAAAGGCATCAGTTCTTCTTGCCATCCTTATTCATTGTCCAGCTCTTAGATGTATAGCTAGCAGTCAGAAAGACTATAGCCTAAATCAGATGATGCACCTTTGTCCTTAAACTGATATTATTCCTCAGTAATTTGGAAAAGTCTCTAACTGCAGATTTTCCCAGTGCAATGTGTCTCCTTGTTTCCTGACTGCTGGTACCAAGGGTATTAATTATAGATACAAGCAAGATGAAGCTGTTGACAGTTTCAATCTCTTTTGTACCCATCATGACACTGCCTATCTGTCCAGTAGTATCTTCATTTTCTTGATGTTGAGATGCAGTCTGTACCAAAGGCTACATACATTCTTGGATCTTCTTTAACAAGTGCTTCAAGTCCTCCTCACTTTCAGCAAGCGAAGTTATGCCATCTGCATAAGGCTAGTTGTTGATGAATCTCCAACACTAATGCCACACTCCTCTTCACAGAATTCAGCTTCTCAGATAATTTTCTCAGCATACAGACTGAATAGATATGGAGAGAGAACACAACCCTGACACACTCCCTTCTCAATTATAAATCATGCAGTGCTCATCTGCTCCGTTCACATAACAGCCTCCTGGTCCATGTACAGGTCCTGCATGAGCACAATTCAGTGCTCTGGGATTCCCATTCTTCTCAATGTCAGCCACAGCTTGTTATGATCCAAACAGTTAAATGTCTTTACATAGTTAAAAAAGCACAAATAGACATTCTTCTAGTATTCCCTACTTTCGGCCAGGATCTATTTGACATTAACAATGATATCCCTGGTGCCATGGAACCCTCTCTTCCCCTTTCAAGACTCGAACCACTCACCTCCGATTTGTAGCACCACTCCTCATCACTTTGTCACTGCAGCCCCCTGCAATTGCTCAAGGCTTTTTTGCTTCTATGTTTTATTGTGTTCTTTTCTTCCACAGATGGAAATAGCCTTTCATCCGTACCATTGTGTGAGTCACTTAATATGAATTTATTTGCTTTCTTTCTCTCTTTTCATTTTCTCTACTTATCTATCTCTCCATCTTTTATGTTTCTGTCTCTTTCTCTACATCTGTCAGTCAATCTATCAATTATTATCTATCTATCATCTATCAATCTATCAACTACCTATCCGTTTTTCCTCTGCTACTTGTTTCTAGTTTTTATTCAAGAGGTGTAAGAATGACCTCAAGAATTACACATTTTAAAACAACTATGAGATATCATTTCACCCCAGTCAAAATAGCAAAATTTAACAGAACAGCAAGCAACAAATGCTGACGAGGTTGTGGAGAAACTGGAACCCTGATTCACTGTTGGTGGGAGTGTAAAATGGTGCAACCCCTGTGGAAAGCAGTATGGCGCTTTCTCAAAAAGTT
>NW_006399769.1:7006991-7008703 GCF_000299155.1 Elephantulus edwardii
TCTCCAGCACCACAGCTCAAAGGCATCAATTCTCCTTCTATCCTCCTTGGTCATTGTCCAACTCTCTGATGCATAACAAGTGGTTGCAAAGACCAGGGCCTGTATCAGACACACCTTAGTCTCCAGAAAGACATGTTACTGAGATGCACAATGGCCCTTTGAACAACAGATTTTAATCTAACCCTATGTTGTTCCATCCTCACAATATCTGATCCGCTTGAGCCCATTGTTACGGTCACTGTGTCAGTCCATTTTGTTGAGGGTCTTCCTTTCTTTCTCTGAGCCACCACCTTTCCTACCATGATGCATTTTTCAAAAGACTGGTCCCTCCAGACAATATGCCAAAAGTATGTGACACAAAGTTTTACCATCCTTGCCTCTACGGAGCGACCTTAAAGGAAGTAAGTGAATACATTCCCTCTAAGACTGACTTGTTCATTCTTTTGGCAGCCGATGGGGTATTCAGCACTCTTCTCCAACACCACAACTCAAAGACATGAGTTCTTCTTCTGTCATTCTTATTCATTGTCCAGCTCTCAGATACATATTAACTGAAAAGACTATAGCTCTATTTAACACTTTCAAGAGGTACTTGAGAGCAGATTCTCCCAGTGCAACATTTCTTTTGCTTTCTTGACTGCTGCTACTTTGAGTGTTGATTGTTGATCCAAGTAAAAGAAAATTGTTGATAATTTCAATCTTTTTTTGTCAACATTTGACCAATCAGCATTCATAGTTGAAATTTTCATATAGGTCTGCTGTTAATTTTTTTTCTTTCTACTTTTATTTTATATTGGTTTGCATACAAAATTCATATACATTGGTTATCATGACAACTTCAGTCTTTTCTCCCTCTATCATAATATTCCGTATTGGTCCAATGGTGAGAATTTTTTCTTTTTTTGTTGCTGAAATGTAATATGCATTGAAAGCTGTATTCTTTGAGTAAAATATTAATCACAATTTTAGGGAATTTCATTTATATGATTGTGGGGAAACAAGGATTAAAGAGAGTATTCCTGAGATCACGGTTCCTGTGTAAAATTGTCAAGGTAGAAATTTTTTTCTCCCTGGGTGGCCCCTTCCCTACTCCAAGTACCCGCTGTTCCCTTGTTCTGTCTGTGTCACTTCATCTCTTAGCATCCACCCTCAGATCTTCATTCACACTGAGGTGTTGATGACTGGTAACTGTCCAACACAGCTATTGTCATCAGCATGGAGCTGTGTGAAAATTAACTTGTTACTCATAATAAAGTTCTAATGTTTGAAATTATTTATTTTTAATAAATTCAAGTTGACTCAAGACTATCCTAACATGGATTCACCTGGCTCTTTTCCATGTGCTTCTTCTGCGTGAGAGAGAGAAGGGTGCTCTGGATTGTCTATGGCTTCTTTGTCGTAGCCTTTGGGTCCTGAGGTACCACTGTAAGTTGAGGTGAGATGATTACTTTCAACATTGTTCAAGAATAAATTTTTAATAAAATTATCAAATCTACACTGCAAATGAGGAAGAATGATTCTGGGGACATTTCTGTTGATAGAAATTATGCTCACTTAACTGTAGATAAACCAGTGACAGAAATATTAAATGTGAATGATTGATATTCCAGTGGGTACTTACACATGAAGAAATGCTCAAAATCCCTAGCCCTAAGAGAGATGCAAATTAAAACAACTATGAGATATCATTTCACCCCAGTCAAAATAGCAAA
>NW_006399769.1:7016698-7021551 GCF_000299155.1 Elephantulus edwardii
TTTGTAGAGTTACAATTAGCCTTGTAGTTTTCCTCTATCTTGGTGAATCACTGGAGTTGGCAAGCTGACATTCTTTAGCTACTAGAATCCATACATAGACCATCTCTGCCTCTCCCAACAAAGGAATGGCTTTTCCAATGTTTTCACAGAAGTTACCATGGTCAATCAACTGCTCATGTGTGTTATCTTATTGTGGGTAGAATGTGCGTGAATGATTCCTCCCTTCTCTGGCATCTGCCACCCTCTTTTCACTGCAGCATATCCAAGAAATATCATTCCTTCAGGCAGACATAGACTCCAATCTGAAGCATGTATCTGAGAAGAATTTAAACTCAAATCATTCCGCTAGTCTGGGAGAGTCAATTCTGCATGATTGAACAGAAGAGGTCACATCTAGGGTAACATTCCCAAAGGACACTCCAGTATTGTGTTGAGTTATATTTTGAAGAAAAGAAGAATATAGGTCTGTATAATATTGTTGGAGAGTGTGGTTGTGTATCTTTCTCTCAGGGAGAGCCATAATTGTACAATTGCTCTACTGGGAGTCATTCTAATAGGTCCCATCTCAGACTTCTGGTGTGGGTTATTGCTTCTCAAAATGCATATAACATTCTGATTGCTACAGCACTTCCACATGCATAATCTGGAACAAATTACCTTTGTTACAACTACCATATGATTGGGAGTGCACGGAACCTCTCCTGGGTGGAGAAATTAGTAGCCAAACTGCTTTCGGTTGGAAACACCACTGGGGATTTCCTATTCTTCCAGAAAGTAACAGAAATGGGTTGGGAGCATTATCTAAGGCTCTTTGAGGTCTGATTTTGGCAATCTCTGTCCAGTTAGCAGGTCTCTCTAAAAGCTAGAGTAAACTTAACTGAGGCTGTTGGTGGCAAATTTAGCAATCAAGTTAGCTCCACTGAGCACAGACACCCTTAATCACTAGATACCAGGAATTTTTATGCCATTGGGAATAGATGACCACTGGTGCCAGCAACATTACAGAGGGCCAGAATGGGCGCATCTTGTCTACAGATTCCAAGAAAGTGAAGATTAAAATCTGGGCAGTGTGGTAAAGAGCAAGAGGAAGTTAGTAAAAAATAAGAAATAATACACAGAATATAACTAGTCCCTAGAAGTAAGGAGACTTCAGGGAATTTTTATCCACATAACCTATGGGATTACTATCCTTCTTGTTGCTCTTTTCTGGACTGTAGTTTCAAAGGAATTTTGGTTCACAGGAATATCTGAGAGAATCCTCAGAAGCTTCAGATTGTGTCTTCTCTGTCAAGGAGGTCCAAAGCTTCAAGTGGGTGTTGTGTATCATGCACTGCCAGAATAACAAGATAAAGTCCTTAACTTCGTGGAGCTAAAAAGGAAACATTGTAGGGAGAGCTTTTCCACAGGGGCAAACAGGTCTGGTCTATTGCTGGAGGGGTGTGGGGTAGTGGTGGGTAATTTCCTCTAATTGCTTCAGAGTATGTTGAAACTTGGACAAGATGGCATAATGCTCCAAGTCAGAGGTTTCTGTGTCAAATAATAGATCATTAGTTAGGAATGACCATCGATATAAAATTTCATAAGAATTAAGTCCAATGTTTTGTGGAGTGTTCTTCATTCTTTTTAAGGCTATGGGTAGCAGTTTAAGCCAGTTCTTTTTGGTTTTCTGGGTTAAATTTCTCAAGAGATGGCCTGATATCTTTCTTCATCAACATATTGTGGTCTCTGCTTCATTAATAGTGGTTTGTTAATAGGAGCACCACTTGTATGCTTGCATCCTTTCACATAGTGGCAGCTTTTGCATCAACATCTGCCCTATAATTTCCCTCGATTATTGGATCAGTTCCCACCTGATGGCCTTAGTCATGAGCCTGCTGTAAACAGTCTATTTCACGGTGGTACATAATAGGAGAACTTTGTGCTGTCAAGAATCTTCATTCCTTTGCTATAATTGAATGTTTCATAAAAAAGGCATATTTGGAATGAGCATAAATGTTTGCCTTCCTGTTGTGAACCAGCTCCAGGACTTTAGTAAGGGCCACTAGTTCTGTCATCAGTTGGACAGTAACTCCCAAAGCAGGGTGCAGCTGTCAACAATCTCAGACAAGTCTACCACTACCACTACATACCCTGGCCTTCTTTTACCCTGAGTTACAGAGGAGCTCCCATCAGTAAAGAAAATTAAGTCAGGATTTTTCAACTTTTTCAGAGGAGAGGTCCTTTTTTGGCAGGGTAGTTTTCAGCTAACACCTGCTGACAGTTACATAAAAGCTCTTTTACTGGTATAGGGAGAAAGTTAGCAGGATTTAGAAGATTTAGGAATCTTAATTCAGGCATCGGTGTGATACCAATTGAAATGTTTCCAATGACCCTGGGTATTCTCATCAGTCTGTGCGAGAACATTTGGAGGGCAACTGACTGAAAGAGATCCATGTTTGTTCCCATTCCCGAGAAAGATGATTCAAAAGAATGTGGAACTATGAAGCAATATCATTAATATCACATGAACAAAACATTGATGATCACTTAAAAATGGCTAAAATAGTACATAGAGAATAGCCAGATTTTAAAGTTGGATTTAGAAGAGACCATCGCACAAGGTATATAATTGCTAATGTCACATGGATACTAGTTGAAAGCAAAGAATACCAGAATAATGTCTATTTGTACATTATTGACTATGTAAAGTTATCTGACTGGGTGGATCACAACTATGCCTAACATTGAAAAGAATGAGGATCCAAGAACGATTAATTCTGTTCATGGAAAATCTACACCTAGACTAAGAAGCTGTTATCTGAATGGAACAAGAAAGCACTGTATGGTTTAAAATCAGGAAGATTGTGCATCAGGATACATTCTTTCTCTATACCTATTCAATTTGTATGCTGAGAAAATGATTCATGAAGATGAATTCTCTATGAAGAAGGATGTGGCATTAGAGTGGGAGGAAGACTCATCAATAACTTTCGTTATGCTGATGATGCAACCTTGTTTGCTGAAAGTGAGGAGGACTTAAAGCAATTGCTGCAGAAAGTTAAACACTGAAGTCTTCAATATGGATTATATCTTAATGTCAAGACAATGAAAATCCTTGCCACTGGACTGATAGACAACATCATTATGAAATGAGAAAGGATTGAGACTGTCAATGACTTCATCTTACTGGAACCACAATCTATATAGCTGGTGTCAGTATTAGGAGCTCAGGAAATATATTGTGCTGCCAAAGCCTAGAGTCAGAGACCTCTCCAAATTATTGAGGAGCAATGATGTCGGTTTGAGGTCTAAGGTGTGTCTAATTCATCCCATGGTCTTTTCAGTAGCTTGTTATGCATCTGAGAGCTGGACAACGACTAAGGACGATTGATGCCTTTGCACTGTGGTGTTGTAGAAGAGTGCTGAATATCTCATGGACTGCCAAAAAAAAACAAACAGGTAGGTGTTCAAGAAGGTGCACTCAGAGTGCTCCTTGGAGGCAAAGATTATGAGGCTTCATCTCACATGCATTGGGCATATTGCTAGAATAGGTTATTCATTGGAGAGGGACATATGCTTTGGAAGGTGGAGAGACAGTGAAGGAGAGGAAAACCCCTTATGAGATAGATTTACACAGTGACTGCAGGAATGGGCTTGAACATTTCAGAAATTGTGAGGATGTCACAGGGTAAGACGGGGTTCAGATCAGTTGTTCATAGGGTTGCTATAAGTCGTACTCAACTCTAACAACATATTACAATAGAGACATTAGGAAGAGTTGAGATGACACCTAACAACAACAGACCTTAGAGGACAGGTCCTTTCAAAAGCAACGTCTGATATTCAAGAAGACAAATATCTGGAAGCCATAGATTTCTCTTAGTTTGCAGTTAAATCTTGTGGGTTGAACACCATAAAATCCCTCTCTGAAATAAGTTTAACAGCTTCAGGGACTGAGAGAGCTACTGATACCAGAGTTCAAAGACAGTGCAGCCACCCTTTGGTTACTATCTTCTGTTTCTTTCTTAAGTATGCTACTTCTTGTTAATTGGACCCATGGCCTACGCTATTACTTCTAGAACCAGTACTCCACTCTCAATTACATCAAAGGCAAGTTCAAGGCTGGAGCTCATTAAAGAGCTCCATTTATGTTTTCAAATTCTGAAGTTCACTGAGGAAAACCAGATTTATTATTTTTGTTGTTGTTGTTGTTTCAGAATACAAGGGTGCATGGATATTCCTTCCTAGCCATTTTTAAAATAATCTTCAGCAAGATTTTGCTTGCAGAGGAAATAGAAAGATGGCCAGCCCGAGTGTCATGCGGAGCTTGCCACCTCACAATCAGCCTTCAGACAGCCTTACTTTTGAGTCCTTGATCTACTGCCTTGAGTAAGTCTGCTCACCACTCTGGAAGCTCCTTCCCCATTTGTTGAAGGGGAAAATAATAATATCTACTTTGAGTTACAATTATACCACTTGCTGGAGAGGAAGGAGGTAATGATGGTATCACTGGAGCCAGAAATGTTGTCCTCAAGTATGTTCCCTGATAGAGTGCAAAGTCTGGACCTCAAAAGAGAGAAGGAGCCTCGCAGCCCCTGGGGAGAGTCGCCTGGCAGGGGGGATCCACGTGTTGACAGTGAGTCCTGGCCCCTGCTGAGAGCTGCCAGGCCTCTGGGGTGAGCCGCATGGGCCATGGGGAGAGCAACCTGGGAGGGAAGAGCTGCCTGGCCCCTGAGTGAAGCTGCCTGGCTGGGTGGAGCCACCTGACCCTCGGGGAGAGCCTCCAGACCCTTTGGGGGAATTTCATCTAATCCACTTTCCTCCATCTCCTCCAGTACACCTATAAGTAACATTTCCAAAGCCCACCCTCCTTT
>NW_006399769.1:7024769-7038158 GCF_000299155.1 Elephantulus edwardii
TCTTCTTCTCTTCCCAACTTTTGCGTTCCAGTCACCCATTATTATCAATGCATCTTGATTGCATGTTCTATCGATCTCTGACTGTTAAAGTTGGCAGAAATCAACTATTTCTTCTTCTTTGGCTCTGGTTGTTGGTGCATATATATGAATGATAGTGGTATCCACTGGACTTCCTTGTAAGCGTATGGATATAATCCTATCACTCACAATGTTGTATTTCAAGATGGATCTAGACATTACTTTTTTAACTATGAAAGCAACCCCATTTTCCCTCACTTTCTCATCTCTGGAGGAATATATCATATGGTCATCTGACTCAAAATGCCCCATGCCAGTCCATCTCATCTCTCCAATGCCTAGGATGTCAATATTTATTCATTCCATTTCTTTCTTAACAATTTCTAATTTTCCTACATTCATGGTTCTCACATTCCATGTTCCAATCACTAGTGTCTGCTTACAACTGTTCCTCCTCCTTTGTATTTCCATACTTGATAGTTCTACCTAGGTTGCCCTTTCTGTTAGTCTGCGTGTGTTCTGTTGTACATAGGGTTTTCAGAGCCCTGCTATTTCAGAAGTGGGTGGCCAATCCTTCTTCCTAGTCTGTCTTAATCTGAATGTTTAGATTTAGAGGAGTATTTGACAGACAAGCAATTTGTGGAGCAGTGAAAGATATACCTTTCCTATAGGTAACCTAAATAATAAGACTTGTTCAAGAACCTGAATCCTGAGCCAAGTTCCAGAGAAAAAAGGGAAATATAACTGCCAGTTAAGGAAGCAAAGATGGATGGAGCCTGAGAGTTCAGCCAGCTACTCCCACTAGACTCACCCATGCAAATACCTTTCAGTACAGAGGGCAGAAAATACCTTCTAACTGAACAAGAAGGCACTCAGCTTCAACTTAATACCATCAGTAAAGTGTTAAAGTGGGCTTCCCTTTCCCTTCATCTCAGCAACCCTGTTCAGCATGAAGCAGCCAGAGAGTCTGCACCCTATTCCCAAATGGGAAGCCCACAAGTATAAAAGACAATCTCTTTGTAAATAATAATAATAAACTAGTTATTTTAAAAAAAGGAATACAAGGATGGACTACCTCACTGTATCCTGGCATCCATAATTTTACAGAACTCAGTGACTCCCAGAAATCCTCTTATTTACTTCACTGTGTTAGGTAACAGATGTTCTATTATGGGTGATATCCTTTCTGGCCCATGAGCACTAGTTCCATTTGACAGTTGTTGTTGTTGTTGTTGCGTATCATAGTGTCAGAGCAAACCCATAGCTGACCCTCAAGTGAGTTTTCAGAGGCAGTTAATTGCATGGGAGAAGATTGCCTATCCTTCTCCCATGGAGCAGCTGGTGGCCTTGAACTGCATGTCTTCAGGATCACAGCACAGCTTCTTATGACTAGGCCACCAGAGCTTCCTATGGTATTTGACATAAGTCCGGTGTTATTTGACAGTATTTGATACTAGTAAACCCAAGTATTTGACTTGGTAATTGCAAATCTGGCCCTTTGAGTGAAAATACCTTGTAGCCTACTCAGCTAAGAAATGAAGACTATCTTCCGTTTCCTTTTAGCACTTGTGTTCTTTTTTTTTTTTTTGCATGACAAAGAATCTTTACTTTTTAAATGATTACCAGTATATTAGTAACAAGTAACAAGTTTCCATATTCTACTATCTAGTAACTTCTACAAGAAACTCAATAGCAGCCCAAATTTGACGACTACAAGTATGTTCTGCTTTCCAAAATGTCACTGTATGTCACCTCACTTAACAAAGTACCTGTTTCCACGAGCTGAAGTACATTTAAAAGGGATTTTTGCTTTTACAGAAAAATGCAAAAAGAGTGAAACCAGCATCCAGGCATTTGTTCTTGCAACGGTGCACACCAATCATTGAGTGTTACCAAGCTCCTTCTGTGGTTACTATACTCAGCATTTCAGCATTGAGCCATCAGTTCTGAACTGTCTGAACATTAACTTTTTTTTTTTTACTTTATCTGTTATTTGGTAACTTATTTTGGGGGTCGGGAGTGTTTAAAAAATTTTCCCACATAAATGAAGGTTAACTGCACCTTCATTTCAATTTGGTTTAGTAAAGGTGTCACAAGAAGCCTGTACTTTTGGATAGCAGAGAAAACCTCTATTCATTTTCTAAAAGAAAGGATTATTTTAAGGCTGGCTGCTATTCAAACAAGTTACGAAAAAACCTATTTACTACTTTTTCATCAATAAAGCCCCTGACCTTCAAGAAAGATTTAGGGAAATGAAATACTTAACCCATTTCTTTCTTTGAAGAATTGTTTTCCTTTTACTAGCTATCTAAGAAAGAAGCCATATTGATATATGCTAACTACAGCTAAAAAGCCCAAGAAAATTGCTACGTTTATAAGAAATATGAGGTAAAAAGATTAAACCCTTGGATAAGCTCTAGTACTAGGTTTTGCTACTCTCCAAAAAGTAAAGGAATTTATAATATACAGAAATAATTTAATGCTTTGTCACAAGAAGAAATCTTTGCTTAATCTTATTCCATGTCACAGCATCTACAATGCCAATCCATGGAGCAGGTGTCTCCTCCTCTCCCATCCATTTATGTGGTAGTTTTCATGGATTTCGGGCCGGATGTCACACACAAAGATCAGGAGATCATCCAGGACATCATCTCTGTTCTGCCGGAAGTAGGTCTGGAAAATAGTCATCTTCTCCTGGGTCTCCTTCTCCACCTCAGTGCTGCAACTGCCATGGGATCCCAGAGCCGCAGCTTCCTTGGCCTTGAACTCTTTCTCCCTCTGCAGGCGGTACTTGTCAATTTCAGCCTGCGCGGCTTCTTTGGCCTGCTTCAGTCGTCGGTTCTTCCACCTTCTGGACGGTGCGCTTCTCCGCCTGCAGCAGCTGCTGAATGCCCTGCGACTGACTGGCCATGGCGCCAGCAACCCTAAAGCCGAGGCGAGCAGCCTGTATCAATCCCCGGCCTTGTACAGGTCAGCTGACCCATCCACCCACGATCTAGCACTTGTGTTCTTGACAAAGCAGTAGGACAGGGTTGCACTAAAGGAAAAGTTTTGTGGATCTCAGTCTAGGACTTGGTTGTATTGTTATGTGCAAAAAAAAAAAAAACTGGTGGCTATCTCAGAAACGTTGAGGACAAACAGTCCATGTAAGTTGAATAGAGGAACCAGAGGGGTCTTCAAAGGCAAACATAAACTGAGAATCTGGGTGCAGAAATGGAAAAGAACATGTTCTCAAGATCAAAAAGCAAGAACCAACATAATCCTTTGAGGACTGAAAATAACACTGTAAGGATTAGAGATTACCAGAAGGACTAGAACAACTAGTCCTATTAACCATCTTAAGGCTTTGCCCTATTCTCCATTTTCCATTGGCTTTCAGACTCCCCAGAATGGGGTGTTACAGCAACAATTAAAAGGAATCACAAGTCTTTGTCTTTTGAGAGTCTCTATGACATGTATTAATCTTTCTTTAGACTCTGGTTTCAAAGGAAAACATTTCATTTAGGAAAGGATCTCCCTCCTTTAATTTAAGCATATCTGGATGGGTGTTCCTAGCACATTCTATCTTCTCTTGAGTTGCTCAGACATCTGGGCTGACATTTTTTTTCTTCCAGTTGGAAAAAAAGCATTCCTGAGTTATAAGGCATTGGCAAAAAATAAGGTCCCAGAAATTAATGGAATGAATACCCACTGAGATGTTTCAGCAAGCGGATGCAACCCAATAGACTTTAGATAATAGATGGAGAAAAGATTGCAGTTGTCAATAATTTTATTTTTCTTGGATCCACCATCCACACCCATAGCACTAGCAGTCAGTAACTCAAAAGGCATGTTGCATTGGGCAAAGCTATTGTCAAAGACCTCTTTAAAGAGCTAACGAGCAAGGATGTGCATTTGTAGACTAAGATATTCCTGACGTAATCATGATATTTTTAATAACTTCCTATGGATCTGAAAATTGGACAACTGTCAAGGTTGTTGTTTTTGTTAGGTGCCATTGAGTTTAGCACAACTCATAGTCACCCTATGAATAACAGATCTGAATCCTGTCCTATCCTGTGCCATCCTCACACGTTCTGACACATTAAAGCCTATTGTGGCAGTCACTGTGTCAATCCAACTAGTTAAGGATGTTCCTCTTCTTCACCGACCCTCCACTTTTCTCCATATGTAATGTTTCTCTCCAAGCAATACCCACTCCTAGTAACATGCCTGAAATGTTCTTACCTACAAAGAGCACTTTGACTGCACTATCTCCAAGGTATATCTTTTTGTTATTGTTGTTCTTTTGGAAGTCCATGGGATGTTCAGTGCTCTTCTCCAACACCACAGCTCAAAGGCATCAATTTTTCTTTATTCATTGTCCAGTTCTCAGGTGCACAGCAAATGATCAGAAAGACCACAGCCTAAATTAAATGCACCTTGATCCTCAAACTGGCATCTTTATTCCTCAATAATTTGGAGAGACTTTCTCAGTGCAATACATATCCTGATTTCCTGACTGCCACTACCAGGGGTGTTAATTGTGGATTCAAGCAAGAAGAAGTTGTTGACAGTTTCAATCTTCTCTCCATCTATCATAATGTTGCCTATCAGTCTAGTGGTAAAAATCTTTGTTTAACTGACATTGAAATGCAATCCATATTGAAGGTTGTATTCTTTGATTTTCTGCAACAAGTGCTTCAAGTCCTCCTCACTTTTAGCAAGTATGGTTGTGTCATCTGCATAATGCAGGTTATTGAAGACTCTTCCTCTGATCCCAATGCAACATGCCTCTTCAAAGAGTCCAGCTTTTAGAATAATTTTTTTTGCATACTGATTGAATGGGTAAGGAGAAAGAATATAACACTGACAGATCCCCCTCTTAATTTTAAATCGTGTAGATTTCTTTTACTCTTTTTTTTTTTTTAGAATTCCCTTACTATTTTCACATAACAGCTTCCTGGTCTAGGTATAAGTTTTGCATGAGCACAATTAAGAGGTCTGGGATTCCCATTCTTCTCAATGTTAGCAATAACTTGTTATGATCTACATAGTCATATGACTTTACATCATCAATAAAGTATATATAGACATTTATTTTAGTGTATTTATTAATAAGGTAGTTTGAAGAGTCAATGCCTTTGAATTGTGGTGTTGTGGAAAAGTGTTGTATTACTAAAATGGCTGGTAAATCTGTCTGGAAGGAAGTGAAACTAGAGTGCTTCTTAGAAGCAAGGATGGTGAAATTTTGTGTAATGGTGGGGGACCCTGCTGATATTTTACTAGATCTCATTTCATTAGACCTCATTTTTCTCTCAAATAACTTAGGGGAAGGAGGAGAATCTTCTCCAGGTCACCTGTTTGTTTACTTTAAATGCAGCTGATAATTCTAGTAGTCAATGACAACTGTCATGCACATTATCATGGATTGAGTCCTCAATAGGGCTAAATCATATGTCAGAGTATGATGTAGTTATCCTTTGTGCTGTAAATCTTAAGCTTTATTATGTTAATGAGGGAAGATTAAAGGCAGTTATGTAATGATGTAATTATCTCCCATGATGTGATCGAAGATGTAATTAACCAATCAGTTGTAAGGGAATTAGGGTGGAATGCAACACCCTTAATTAAGTAACAGCCTGAAATGATACAAAGGAAGTTTCTCTGTGGTAAAGCCTGTAATATATTTGTCTCATGAAGACAAAGTGGGAGTGAGTACAAGAGGGAACCTCAGTACCATCAAGAAAAAAAATTAAGAGCAGATTACATCTTTTGGACCAGGAAAGGTCAAGATATATGGAGATTTCCATGAAATGTTGAACTTACAGATGCTGAAGGAAACAAGGATCTTCTTTCAGAGTCGACACAGAGAGAATAACTTCCTTTAAAGCCAGTACCCTGGGTTTTGGACTCCAAGCTTCCTAAACTGTGAAATCAAAAACTTTTGCTTGTTAAAGACATATATTTGTAGTACTTTTATTAGCAGCATTAGATAACTAAGCTCTGGTGATCTAGTGGGTAAAAAGCTGCACTGTCAACCCAAAAATAGGCAGTTCAAATCCATAAACCACTTCTTAGGAGAAAGAAAGACAATCTTCTCCTTTGTTATCTGTGTTGTTGTTGATTGCCATTGAGTCAAGCTCAACTCATAGTGACTCTATGAACAAAAGACCTAATGCCTTTTCATAACTATTGTCAATTAAAAGTTCATAGAGTTTCCAGAGGCATGTGGTTTAGGAAGTGGGTGTCACTCCTGCTTTCAAACCTGTTTTACAACAGGGAGCTCCACCAAACACTGTCCACATTGGGAAAGCATTCTGGTATTTGATATCCCAATGGCACAAGGTTCAGCATCATAGCACACCCAGGTTAGTTCACACTGCACATTGACAAAGAGTGATTTACAAAGGAAGAGTGTTCCTCCAAATAGAAACATCACAGTTTCATTTAGCAGTGGTTAAGTATTGTCAAGTCAGATACGATTGAGAGTAAGTTTTGCACCAAAGACCTAAACTCTGTTCTCTAACTAACATAATTTCTGTACATTTACAGAGTTTAGAGAGTTTGTAGAGTTTCCACAGCAATCTAGTTTAAGAAGTGGATGTGACTCCTGCTTCCCAGCATAAATTAATCTGGAAGCTCATAATGGGTAACCATTATGGCATTTGACAAGACTATAAAACAGTGTGCAGCATCACAGCAACACCAAGTTGTTCAGTTCAGCAAATAGACAAAATATGGCTGTTTCATTTAAGGAATATACATGGGAAAATTAATAAATTTTGCCAGAGGGCCTTGAAAGGTTTTAAAACCAATGCCTTTGAGCAGACTTCCACCCTAGGCAAAGGCAAGGACACAGACCCTTGAGAGGAAAAGACCCCCAAAACCTCTGTCATGCACCCCTCCATCAGGACTGTCATCAGATGCAGCAATATAGCCGGAGTCCCAGAGTGGAAGTTCCAGGCCTCAGCCAGCAGGGCCTTCCCCTCCCACTGTGGGGTTTTAAAACCAATGCCATTGAGTAGACTTCTACCCTAGGCAAAGGTTCAAAGACACCCACTCTTGAGAGGAAAAGACCCCAAGAACTTTGTCATGTGCCCATCAAGACTGCCATTATTAGATGCAGCAAAGCAGCCAAAGTCCCAGAGTGCAATTTCCAGAACTCAGCCAGCCTTCCCTGAAAATCCAGTGGAGGGTAAGCTATGAGTCAGTTTCAACTTGACAACACATAACAACAACAGAATACTAAGGTACATGTTATGAAAAAAAAATAAATGCTTTACAACCCAACAGTTTATCTCTACAGTAAATACTCAAAGGAAATGTGTGTATAGTTCTGTTAAAGACAAAAATATACATTGGAGCTTTATTTAAAATAATCAAACTCTGAAAATAAAACCCCTCTGCAGAAGACTAAATAAATAAAATGTGGGATACTCATATAAATAACACTATATATATCAATGAAAGACTAGTAAATGTAACATAGATGAGTGTCATAGACAAACGTTAGAGGGAAAAGAAGCCAGACATGAGATTACATGCTGTATGATCAATTTATAAAAAGTTTAAGAACATAAAAAATTAATAGAAGGGAAAAAAAATCTTCTGGATGCTGGAAATGTTTGATGTCTTGATCAGATGGTTATTGAGATAAGCAAAATAGAAAGAAAAGAGGCCAGATCTGTCAAATTGTATATTAAAGTTTAGTAAAAGAAAAAAATTCTGTAACTAAACAAATTAAAAGAAAAGACAATAAAAGGAAGGAAAGAAGTGTTGTGTTGTGTTGTGTTGTGTTGTGTTGTAGGAATATAGAGGTGGGTGATATCACGCTGCTCTAACATGACAAACAGGCTTCACAGATGTCATGGGCTTGTGCTGGCCTTAGGAAAGTGAGCGGAAAACTGGAGCGATATGGAAAATAAATAAGCTAACTGACTCTTGGAGAAGTGCATAAAGCCAAGGGATGATACTTTTTTCCATTAAGGATACACCTTTACCGAGTAAACAGTGAGATAAAGAAGAGTGTACAGTGGAAATGAGAACATCGGAGGCAATATTTGTGGATTTGAGTTCTGTCTTTGATGCTCTCTGATATAGATAAGTGCTCTCAACCTGATTCCATATTTGTGAAGTAGAACTAATACTTCCTTCAAAGGACTGTGAAGAGAATGAAATTCATTTAAATATGGTATGTGCTTAACTCAATGTTGGACACACAGAGTTAAGTACTCAGTAAATGGAGCCATTACTGCTATTTCTATAATTGCCAGTCTGGGAAAAGCCATTTGTTCACCTTCATTTGAGGGTGGTTCAGCCTAAATGAAGAGAAACAAACAAGTGATCTCTCTAAGTCCTTTCAAATATTTACACAGTGTTCAGGGAGCTTTGGTGCTGCTAACCCTAAAGGTGGCACCTCTCTGGCAGTTCCAATCTACCAGTGGTTGCACTGGAGAGTAGGAGAATAAAAGCAAAACAACTACCTTAAGAGCAAATGAATGACCAAAGTTTCCACTCCTTCAAATAAAACTAATATCAGTTTTTCCCCCAGGAACCTGTTCCAAGTACTTCATAGTGCAGTCCTTGATCATGCCCTGAATTACTCCTGATTATTGAAGCACACAGCTCAGAAGGCAAGCATAGGAAAGCCAAGCCCATGCTCTAAAATATCTTTCATGTAGCTTGTCCCATAACATTTACATATAAGAATATACAAAGTCTTTTATTTGGGATTTCCATCTTACATCCTATCTCATTAGAGACATAAGAGAAATAAAAGACTTTGGTATGCTACTATGTTGTTTTCATGATTAATCACCTTCCACCTGTGATACAAATAAATACATACACAAACTGCCCTTAGTTAATGTCTTGATAGGCCCCACCCACATTTCCAGTGCACTAGACCAGACTAGTCCCCCACGTGGAGATAAGAACAGCAAGAGCAGCATGGAGACCAGACAAGAACTCTGCGGCCCAGCAGTCCTGTGCCAAGGACACCAATACCACAAGTATTTGCCCTTGAAAGTGGCTGTCTACATCACGAGGAGAGCTTGGGATTTCTTAAGCTCTCAGGAAAAAGGTGTGGAACAGCCACGGTTTCTGGAGGACAACAGTGATCCTGCTTTGGGCCCAAAGCCCAGAGGGCCTCAGGCCAAGAAGGGAACATCAATATACAGGTCCTTCACAAAACACTAACATACCCTGGGATATTATATAATTACAAAAGCCTAACATGAACTAGGAAAAGACTCAAATAATGCCAAGAAGTCTGTAGTCTGTCTCAGTCATCATGAAAAAACAAAATAACCCTTCTCCTAAAAAAAGAAGACCCAATAAATACCCCAGGTGGAGAGAACTAGAAGAAACATTTAGATGTGGAGTTATTTGAACAGCTACAAAAGAAGATGGAAGTGATGGAAGAAACAATAGAAGCCATTCTGAGACCAAATATCCCAAAGACAGTAATCCAAAAGCACTATGCTTATGAGAAACAACTTGAACAACTATTGAAGAAAATGCAAAAAATAGAAGAAAGGATTGAAAGTATAGATAAAAAGGTAGAAAAACCTAAAAAAAAATCATCACAAATAGAGAGGAACAGCAACACAGTACTGGAAATAACAGAAAAGTATGAAAATATAATCCAGACTGTTAAGACTGAAATGGCAGAAATATGTAACACACTGGTGGCACAATAAAAAGTAGAACTGAAGAGATGGAACAGAAAGTCCGAACTGAAAGACAAGAACCTCACTGGAAACATTGGTGTGGTTGTTATGTGCTGTTCGAGTCGTTTGTGACTCATAGTGACCCTATGTACAATAGCCCTAAACCCTGCTCTATCCTGTGCCCATCGCACTACCTCTGACACACCCATCCTGATTACCCCATCACTGAATCAATCCATCTCCTAGAGGGTCTTCCCCTCCTGCGCTGTCCTTCCACCCTCCCAAGCATGACGTCCCTCCTTACAACATGTCCAAAGTATGTCAGACAAAGCCCCAGAATCCTTGCCTCCAAGGAGTAGTGTAGTTTAACCCTCTCCAGGATAAATCTGTTTGTTTTCTTGGCAGTCCATAGTACATTCAATACTCTTCTCCAGCACCACAGCTCAAAGGCATCAATTCTCCTGTCCTCCCTAGTCATTGTCCACCTCTCTGATGCATAACAAGTGATTACAAAGACCATGGCCTGTATCAGACGCATCTTAGTCTCCAGAGACACACCGTTGCTCTTGAGTACTTTAGAGAGGACCCTAACAGCAGACTTTCCCATCGCAATACGTTTCTTGATTTCCTGGCTGCTGGTGCCAAGAGTGTTGACTGTGGAGCTGAGCAAACTGAAGCTGTGAGAATTGCAATCTCTTCACCAGCCATCCTGATGCTGCCGATTGGCCCAGTGGTGAGAATCTTTGTCTTCTTGATATTGAGCCTCAGTCCATACTGAAGGCTGCAGTCCTTGACCCTCTGCAGCAAGTGCATGAGGTCCTCCTCAGTTTCAGCAAGCAGGGTTGTGTCATCTGCATAACGCAGATTGTTAATAGATCTTGCTCCAATCCTGATGCCACATTTCTCCTCATAGAGCCCAGCCTCTCGGATAATCTGCTCTGCATACTTGGTGTGCACATCCAGGACAGCATCTGTTAGTTGAAATACATCAATTGGTATACCATCTATTCCTGGGGCTTTATTTTTTGCTATTTCCTTAAAAGCAGCTTGAACTTCTTCCTTAATCACCATAGACTCTTGCTCAAATACTAGAGAAAAATCAGAGAGGAGATATAAAGAAATGAAGAAAACATTAGAATCATGAGAGATGACATCAAAAGAAACAACATATGTATGATTGAAATTCCAGAACTCAAGAGTGACAGGGAAGTCGCTGAGAAAATTGTGGAAGAAGTACTAGAAGAAAACTTCCCAAGTATTATGAAGAATTCAAGAGGCACCGCAAAGATCAAATAGACTAGTCACAAAAAGAAAAACATCAAGACATATCAAAGTCAAATTCTCTGAATCAAAAGATAAGGATAGAATACTAAAAGCAGTGCAAGACAAATAGGAATTAGATTAAGTTTTGATTTCTCAGCAGAAACCATACGAGCTAGAAGACAGTGGGAAGACATATAAAAAAAGTTGAAAGAAAACAATCCTCAATCAAGGTATACACAGTAACACTCTCCATCAAATATGAAAGAGCAAAGAAGAACTTGAAAAATTTGTAAAAACGATAGCAGAGAAATTTTAAATGAAATCCTTCACACAGAGACACCAAAAGAAAGTGTATGGACTATAGTTACCAGAAACAACAGAAAAATAGACAGAGCAAAATGGTAGTGATATCACCAGCCTGACAATAATCACATTTAATGTGAATGGACTAAAAGTGCCAATTAAGAAAAAAGGAGTAGCAGAATGGATAAAAAGAAATATCAAAACCCATCAGTATGCTGCCTACAAGAGACACATCTAAGAAATGGAGAGAAAGATGAACTCAAAATCAAGGGCTCGGGGGGGCGGGGAGGTGGATAATGCCAAGAAAATGGCAACCACAAAAAAGCAGGAGCGGCAATACTAATTTTTGATAAAATATACTTCAGAATGAAAACTACCATCAAAGAAAAGGAAGAGCATTACTTACTGATTAGAAGTACAAGAGATCAAGAAAGCATAACCTTGGTCAATATTTATGGATCAAATGATAGACCTGCAAAATCTATAAAATAACTGTTAACAGAATTAAAGAAAGATATCGATAGCTCCACAATAGTAGTAGAAGATTTCAACACACCACTTACCACCAAAGGCTAGGTCACCTCAAAAGAAACTTATCAAAGATGCAGAAGATCTAAACACATGAAAATGAAAATACAACATACCAAAACCTCTTTGAGGCAGCTACTATAGTCCTCAGAGGGCAGTTCATAGCAATAGGCATACACATAAAAACGGAAGAAAGAAGAAATTTAAATTATCTAAATCAACACCTTCATCAAATAGAAAAAGAACAATCTAATCCTACAGCCCCTAGAAGAAAGGAAATTATAAGACAAGAGCTGAAAACAATAATATAGAAAATAGAAAAACAGTTGAAACCATCAATAAGACCAGGAGCAGTTTTTCTTAAATGGTCAATAAAATTGACAAACCACTGGCAAACTTAGTAAAATTTTTAAAAAGAGAGAGAGAGAAAAGACACACTCAAATAAGAAATGATAGACATGACATCACAGAAGAACCAGGTGAAATTAAATCAATAATGTCAGAATACTATGAAAAGCTATAGTGTGACAAATTTGAAAATCCAGAGGAAATGGACAAATTCCTCAATACTCATGCCTTACCTAGATTGATCTGCACAGATATAGAACAGGCCTATCACAAAGAAGAAATTTAACAGGCCATAAGAAGACTTCCCCAAAAGAAAAGTCCTGGACCAAATGGCTTCACAGTTGAGCTCTATCAAACATTCAAAGAGAAGACCTAGCACCAATTCTGCATAAAGTATTTTTAAAAATAGAAAAAGAAGGAACACTCCCCAGAGTCAATCTATAAAGCAAGCATAATCCTAATACTAAAACCAGACAAAGACATTACCAAGAAAGAAATCCACAGATCAGTATCTCTCATGAATACAGATGCAAAATTTCTTAACAAAATCTTAGCCAATAGAATTCAAAAGCATATTTAAAAAATAATTCATCATGACCAAGTGGAATTAATAATGGGGATGCAAGAATGGTTCAACATAAGAAAAGAAATCACCCGCGCGGCGGGGGCGGGGACAAAGGTCTTGCGTGTGTTCCAGCGGCGCGAGCAGAAGAGCGAGAACTTCGCTGAGGCAGCGGATGCTGAGAATCGCGGCTCCCCGGATTGAGGAGGTGCCATGCAGCAAGAAACAAAGCGATGCAAAGCTCGAGCCAGAAGACCTGACATGGCACTTTATGTACCAAAGCTCGAAGGAGTGTTGTGCTCTCCAAGGCGAGTGATGAGGACAAAAGCCGTGCTTCACCAAACTCTGTGGTGCAAGAAAACCAAAAAGATTATTTTCTCTCCCAAAGGGAGATCTTTGGAGATAAACCTAAGGCTCAGAGACTAGATACTAGTTCTGACAGAAAGGAACACAAGCGCGGGGAAGGGAAGAAATCTTTAACAAAATTAAGGAAAAGCACATGCCTTCAGGAAGAAAATCAAGAGAAGGTTTGTGTTAGTCTGGGCAAAGAGGGCCAAAGAGAAGAATGAAGAATTCAGAACTCAAATGTTGATGGCCTTGCCTGCTTCAGATAAGAAGGCAAAAGGCCTTGCCTGCCTGGCTAAGCTAGCAGGTGGCCAGTAAATCAGAATGGAATGTACCTCCCCAGGTATTATAAAAATCCTCCCCAGTAAG
>NW_006399769.1:7040973-7042249 GCF_000299155.1 Elephantulus edwardii
AAAAAAAAACACAACACAACAACCTGTTAAAGCTGATAGACCAATTTAGTAGAGTGGCCCGATACAAGATAAATATCCAAAAATCAGTGAGATTCCTCTCTAGTAACAAGGAAAACACAGAAAAGGAAACCAAGAAAGCAATACCATTTACAATAGAAATAAACCTATCTAGAGACCATGGACTGCTAGGAGAACAAATAAGTCTGTCCTGGAGAGGGTGAAGCCAGAATGCTCCTTGGAGTCAAGGATTCTGAAGCTTCGTCTGACATACTTTGTTGCAAGGAGGGACTAGTCTTTGGAGAGGAACATCATGTTTGGGAGAGTGGAGGGGCGGCTCAGGAGAGGAAGACGCTCGATGAGATGGATCGATTCTGTGAGTGGAGTGGTGGGAATGAGTGTGTTTGAGACGGTGAGGTTGGCACAGCATAGAATGGCGTTTAGTGCTCTTGTACATAGGGTTGCTGAGTCACAGCGACTCAATGGCACATAACAACAGAAACACAAAAGTCCTTTACAAAGAAAACTACAGAACATTTCTGTGAGACACAATAAAAGAGATTTTAAAATGAAGAAATATTCCCTGTTCATGGATGTTGTTGTTATTATTATGTGCTGTCGAGTCACCTGTGACTCATAGCAATCCCATGTATAGCAGTTATGAAGTCTACCCTGTCCTGAGCCAGTCTCAATGACTCTGACACACCTACCCCCATTGCCCTAGTTACTGTTTGATACATAGGAAGACTCAAAATAGTAAAAATTACAATCTTACCAAAAGAAATGTACATGTTTAAATACAGATACCAAATTCCTTTTTCTAAGAAAGAGAAAAGACAAATGGCAAGTTTATTTGGAGAGGGAAGAGACCTCAAATAAGCAAAGCACTTCTGAAAAATGAGAATGAAGTAGGAGGCATAACACTCCCTGGTCTCAATAACTATTACACAGCTGTAAAAGCCAAAATAGTGTGGTACCTGTACAATGACAGGGACTTAGACAAATGGAATAGAATCAAGAACCCAGAAATCAATCTATTTATCTATGGTCAACTGATATTCGACAAGAAAATAAAACCTATCAAATGGGGAAAGACACTCCCACCAACAGTGAATCAGGGTTCCAGTTTCTCCACAACCTCGCCAGCATTTGTTGCTTGCTGTTCTGTTAAATTTTGCTATGTTGACTGGGGTGAAATGATATCTCATAGTTGTTTTAATTTGCATCTCTCTTAGGGCTAGGGATTTTGAGCATTTCTTCATGTGTTTGTTAGCCATCT
>NW_006399769.1:7044194-7047270 GCF_000299155.1 Elephantulus edwardii
TGTAAATGTTTATGAAAATTAATAAAATGTAATTATAGAAAAAAAATAAAAGAAGCAAAGCTTAAAAAAAAAAACAAATGGGGAAAGACAACCTCCTCAACAAATGGTGTTGGCAAAAATTGGACTACTATTGGAAGAAAGCTGAAGCAGCATGCACACCTTTCACCACACACAAAAATCAACTCAAGGTGGACCTGAAACCTAAGAGTAAAACCCAAATAGTAACGATCGTAAGAGACAAAGTTACACCAAGTTTAGAAGGCCTAGCTCATGGTATAAAAAGGCTGACAAATACAGCCATAAGTACACAATTAGAAGAAGATAAAATTGATGAATGAGATGTTCTAAAGATTAAATCTCAAAAAAAAAGATTAAATCTCTATATGTATCAAAAACATTTTCCAACAGAGTGAAAAGAAAACATACTGACTGGGGAAAAATATTTGGCAATACCATTTAAGACAAGGATCTCATATAAAAAAAAAAATAGCAGAATCCTACAGGGCGACTACAAGAAAAAGACTGATAACACAATTACAAAATGGGCAAAAGATATGGAAAAATTTTGTTACAGAGGAAGACATTTAGATCACCAACAGACATGAAGAAATGCTTAAAATCACTGGCAATAAGATATGCAAAACAAAACCACAATGAAACAAAATCTCACACTAGTAGCAGTGATAAAGTTTAACAGGACAAGTAATAAATGTTGGAGAGGATGTAGAGAGATAGGAAGTCTTATGCATTGTTGGTGGGATTGTAAAATGGTACAATCACTCTGTAAGGCAGTTTGGCATTTCCTCCAGAAGCTGAACATAGAAATTCCATATATAACTCAGCTATTCCATGGCTGGGAATACACCCCAAGAAAATTAGAACTGAGACACAAATGGTGATTTGTACACCAATGTTCATAGCAGTGTTATTCACTATAACAAGAACATGGAAACAGCCCAAATGTTCAGGCACAATTGAATGTATTGAGAAATTGTGGTATATTCACAGAGTGGAATACTATGCAGCATGTAGGAGCAGTGATTTGTTAAGTTATTACCTAACCTGGGATAGACTAGATTTCATTGCACTAAGTGAAATAACTCAATTTCACAAGAACAAATACTATATAAGACCATTATTGTAGAAATTGAAAGATAACTAATAAAACATGTATGAGGATCCAAGCAGGGGAGGGTAGGAGCAGAGGGATGAGGATGGGCAGGGAGTGATCATAGGGTCACAAAATTTGATGAGTAGAGGGAAGGGTGGAATAGGAAATGGGAAAGATCTGGTGTGAAAAAAATGTGTACAAACTTTGCAAGCAAACCAGTATAATTTTTTTTATTGTAAAAAACATGTATGGGGATCCAAAGGGGTAAGAGTTGGGAGCAGGAGAGTGAGGATGGGCAGGGATGAAATCACAGGGCAGCACAATTTGGTGGGTAGAGAAAGTGCCAGGAGAAGGGGATTCCACATTAACACTTTACTGCTGGCCCTGAGTTGAAGCTGATTGCCATCTTGTTCGGTTAGAAGATATTCTCCTGATGTTTTCTGCTCTCTGGACTGCAAAGGGTTTGCCTAGATGAGTCCAGTGGGGGTGGCTGGCTGAACCTTGAGGCTCCATCCTCCTTCGATTCCTTAGCTGATAGTTATATTTCTCTTTTGTCTCTGGAACTGCACTCAGGATTCAGGTCTGGAGCAATACTAAGTGTTAAGGTTACCTATAGGAAAGGGGGCAAACCTCGAGAGGAAAAACTTGTGAGTTACAAAGAGAAGAGCTTTGGGGGTTTTACTTACAGAGGTACTGGAGAAGGAGGTGGAGGAAAGTGGCTTAAATTCCTCCTACCCACCAACAGACTTTTCCCAGCAACCTGACAGCTCTCCCCAGGGGCTGAGTGGCTGGGCAGCACTCTCTGGGGGCTGGGCAGCGCTCCCCAAGGACCGTGTGGCAATCCTTGGGGACTTGGCAGCACTCCCTCCCACCAAAGTCCCCCTTTGCCCAAGGTCTGGACTCTGCACCTCACTGGAGACCAAGGCCAGGGATAGCACCCCTGGCTCCAGCGCCTCCACCATCGCCCCCCTCCCCTCCATCATATGATCCAGCTGCAACTCTAAGTAGACATCACCACCTTCCTCTCTGCAAATGGAGAAGGGGTTTTCAGAGTGGTGAACAGACTTGTCCAAGGTCTAAACAGTTCTTGGCAGCAATAGTCAAGAAATCAAAAGATGTGATGCATTGAGGAGATGTGCTGTCCAAGATCTATCCAAGGAAATCTTCTTCACTGACAGCATGATGCTTTCCCAGATCTGGTCCTTCACCTCCTACAGCTCCATGGCTGCTGGCAACCACCACTGCCAAGTTTGCGGAGGCTTCTGCCATGATATTGTCACCCACCTCTGGCAACATTTGAGGAGCCTCAAGACAGTGTCAAGTTGTCTGCTTTCAACATCACCTTTGTTGCTTGGATCACTTTTTCCCCCCTCACTTGTTGAATGCCATTATACTAAAGCTTTAAATCCATAGTGTAAAATTAAAAAGTAGGGAGGACCGAAATATCTAACAAAACACAAACTCATTAGTGTTAAGTCAGACCCAACTCATAGCTCATCTTCTAGCATCTTTCAGGAGGCTATAAATTGCACAGGAGCAGATTGTCCTTTCCCTGAGGAGAACTGCCAGAGAGTAGATTTGAACTGCTGGAGAGGTGCCACCATTGGATTAGCGGAACAACTCTCATTGTTGTTATTATGTGCCATTGAGTGAGTTACGACTTATAAGGATCCTATGAACAATGGATGTGAACCCTGCCTTCCCCTGTGTCATCCGTACCATTTCCAATCTACTTGAGTCCATTGTTATAATCACTTTGTCAATATGTCTTGTTGAAGGTCTTCTTCTCTTATGTTGACCATCCACCTTTCCAAGCATGATGTCTTTTTCCAAGGATTGATTCCTCCTAATAACAAACCCTAAGTATGTAAGATACCACCTGAATTTCAGAATCATCTCAGGAACAGGTTTGAGGCCTTGAACACTAATGAGCGAAGACCAGATGAGTTGTGGGAGGATGTCAAA
>NW_006399769.1:7049004-7051465 GCF_000299155.1 Elephantulus edwardii
GAAGACCCTCTATGAGATGGATCGATTCAGTGACTGGGGTAATCGGGATGGGTGTGTCAGAGGCGGTGCGGTTGGCGCAGAATAGAGCAGGGTTTAGGGCTGTTGTGCATAGGGTCGCTATGAGTCAGAAACGACTCGACGGCACATAACAACAACAACAACAAGTATATAAGGTGAAGTTTCATCATCTATGCCTCCCAAGAGCATGTAGTTTGTACTTTTTCCAAGTCATACTTACTTGTTCTTTCTCTTCTCAGTCCCTGGGGTATTCGGTACTCTTCTTCAACATTACAACTCAAAGGTATCAATTTTTCTTCTCTCATCCTTGTTCATTGCCCAACTTTTAGAAGCACAAGAAGTAACTGAAAAGATCATGGCTTGATCAGGTGCACCTTAGTATTTAGCATCATTCTCTTCCGCACTTTGGAGTGGTAGAATTCATCAAATATCTAAAAAACAACAAATTTACTAAATAAAAATTCATATAAAATGATGAGTCTTCCTCCAATACTGATGCCACATTCCTCCTCATAAAGTCGGGCCTCCTGAATGCTCTGCAGATATAGATAGATAGGTAGATAGATAGATAGATAGATAGATAGATAGATAGATAGATAGATAGATATAGATAGGTAGATAGATAGATAGATAGATAGATAGATAGATCGATCGATAGATAGATAGATAGATAGATAGATAGATAGATAGATAGATAGATAGATGAGGAATGGAGATATGATGCATCCCTGAAGCACACTTTTCCTGATCCTGAATCATATATTGTTTCCTTGCTCTGTTCTGACTACTGCTTCCTTGCCCAAGTATAGGCTTCACATGAGCACGATTAAGTGTTCTAGGATTCCCATTCTTCTCAGAGTTAGCCACAGTTTGCTGTGATCCACACAGTCAAATGCCTTTGCATTGTCAACGAAGCACACATAAACATACGTCTGGTACTCTCTACTTTCAGCCAGGATAAATAATGAGATATTGCTGTTGTTAAGTGCTGTCAAATAGAGTATGATACATGGAGAACCGATGAACAACAGATCTCAACCCTATCCGATCATGCACCATCTTTATCATCCCTGACATGTTTGAACTCATTGCCACACACACTGTATCAGTCTCGTTGAGGGTCTTTTTCTTTCTTGCTGACCCTCCTCCTTTCCGAGAAGAGCCTCTTTTTCCAAGGAATAGCCTCTTCTAACAACATGTCCAAAGTATGGGAGATGAAACTTTGCCATCCTTGAATTCAAGGAATACTCCTGTATGCACGTTCTCCAAGACATATCTGTGTGCTTTTTGGAAGTCCATGCGATATTCAGCACTCTTTTCCAACACCACAACTCAAAGACATTGATTGTTTGCTATTACCCTTATTCATTGTCCAGCTCTCAGATGTAGTAGGTTATTGGAAAGACTGTGACTTGGATCAGGCACACTATAGTCTTTAATCTGATATTATTGCTCTTCAGGGAATTGGAAAGATGCCTGACCACAGACTTTACCAATGCTATATTTCTCCTAATTCGTGGTACCAAGGGAATTGATTGTCAAGCCAAGCAAGATAAAATAATTGATAGTTTCAATCTTATCTCCATATATCATAATGTTGCCTATTGATACAGTGGTGAGGATTTTTGTTTTCCTGACCTTGAGATGTAATCTATATTGAAAGTTGTGGTCCTTGATCCTCTACAGAAAGCACTTGGACCTCCTCACTTCCAGCAAGCAAGGTTATGTCATCTGCACAATGTAGGCTGTTGATGAGCCTTCCTCCAATGCTGATACTACATCCTACTTCATAAAGTATCCTTCTCTAATGACTTGGTCAGCATACAGATTGAATAGATATAGAGAAAGGATACAACCCTGACGCACACTTTTCTTAATTCTAAACCATGCAATGTTCCCTTACTCTGTATGGAAAAGAGTTTCTAGGTCTAGATACAGATTTTGCATGAGCATATTTGGTGTTCTAGGGTTCCCATTACATCTCATGTTAGCCATAATTTGTTATGATACACACAGTCAAATGTATATACATAGTCAATAAAACACAACTAGATAACCTTTTTGTATTTTCTGCTTTCAGCTACGATTTACCTGACATCAGCAATGATACCTATCTATTGTGTCAATGCCTTTTCTAAACCCTGTCTGAACTTCTGGTAGTTTTTTGTCAATGATTAGCTCTAGCAATTTTTGGATGATCTTGACCAATATTTTGCTTTCATATGAAATTAATAATATTGTTCTATAATTTTTCTGTAATTTCCACATTCTGTTGGGTTACCTTTGTTAGAAATGGAAGCAAATATGGATCTCTTCTAGTCAGTTGGCCAGGCAGCTGTCTTCCAAATTTCCTAAGGTAGACTGGTGAGCATGCCCAGGGCTACATATGTCTGTTGAAACATGACAATTTAGTTGATTCCTGGGGTCTTATTTTTTTTTTTTT
>NW_006399769.1:7052222-7060992 GCF_000299155.1 Elephantulus edwardii
GAGAAGAGTGCTGAAGGTGCCATGGACTACTAAGAGAACAAACAGATTCATCCAGGAGAGGGTTAAACCAGGCTGCTCCTTGGAGGCAAGGATTCTGAGACTTCGGCTGACATACTTTGGACATGTTGTAAGAAGAGACTGGTCCTTGAAGAGGGACATCATGCTTGGGAGGGTGGAGGGCAGGCGCAGGAGGGGAAGGCCCTCTGGGAGATGGATTGATTCAGTGACTGGGGTAACTTGGGTGAGTGTGTTGGAGACAATGAGATTGGCACAGGACAGAGCAGAGGTTAGAGCTGTTGTACATAGGGTCGCTATGAGTCACAAGCGACTTGACGGCACATAACAACAACAACAACAACAACATAGTGACTCTGTGAACAACAGATCTGAACCTTGCCTTGTCCTGTGCCATCATCATGCAAACCCATTGTGGTAGTCACTGTGTCTGTCTAATTGAGGGTCTTCTTCTCTTTGCCAACACCCATCTTTCCCAGAACGATGACCCAGCAGGTACAAGTTTTTATTTTCAGGAAGATATAGGATACAACATTAATGAGTAGAAAAAGAAATTATAGGACATTCTGTATATCATATACCTATATGTCATTATGTATATGTGTGTGTAAAGTCTTGGACAATATAGATCAGTTTTAAATGATGATTTCTTCCAGGTAGTACCCTCAAGGATAGTATTTATTCTTTAAAAAATAAAAGTACATACAAGATTTTTCATGCATACTGTGCATTTCCATACAATGAGCAATCAACAACTAATCATAAAAGATCTGCATTAGTGAGATCCTGGGTGATTTTCAAAGCAGATAGACTGACCACAGAGTTTCATTACCTCCTCCTCAGTTTGTGGAAATTATGAGAAGCTGAGATGGGTGACACGGCCACATGAAAGCTGGCATGCTAATTGGAACTGGAGTGAAGCTGTCAATCACGGTGAAATCTGTCACTTTGGGGCTTTTTAATTTTTTTGATGTGGAGTTTTGGTTACAATGGGTAATTCTGATTGCAGGCACTGCTAGTTTCCCTCATTTGCTCTAGTTTCTCAGATCAGTGGCAGCAACACCATGTGACTTCACGTAGGACCACCTGCCCTGTCTTCAAACCTTCCAGACAGCAGAAATAGTCAGGTCAACCGTGATGCCTTGTCCAGCATTTGCCAGCGTTTTTTGCTCTCCAACCAGTGCCATTTCCACCCCAGCAGGGGTGATGCTGGGCTGGGAGCAGATCACTTTACTCGCCATTATTTCATTGTCTGCATTCACCTCCTGCCCAAGAGGCCAGCTCACTTTTCCACTGTAAATTATTTATACACAAAAGCTTAGAAAAGATCCTTGATCTTCTCCCAGTTCCTCCAGGGTCCTGCCTCCAGCATTTTAACTCACTCTGCTGTCTTCCTGGATATCCTCCCTTGCCCTGGGGTCTGCTTTCTCAGTACGTTGATGGCTGAGGTTTGAGCACTGTAGAACAGGGTGAAGGGAATCCATTTCTGGAAAACTAGATTTTTAGATTATTTAGCAAGAGCAGGGCGCCCCTATCTGGTCAGAGCTGGAGTGGCCTGCACAGTCATGCAGAGCAGCTTCACCAAATCAAAGGAAAAGGATGCTCTTCCTGCTAAGTCCTTTATTTATATATATATCAAACATACCTGTACACATATATATAAAACAGAGACATACAGCACACTAAAAATGACATGTATTCATGCATACAGGCCTGCTACATACACACACCCTAGGACAGACACACCAGTGTGCCTTCTCATTGACACGCATATACATAGGCATTTACACACCAGGGTAGCGCACAGACATTCATGTGCACACATCACACACACACACAGACACGTACGGACACAAATGTTCCTTACACATACACATGTTGATGCACACATACCTGATTATGCAACCACAAACACACATTACTATAGGCAAATGAGGCCCACCCTAAACCCTGAGATCATTATTGCTTGGATTTGGAGGAAGGTTTTGTAAAAAGTGGCCTCTTCCCAGGGCACTGCGTTTAGCCCTCTTCAGTCTCTGGCTTTCTCCTCCCTGTTCCCTCTCAGCCCCATTCTTTCATCCATTGCTGTGCCTGGCCAAGAGGAATGCTAATCGCCATGACGGGAACTGTTTCCACCTGTTTACATCCCAGCTCGCCTCCCTCTAATGCCATTTCAGACTCTGCCAAGCAGCGGAGGAGACCTGCTGTGCAGGCCACCGTGAGGGGAGGAAGGAAGGGAGAGAGGACAGTTGGAGTGTGAAAAGGGCCCGTCGCTAAGTGACTCCCCATTCCAACAGTCACACACAAGATGCACATAATTGCTTTTAGCACAGTGGGATGGATAGAGATACAAAAGGTCAAATCAAGGATTTGTCCCATAATATCTTTGCTAAGCAGCAGCATCAGACGTTGGAAAAGCATATTCATGAACTGAATTGCCAGAGTGTGGAGCAAGCTTTTCAGAGGCGGCTGTGTGTACCCTCTTTGAGGTGTACCTGCCGTGGTGATTGGATTCACACGGAGCAAGTGACTTCTCAATGCTCAACAAAGCTCTGCTTGTGAATTGGACTAAATAGTTTACTTGGCAGGCAGCTGAGATAACTATGCTAAGTGAATTTCAGAGTTGCTCTTGCATTCCCCTTTACACCGAAGCCTAGAGGAAAGTGGAGGATAAAGGTCAAACGGCTTAGCCTGGCATTCAAAGGCTTCAACCACCTGACCCAAATCTATCTTTCCAGGTACTCCTGACATCACTTGCAGATTTCTGTTCGCTGGAACCTTCACTGTGGTCTCTGAACACACTGCCACATTTACTACTATGAGGACTTTACCAGTGGCGTTTCCCAGGGTAAAATGTCCTGTCCTCCAATTTAAATCCAGTTATTTAATTCTTAACTCCACCAATTCTCTTTTGTCCCCCAAAAGAAAGAGTCCCTCAGTGGTGCAAATGGTCAGCAACTCACCCAGAGGTAGAAGGTTCCAGTCTATTGGAGACATGCTTCTGAAAAATCAGCCACAGAAAACTCTTTGGACCACAGATACACTCTGACACACAGGAATCACCACAAGTCAGAATCAACTCAACAGCAACAGTTTACCTGGAAATGGTCATTTTCTGGAGGGAAAGGAGCAGCTGGAAAAGAGCACAGGTCTGGGATCCTATGATTTGACTTAACTTTTCACAAACTCACTTGGGTAGGTGTGTTGAGAGTTCTTTGTGAGATGAGGGGAAAGGGACACACAGGGAGGGGTGGGAAGGATCAGAGCAGAGAGCTGTTTGGAGAGGACTACCATAATCCAGTGGGAGTTGTGGTGGTGAAGTCCCTGTGGGTTGTGTTGCTAACCCAAAGGCCACATTTCTGTGGCAATTAGAATGCACCAGCAGCTCTGAGAGATGATAGGCAATCTCCTCCCTTGTGATTTTAAAACCTTGGAAACCCAATGGAGGGTCAGTTGTGAGTTAGTTCCTATTTGACAGCAATTAGAATTTCTGTTGTTGTTAGGAGTCATTGAGTCATCTATGACTCATAATAACCTTATGAACAACAGATTTGAACCTTGTCCTACCCTGCACCCTTCTCGCCATCTCTGATATGTTTTCATTGTAGCCCATCTTCTTGAAGGTCTTCCCTTCTATTGTTAACCCTCCACCTCTCCAGTCATGATGTTCTTCCCAAAAACTGGCCCCTCTTAACAACACACCCAAAGTATGTGAGATGAAGTTTCACCATTCTTGCCTCTAAGAAGTACTTTCAATGCACTTTTTCTGAGACAGATTTTTTTTTGACAGTCCACGAGAAATGCCATTCCTTCTCCAACAACACAATTCAAAGGCATAGATTGTTTTTCTGTCATCCTTTCTCATTATCCAATTTTCAGATGCATAGGAAGTCATTGAAAAGACCATGGCTTGGATCAAGTACACCTCAATCTTTTTTTTTAATTTATTATTAATTTCAATGAAAATTTACAGAAACTTTGGATTTCCATTCATTCATTGTTTCACTTTTCTCCCCTCCCAACCCTCCCCTCAGTACACTACCCTCTTGGAAAAGTAAAAGAAAAATTCTTTCATTCTTTTACAATCGCTCCCCCCAGGTCCACTCCACTATGCAGCCTTCACTCTGGACTCCTGTCATGACAATAATACCTAATCACATATTTCTTTTAAGCAGTTTTCTCCTTCATCTGTTTCAATGCAGTATACATAATCTATCCCATCTTTCTCAGTCTCCCCCCAACCCCGAGGTCAGTCCCATTTTACAACAGTGGCATCATGCAGTATTTGTCCTTTTGTGACTGGGGTACTTCACTCAGCATAATGTCCTCCAGGGTCACCAATTTTGAATAATATTGCATGAGTTCCTTGTTTTTCAATGCAGCATAGTATTCCATTGTGTGAATATACCACAGCTTCTCTATCCATTTGTTTGCTGATGGACACTTAGGCTGTTTCCATCTCCTCACTACTGTGAACAAAGCTGTGATAAACACGGGTGTGCATATATCTGCTTGGATGTCAGTTATGGTCTCTTTGGGGTATATTCCCAGTAGTGGAATTGCTGGGCAAAATGGTATCTTTATTTGCAACTTTTTGAGAAAGCGCCACACCACCTTCCACAGTGGTTGCACCATTTTACACTCCCACCAACAGTGAATAAGTGTTCCAGTCTCTCCACAACCTCGCCAGCATTTGTTGCTTGCTGCTCTGTTAAATTTTGCTGCTCTTACTGGGGTGAGATGATATCTTATAGTTGTTTTGATTTGCATCTCTCTTAGAGCTAGGGATTTTGAACATTTCTTCATGTGTTTGTTAGCCATCTGAATGTCTTCTTTGGTGAAGGGTCTGTTCATATCCTGTGCCCATTTTTCTATTGGGTGGTTTACCTTTATCTGCTCTTACTGGGGTGAGATGATATCTCATAGTTGTTTTGAGCACTTCAATCTTTAAACTGACTTTGGAGAGGTCCTTTTCAGCTGATTTTCCCCAGTGCAACATGGCTTTTGATTTCTTCACTACATGTACCACGATTGTTGATAGTGGATCTAAGCAAAACCAAATAGTTGACAATCTTCTCTCCATCTGTCATGATGTTGCCTATTGGTCCAGTAGTAAGGATTTTTGTTTTCTTTTTTAAAACATTGTATTGTACCTGCCACCTGAACCTAGTGGACTAGCCTAGTGAACTAGACCTCCCCATCACATGGAGATCACCCCACAGCCCCTGCTCCAGAAGCACCAATATTACAGGTACTGGGGCAGCTGAAGGAAAGCTCTGACTGAGATCTGCAGGGAGAAAGTCCAGTTCACTTGACTGCTGCAGTCCAATGTCGAACTTGCCAAACTTAGAGGGCCAGAGAACTAGCAGTCTTAGTTAAAACACCAAGTTCTAGTTTGGCCTCTGCCACGGCTGTACTCCCACCAGGAGCATTGGACCGTCCCACCATGGACCCTTTGGATTCTGCCAAACTGTGTCAGTTGCCTGGCCTAGAAGGCTACTAATTCATAGGCCATCTCTCTCCCCAACTGAAGCAAGTCTTCCCTCTGACTCAAAGAATCAGAAAAGAATTCAGGCAAGGTGAGCTCTTCAACGCTCCTCTGGAGCAGTGAGCTCCTGAGCCAAGGTTATCAGACCATGGACCTGCTTTGGCCCCAGGCACGAAAAACTATCACAGCAATGACACAGATGAAACAGACTCTTTCATATTCTACACAAAACCCAAACAAGATGTTACTATAAAAAACCAAAGTGATCAAAATACAGAATTATTGGATTTCCTGAAGCCAGGAAGTTTGATGGAACTTTCTGACACAGAATTCAAATAAACAATGATTGAATATTTTCAATGAATAAGAGACAAACTCAAAGAAATAAAGGACTCTGCAAGCAAAAGCCAAGTTGTTGTTGTTATGTGCCATCGAGTTGCCTGTGACCCACAGTGACCCTATATCAAGTAGCTCTGAACCCTGTCCTGTCCTGAGCTAGTCTCACTAATTCGCACACACCAACCCCCATTTCCAGAGTTACAGTATCAATCCATCTCATCCAGAATCTTCCTCTTCTCTGATGTTCCTTTCACCCATCTGAGCATGATGTCCTTCTCCAAGGACCTGTCTCTCCTGGCCATGTGCCCAAAGTATGTGAGATGGAGCTACAACTTCCTAGCCTCACATAGACCAATGGAACAGAATTGAGAACCCAGAAATAGAACCAGCTATCTATGGTCAACTGCCATTCCACAAGGAAATAAAACCTGTAAAATAAAAAAATGACAAGCTCTTCAACAAATGGTGCTGGCAAAACAGGACTGCTACCTGCAGAAAGCTGAAACAGGATCTACATCTCACACCTTTCACAAAAATCAACTCAAAGTAGGTCAGAGACCTGAGAGTAAAGTCTAAAACCATAAAGTTCATAAAAGACAAAGTGGGGTCAAGCTTAGAAGGCGTAGTCTGTGGTATAAAGAGACTGCCAAATACAGGCAGAAATGCACAATTTGAAGAGGATAAAATTGATGAATGAGACCATATAAAAATTAAATCCCTGTGTGCATCAAAACCTTTTTCCAACAAGGTGAAAAAAAAACCCTGCCAAATGGGAGCAAATATTTGGCAATACCATCTTTGACAAGAGTCTCATAATGAAAGTTTACAGAATATTCCTGGACCTCCACAAGAAAAAGACTGATAACCTACTTACAAAATGGGCAAAAGACATGGAAATTTTCACAGAAGATATTTGAATGGCCAACAGACACATGAAGAAATGCTCCACATCACTGGCAATAAGAGATGCAAATCAAACCACAATAAGATATCATCTCACTCCAGTAGCAGTGGCAAAGTTTAACAGGAGAGCAAGTAATAAATGTTGCAGAGGATGTGGTGAGATAGAAACTCTTGTACACTGTTGATGGAATTATAAAATGGTACAACCACTTTGGAAGGCTGTTTGGCACTTCTTCAAAATGCTGAACATAGAAATTCTGTATGACCCAGCTATTCCACTGCTTGGAATATACCCCAAGAAAATGAGAACTGAGGCACAAATGGAGACTTGTACATCAATGTTCATAGTAGTGTTATTCATCATCACAAGAACATGGAAACAGCCCAGATGTCCAACTACAATCAAATGAATTGGGAAATTATGGTATATTCTCACAAAGGCAACACAGCATGTGGGAGCAATGATTTTTTTAAGTCACCACCTAACTTGGGAGGGACTGGAGAGCATTATGCTGAGTGAATTTACTCAGTTCCTTAAGGACTAATACTGTATAAAACCATTTTTGTATAATGAGTATGGGGAATCAAAGGGAGGGGTGGAAGCAGAAAAGTGAGGATGGTCAGGGAGGGGGAATTAATCATAGGTTCCTACAATTTGATGGGGTGGAGTGAAGGAAATGGAGAAGATTTGTTGAGGAAAAACAATGTATTCGAACTTTGTAAACAAACCAGCATAAAATAAAATTTCAAAAAAGAAAAAAGTGTGTGTGTGTATATATAAAATGAACATTGCATTGTTGCATTGGAATTGATGAGAAGAACTATCTGAAAGGAATATATAGTTAGGTATTATATACCTAACTATATATTATACATATATTATACTATATATTATATGTATATAATACTATATTATATACGTATTATATGTATGACAACAATCTGAAATTAGAAGTGCATTGCAAATTGGACTGTGTGTGGCAGAGAAGTAAGCAGAGGGAGGGTAGAAAATATGTAATAATGAATGAATCATTTTTTAATTACAAAAAAATAAAAATATAAAGAAAAATCCTAGCCTTCAAGGAGAAACTTGGTTTCACCCTCTCCAAGACAGACCTATTTGTTTTCTTGGCAGTCCATGGTATGTTTAAGGTTCTTCTCCAGCACCACAATTTGAAGGTATATGATTAAAAAAGCGTGGAGAGAGGATGCATCCCTGACTCCCTCCTTTCCTGATTTTGAACCATGTAATGTTTCCCTGCTCTTATCTGAGGACTCCTTCCTGGTCCAAGTATAGATTTAGCATAAGCCCAATCAAGTGTTGTAGGATTCCCACATTCCTCAAGGTTAACTAGAATTTGTTCTGATCCACACAGTCAAATGTCTTTGTATAGTCAATGAAACACAGGTAGACATTCCTCTGGTACTCTTTGCATTTTCTTAAGCTGAAAGAACTAAAGAACAAATTCAAGCCATGAGTTGCAATGCTTAAGGATGCTATGGGCAGGTTGTTGAATGTTTCAGGAAGCATGAAAAGAAGATGGAAGGAGTATACAGAGTCATTGTACAAAAAAGAATTGGCAGACACAGAAGAATTCCAAGACACAATATATGGCCAAGAGGCAATGGTGATAAAAGAAGTTCAGGCTGCTCTGAAGGACTTGGCAAAATATAAAGCCCCAGGAATTGATAGAATACCAATTGACATATTTAAACAAACAGATGCTGCCCTGGATATGCTCACCAAGTTGTGCCAAGAAATCTGGAATACAACTACTTAGCCATCTAACTGGAAGAGATCCATATTTATTCCCATTCCAAAAAAGGTGACCTAACAGAGTAGGGAAATTAACATATACTATCACTCACATCACACTCAACCAAAATCCTCCTGAAGATTTTCCAGAAATGACCGGAATAATACATCAACAAAGAACTACCAGAAATACAAGCTGGGTTTAGAAGAGGTCGTGGTGCTAGAGACATTATCGCCAAAGTCAGATAGATCTTGGCAGGCGACTCAAA
>NW_006399769.1:7062737-7065360 GCF_000299155.1 Elephantulus edwardii
CACCATTTGTTAAAAAGGCTGTCGTTCCCCCACTTCACTGATTTCATCTCCTTGTCAAAGATCAGTTGACCATAGATAGATGGGTTGATCTCTGGATTGTCAATTCGATTCCATGACATCCACTTCCTAAACAACATGCCTCCGGAAACTCTATGAACTTTGATAAATATCGATAGTTGTAGAGAGGTTTCAGGCCTTTTGTTCATAGGGTCACCATGAGCCATGCTCGACTCAAAGGCAATCAACAAGAACAGTATAAGTTTAAATTTGGAATTTGTTTCAACTTGATGGCTTAATTAAATACTATTTTCAAAGCAATTAGCAATATGACATTTTTAATTTACAGATGGTATTCTTTTTCTATTGTTAATTCCTGAATTTAGGACTTCTTATGTGTTTTATAAACCACAATAAGTAGTATCATGCTTTTTTAAAATAATTTTAATGAACCTTTACAGAGAATTTGGATTTCCATTCATTCATTGCTGCACTTCTCTACCCGCCCAGCCCTCTCCCCCGGCCCCCCAGTTCACTCCTCTCTTTCAAAAGTAAAAGAAAGACTCCCTCCCTGGTACACAATCCCCCCGCACCCCTCCCACCACCCCAAATACATTCCACTATGCAACCTTAATTATTATTTCTTAATTTGTCAATTTTGCCCCTATTTTCAGGGGTAGTCAAATGGTCTGCTGTCACTTTGTCCTAAATAAGGTTTTTTTCTCCTATTGTTTGTGTGACCATAAAAAAAATTATCAGGACAGTAGCAAAATATCTGGTGAACTTTATACTGAGCTCTGACAGTGGTGCATAAATTGTTAGTAGTGATCAATCATCAACTGCAATGTTATACTCTCCTTCTCTTCTTCATTTGTTAAGATTGTGAGCAGCTGTCTAATCTTACCTACAGTCCTCATGATAATTCATGCTACAGCTTCTCTTTCCTTATTGCCTAAGGATCTCATCCTTTAATACAGCTTATTATTATAGTATAATATAAGTAAGGCTCATTAGGCATGTCTACCAATATAGTTTATGTTTTATATTAACTCTATATATTCTAGTTACTTGATTTGTAATTTTATGATTTTAGTTACTTAGATGGGCCTTTTGGTTATTCTTTTCAACAAAATTAAGTGAAGTTAAGTAGTTGCTAAGGTCTGAATGAAAAGAAAATGTTCAAAGAAGTTAATTGTTTCTGCTTTATTATATGCTTAAAATATAAAATTAAACTTCCCAGACATTACTGGCATTAAGAGTGTTGCTGCAGTAAGCCACCATATTTGTTTATATAAAGTGCACATGTGATTTATGGACTAAAAAGAAATATTAAAATATTTCCAAATGTTCTGTATTGTGACTGTTTTGGAAGTGACTGATTTATAAGTTCAAAAATCTAAATTTTTAATGAAATTTGTTTAAAAATGCACCAATGAAGAGAAAAAGAGTAGTAGATTGGATAAAAAAAACCCCAACACTAAAATTCGTCAATATTTTGTTTACAAGGAACACACCTGAAAAGCAGTGATAATGAAAGATTAAAAATCGAAAGATGAGGAAAATAAATCAAGCAAATTTGGTTTGAATCCACCAGATGCTCTTCTGGGGAAGGAGGGACAATCTCCTCCTGTACCAGGCAGATCTGATTTGACGGTACATGCACACAAAAAAATTTAAAAAAAAATAAAATTTTTTAAAAATCAAGAAAATTACAACCAGGAAAATAAGCAGCAGTAGTGATATTAATCTCTGATAAAGTATATTTCAGCATAAAAACCATCACAAAGGACAAGGGAGGTCATTATATAATGCTTAAAGAGTCAATAGAAAAAGAGGATATAACCATAATAAATATCTATGCATCAAATTGTAGAGCTGCAAAATATACAAAGCAAATGTTAACAGAACTGATAAAAAGAAACAAACAGCATCACAATAGTAGTAGGGGACTTCAATACACCACTCTCAAGAAAAGATAGAACTACCAAGAAAAAACCACAACAAAGATGCTAAAAAATTAAACCGCACAATAAAACAACTTGATCTCACAGATACCTTAGATGCAGGCTGATGCATACCAAAAAAGTGTAGTATACCTTCTTCTTTAATATACTTGCAACATTCTCCAGAATAAATCACATTTTATGTTACAAAGGAAGCATTAATAAATTTTAAAAAAATATAGACATAATACAAAGAATCTTCTCAGACCACAGTGTTACAAAATTAGAAATTAGTAGCAAAAGGGGAAAAAACTCAAACATTTGGAAGCTGAACTACACCCCAGTTAAACATGAGTGAGAAATAAAAGAAATAAAAACAGACAAAAAATATTTTTAAACAAATGACAATGAAAATACAACTTAGCATGAGGACATGAAAATTGATTCTTTAACCCAATATATTCAACAAGTTCTAAAAGAACAGCAAGAAAACCTGACACAGTCTTAATAAAAAAGATAAAAAAATTAAAAAAAAAAACCCAAACACAACACAAAAACAAACTGATAATACATAGGGCTGTTGTTTTTATGTGCCAGTGACTCACTTGCAACTCATAGCGACCCTAGGTACAACAGCCCTAAACCCTGCTCTATCCTGTGCCAATCACACTGCCTCTGACACA
>NW_006399769.1:7065985-7099909 GCF_000299155.1 Elephantulus edwardii
TTCTCCTCATAGAGCCCAGCCTTTTGGATAATCTGTTCTGCATACAGGTTGAAAAGGTATGGAGATAGGACACATCCCTGGCATACACCTTTCCCAATTTTGAACCATGCAGGGTTTCCTTACTCTGTTCTGACGACTGCCTCCTGGTCCAAGTATTGGTTTAGCATTAGAACGATCAAGTGTTCTGGGATTCCTATTCTTCTCAGAGTCAGTCACAGTTTGTTATGATCCATATATACATAGGGCAGAAATAAATAAAATAGAAAACAGAAAAGCAATTGAAGCCATCAATAAGACTAAGAGTTGGTTCTTTCAAAAAGTCAATAAAATCAACAAACCACTAGCAAAACTAACAAAGGAAAAGACACAATCCAAATAAGAGATGAATGGAGCAATGTCACAACAGAACCAACTAAAATAAAAAGGTTAACAATGGAATGTTATGAAAAGTCATACTCAAACAAATAAGAAAATCTAGAGGAAATGGACAAATACTTAGAAACAAACAACATACCTAAACTGACACAGACTGAAGTAGAACACGTGAACAGACCTTTACAAAAGAAGAAATTAAAAGGTAATAAAACAACTTTCAACAACAACAACAACAAAAAACCACGCCTGGACCAGATGGTTTTACTAGTTAATTTTATCACATATTCAGAAAGGAAATGTCACCAATTCTACATAAAGTACTTTAGAAAATAAAGATGATATTCTCTCAGACTCAGTATATGAAGCAAACATATCCTTGATATCAAAGTCAGATAAAGATATCACCACAATGGAAAACTATCAGCCAATATCTTATGATCATAGATGCAAAAATTCTGGCCAATAGAATCCAATAATATACGTAAAAAAATAATTCATCATGACCAAGTGAGAGTCATAACAGGTATGCAAGGATGGTTCTACTTAAGAAAAAACAATCAGTGTAAATCATCACATTACCAAAGCAAGGAACAAGAACAACATGATCCTATCAAATAATGCACAAAAAAAAGGCCTTTGGCAAAATCCAACGCCCTTTCTTGTTCCTCAGCAACATAGGAATAGAGGGGAATTTTCTCATTATAGTAAAAAGTATATATGCAAAACCAAGAGCCAACAGCATCCTCAATGGAGAGAGATTAAAGGCATTCTATTTAAGAAGAGGAAGTAAGCAAGGATGCCCATTATTACCTCTTCTAGTCAATATCTTACCGGATGTCTTAGCAATAGTAATAAGACAAGAGAAAGAAATAAGAGGTATCCAAATTGACAAGAAGAGGTAAAATTATCTCTATATGCAGATGATACAATAGTATACTTAGAAAACCCTAAAGACTCAGCAAACTACTGGACATAGTTGAACAATTCAGCAAAGTGGTAGGATAACAAGATCAACAGAAAAGAATTAATTTGATTTCTTCATACTACACTGCCATGATGGTCAAGACAGAGTGGTACTGGTACAATGACAGACACATAGATCAATGGAATAGAATTGAGAACCCAGAAATCAGCCCATCTACCTACGGTCAACTGATTTTTGACAAGGAGATGAAATCAGTTAGATGGGGGAATGACAGCCTTTTTAACAAATGGTATTGGCAAAATTGGAAAACTATCTGCATAAAACCCAAGTAAGATCCACACCTCACTCCATACACAAAAACCAAGTCAAAGTGGATCAAAGACTAGGACTAAAACCAAGGACTATAAACTTCTTTAGAGAAAAGCTTGGAAGAATTCTAGAAACCCTAATCCACAACATAAACAGTCTTTCAAGTATCCCCAAAAACTTACAACCAGGAGAGGATAAAATAGATGAATGGGACCTTCTAAGAATCTAATCTCTATGTACATCCAAAAACTTCTCCAGTAGGGCAAAAAGAAAACCACAGACTGGGAAAAAAATATTTGGTAATGACATGTCAGATAAGGGACTTATATCTAGAATTTATAAAATACTTGAGCACAACAAAAAGATAAACAACCCAATTGAAAAATGGGCACAGGATATGAATAAACACTTCACCAAAGAAGACATTCAGATGGTGAACAAGTACATGAAGAAATGTTCAAAATCCCTAGCTCTAAGAGAGATGCAAATCAAAACAACTGTGAAATATCATCTCACCCCAGTCAGGATAGCAAAATTTAAAAGAACAGCAAACAACAAATGATGGTGAGGTTGTGGAGAAACTTGAACCTTTATTCACTGTTGGTGGGAGTGTAAAATGGTGCAATCACTATGGAAGGCAGTATGGCATCTTCTCAAAAAGTTGGAAAGAAAATAAAAAACAGTTGGAAATAGGAAGAACATCTGACTCAGGAATTCCACTACTGGAAACATACCCCAAAGAAACCTTAACCGCCACCCAAGCAGATATATGTACAACCATGTTTACTGCTGTTTTGTCCACAATATCAAAGAGTTGGAAACAACCCAAGTGCCCATCAACAAACGAATGGATAGAGAAGTTGTGGTATATTCATACAATGGGATACTATGCAGCATTGAAAAACAAGGAACTCATGAATTATTATACAAAATGAGTGACCCTGGAGAACGTTATGCTGAATGAGGTGTCTCAGTCACAAAATATGCATAGTGCCACTGTTGTAAAGTGGGACTGACATCAGAGTTGGGGGGAAACTAAGAAAAGAGGAGATAAATAATGTATACTGCATTGAAAGAGATAAGGGAGAGATCTGTTTAGGAGGAATATATGGTTAGATATTATTGTCATGACAAGAGTCCAAAATGAAAGCTGAATAGTTGAGTGAATTGGGGCAGGAAAATTGTACAATATGGGAAGATTTTTTTTAATTTTTTTTTTTTTTTTTACTTCACAAAGAGAAAAACGAACTGGGGGGAAGGGTTGGGCAGGGAGGAAAGTGCAACAATGAATGAATGGAAATCCAAAGACTCTGTAAACTTTCATGAGAATGAATTTTTTTGTTTTTATTTTTCTTATTAAATTTTATTAATTTTAATGAACACTTACAGAGATATTGGGTTTCCATTCATTCATTGCTGCACTATTTTCTCTACCCTCCCCCCCCCATTCATTCCTCTCTTTTTTTCTTTTTTGACATTCATTCTCTTAAGCCCAGTTCTGTGACCTTGAGCCATCATGGCCAGTTTATCAATGTTCCTTTCAAATTTCCTTGTCAAAATATTAATTCAGGAAGGAAAGACTTATTTCAGGAAAGTCTTATACTTAGGCCAGATTTCATCAAGTGGTTCTGGCAAAACAAACCCCTAAGTTCTTCCAAGTAACTTAAATAAATTATAAAAATAATTTTTAAAACTTTAATCTTCATAGAGTTGTTACTTGCCATACAGTGGATATTGACTCATAGGGACCCCATGATCGGGCATCTTCTCACAACCTCTTCTGTGTATGATGTGTTTACCGTTGTCACTATGTCAATCCATCCCTTTGAGAGTCTTCCTCTCCTCCTCTGACCCTCCACCTTTTAAAGCATGAGGTCCTTTTCCAGGGACTGGCTCTTTCTGATAACATGCCCAAAGTATGTGAGACTGAGTAACACCATCTTTGCTTCTAAGGAGCATCCCGGCTGTACTTCCAAAACAAATTGGTTTGTTTTTACGGTAGTCCTTTGTGTAGTCAGTACTCCACCAACACTGCAATTCAAAGGCATCAATTATTCTTTTCCTCTTCTTGTTGATTCATTTTAAAATACCTGGCACATCAATGACAGAGATGTGAGGTGCGTTTTCAGAAAATATGTTATGATTTCATTAGCTGTTGTGTGGAAGGAGCTATAGCGAGGGGTCTGTAATGTCCCCCTCATTCCAAATCCTCACTGGAGTCTAACCAGGATCAGGGCTATCTGTAATTCTGGTTTTCCATTTTATTTTACCATAGGTTATAATTAAGCCTATAACTTATACCATGGGGTGAAAATACACAAATTTTCAACCATCATAGTACACTGGTTAAGTTGCTTCTAAGAGGTATGAAGCAATGAAAATCTAATTTAGCATGAAAACTTAAGAACTTTGTTGTTGAAGGCCATCTCCAGTGGGGACGTACCTGGGAAGACTACACATCTTATGTTGTTGGAATGTTGTCAGTCTCATGCGATGTTTCTGAAACAGTCAGGTGACCCTTTCAAAGCAGCTGGCAGTTTTGAGATAGTGATTGACTCTTGGACTCCTGGGTTCTTTGTCGTCTCTGTGATCACATAGAGTTGTCAGTAATGGCAGCACAGATTATGACTGGAGCCTTTGGGAGCTGCATGTACAATCTGCACAGCAATATCTTGCAGCCCTGCTCTCAGGCGTATGTGGGTAGGAAACAAAATAAACAAACAAAAAAACCAAGGTGCAACTATTGCAATTTCTTTCTCAACAATAGCCTTGCCATTACTGTCTTCTCCATTCTGTACCACCACCACCAGCTTGTTTAAAAACATCTCAAAGGAAGGTTGGAAACATCCACTATCATCTTGTCACTTAGCTAAGCAGTCCTGTAGATACTGGGGAGGATAAGGGGCAAAAATTCTTTTTCGGATCATGCTATAATATTACCAAATGTGCAGTCAATTATTTTATGGAGCTTTCTTTGGTGGCCTATCCCATAGGGAGTTGCACTGCTAAGGAAGAGTCCACATCTATCTGGAAAATTGAACACAACAGCCACTCTGTGGGGAAGGCTGAGTAATCTTCTACTTGATATACAGTGTTGGAAACTCACTGGAGGGTTAGCTTTGAGTCAGTTGTGACTTGATGGCATTAAGTGCATGTGATTAATTTTGTTGTTCTCCAATCCCATCACTAATTTACACTGAGATTAGAGCAAATACCGTCTCAAGTTTCAGGGTGTGGAATTTCAGCTAGTTGTAAGAAACGTGCAGCCTAAGCCCTAGCTGAAATCTTGAGTAGGAATGTCAACTGCGAAAGAATGTATAATGACAAAAAATGTAGGAAACATAATACATCCTCATGGCTTAGCGATAAGGAGTTGCACTGCCAACCCAAAGACACAAGGTTTGAATCCACCACCTACTTCTTAGGCGATTTCCTTCTGTGCAATTTACTGAATCTTAAAATCTCCTGCACAGTCAGCTATGAGTTGGTTTTGATTCAACAGTACATAACAACAACATTCTTTTAGGGTCTTTTCTCAAATTTGGAGCATAAATAAAATTATTTCACATCCAGCATTAATTTGTTTGGTCAAGCATTCATTTAGTAAACATTCACCAAGCCCTCATTATGTGCTAGGTACTATCATGAATACAACACTTTGCTTGTGTACATAAGCAAAAAGGGGACTATTGTTGCCCCCCAGGAGAGATTAAAAATATTAAGAACTAAGCTCTGGGTGGGAGGAGGAGAGGACAGACATCACCAATAGAAGATGTGTTAAGAATACTTGATATTGGAAAGTTCATGAAGCCGCAGACTTATGTCTGGAGCCTGCCCAGGCATCTACAATCCCCTCCTAACATTGAGCAGTGCTCAGGCCCAAGGCAGAACATTCCATTTAGCAGTAGAAGCTTGCATGAAACATAGTCTTCAGATCAGAGACTCCTGAAACAGCATTACTTTTTAGCCAGTGCAGGGGAAGCTGGATGCATTTTTGAACCCCAGCTGTGGGCAGGCACATGGGGCAGGGCACAGAAAGTGCCACAGTAGAGTCACCATAGATAGCAACAAGCCAAGAGGTTCGGGGTCCAGTGGACTCTGATCCACTTGAAAGAGCTAAGCATCCTCAAACTACTATGTTTCCATCCCCTTTCCCTCCCACCAGATTTTTTTTTTCTCGGAGAAAACTGGGATCTGCTAAAAAGTATGTGGATGGCCAAAGCACAGCCTGGATTGCTGGAGCCTGGCGTGCCATCTAGCAGGTAAGCCTGCCATCTAGTGTCCAAGTGTGAGCAGTACAGACACAAACCGCCTGCACAGGTTGTATGGTATATTCTCAGATAACTCTTTCTGAGGAGTTGAGCTTTACAAACAAAAACCATTGGAAGCTTTGAGCGGGAATACAAAGAAATAGCATTGTTCTTCCTCTGAGGTTTTTTAACCATCTGAGGTTTCTTAACCATTTGAGGTTTCTTAACCATCTGAAGACAAGAGGCTATTTTAAATAAATGTATATAGAGTGGGGGTTTTTAATATATACCATCATTCACTTTCATACATTCATAGACATTGTTTCGTTGATATACATTTTGTTTTATACAATCATTTCTATACATTATGTTTTATATAATTAATTACTATTGATCTATTACTTTAGAACATAGTGTCTTGAAGGGTGGGGAATTAAGTTCTTTTTTATTTTTTTGTTTCTTTTTTAATGTGTATACCGTCAAATCGGACCTGACTGGTACAGGAGGACATTGTCACTCCTTCTTCAGCGGAGCATCTGGTGGATTCGAAGCATGCATCTCTGGGATTGCAGTGCAGTTCCTTGTCACTAGGCCACCAGAGCTCGCCGGAATTAAGTCCTGTTATTATAAAGTCAGCCCTGTATACTATAGAAGCCTACTGTAGTATACTTCCCCCCACCTTGTTGTGTACCATCGAGTCGTATCTGACTGGCACAGGAGGAGACCGCCCCTCCTTCTCCAGCGGACCGTCTGGTGGATTCGAACCACGTGCCTTTGAGATTGCAGTGAAGCTTCTTGCCACTAGGCCACCAGAGCTCCCTTGTAGTAAACTTTTATGAAGAATCTTAAATGCATCTTCCTCCTAGAAATAAATATAGGTTTAGGTTTTCTCCCCATACAAATCTCTCTTCTTTAAGAAAAAAAGGATAATCCGTTTGAGTTACTCAGCTACTGAGTGAACAGTTTTTTACATATCCATGAATGGAGTTCTAGTCTTGGTTCCTCAGAATGGAGTATTAAACCCAGACATTTGGCTGCATCTATGAACTGTTTGTCCTTTCTCCAGAAGAATTCCGATCTGAGAAAGGGTTAATAGAGGGACATAGCTGAGCCTCTCTAAGGAGTGTGCAGCCCAGTGTTCTGACCAGGAGTATCTCAGGACCAGATGCCCACTGAAAGACACTCAGAGGAATGCCCAAGATCAATGTCAGAGACCCCAACAAATGACCCTGGGGTGAGTGAGTTGTTGAATAGCTGTTACTAAAGCAACGCAGGAGATAATATCCAATTACTCTGCACAGTGTCTTTGTTGTTGTGTTGTTAAGTGCCGTCGAGTCACAGGCGACTCATAGCGACCCTATGAAGGAGCGTCCTTGACGCTTGGGTGCCTTTCATCTTCTCTCCAAGTTCATAGGGTTTCTGGAGGCAAGCTATTATGGAAGTGGACGCCACTCCTCCTTCCACGCTTGTTCAATCGGGGAGCTCCACCCCACTCTCAGTCTGCATTGGGTAGCCAACCATTAACGCATTTGACACATCCGTGTCCACAGTGTCTTAGTTGCCTATTATTGTTGTTGGGTGCCATCCAGTTGACTGTGACTCACAATAACCCTACAAGCAGATCTGAATCTTGCTCCACACTCCTTATGATCTGTGATATGCTCAAGGCCATTACTATAGTCATTGTGTGGATTCATCTTGGTGAGAGCATTCTCGTTCTCACCTTTTCAAGCATGGCATCTTTTTCCAAGGACTAGTCCTTCCTGAAACTCATCAACAACCTGTGTTATGCAGATGACACAACCCTGCTTGCTGATACTGAGGAGGACCTGAAGCGCTTGCTGCAGAAGGTCAAGGATTGCAGCCTTCAGTATGGGCTGAAGCTCAACATCAAGAAGACAAAGATTCTCACCACTGGGCCAATTGGCAGCACCATAATAGATATGGAAGAGATTGAGGTTGTTAACAATAACAGCTTGCTCAGCTCCACTATCAATACTCTTGGCACCAGTAGTCAGGAAATCAAAAGACAAATTGCACTGCAAAAATCTGCTGTTAGGGACCTCTCTAGAGTACTGAGGAGCAACAATGTTAGTCTAGAGACTAAGGTACACCTGGTCTAGGCCATGGTCTTCACCATGCATCAGAGAGCTAAATAATGACTAAATAAGACGGAAGATACCACCAAGAAAACAAATAGATCTGTCTTGGAGAGGGTGAAACCAAATTTCTCCTTGGAGGGTAGGCTTTTGAAGCTCTGTCTCACATACTTTGGCCATGTGGCCAGGAGAGACCTATCCTTGGAGAAGGACATCATGCTCGGAAGGGTGGAGGGACAGCACAAGAGAGGAAGATGGGATGGTTTGATACAGAAACTGGGGCAATGAGGTTGATGTGTCAGAATTAGTGAGACTGGCTCAGGGCAGGGAAGGATTCAGAGCTGCTGTACTTAAAGTCACTATGGGTCATAGGCAACTCAACAGCATATTACAACAACAACAACAGATATCTTATAGAGGCAATAATGGTTAAACTTCACACACATACCTTGGACTGTTTTCAGGAGTGGCAGATATTCCCGATGTTCCTGTCTTCATTTCTTGACTGCTGTTACCATAAATATTGATTGTGAAGCCAAGTAAAATGAAGTCATTGCAGTGGGAAAAACTGCTGTGAGGTCTCCTCTCTAAAGTGCTAAAAAGGAAGGATGCTAAAGACTAAGCTATGCCTGACCCACGCTCTGGTATTTTCAGTTGCTTCCTATGCATCTGAAAGTTGGCCAATAAGGATGACAGAAGAAACAATGACTTTTAATTGTAGTGTTGGAGACGTGTACCAACTCAACTGTCTCCTGGATTGTCAAAAGAACAAACAAATCTGTCTTGGAGGAAAGACCACCAGGTTACTCTTTAAAAGAAAAAATGGTGAAACTCTGTCTCACTTACTTTGGGCATGGTATCAGAAGGGACCAGTTCTTGGGGGGTGGGGGGAAGCATCGTGCTGGAGAAGCTAGAGGAAGAGCCTCCACAAGGTGAACTGACACAATGATTGTAACAACGGAACGAACATATCGGAGATGGTGAAGAGGGCACAGAACAGGGCAAGGTTCGGATCTGTTGCTCATAATTGTCACTATGAGTCCTGGTTAACTTGATGGCACTTAGCAACAACTACAACACCAAAGGAGGCCAGTCCTTGGGAGAGAAAAAGAATTGTTCTGGGAAAGGCAGAGGATCAGAGAATGAGAGGAAGACCCTCAATGAGATAGGCTGACACAGGCCACAGATGCACTGAATTGACTGGGTTTCCGGGAGGTGGAGGCTGTCTTAGTTTTAGGTCTGTGGCAACAAAATATTTTAAAGTAAATGACTTCAAGGAAGTTTACTTTCTCACAGTTATAGGCATGGCAATTTCTCATGAACACAGAGGAAAAAACTGTTCTGTATCTTCTCCTAGCCAGTTGTGACTGCTGGCAATCCTTGGCATTCTTTGGGTGCTTATAGTATCTCCCGATGGTGTCTTCCCCTATGTAGGTGGTCCCCTGTGAACACCTATTCTGTGTTCTGCCCTTTTACAAACCAGTACTCCAAGGACGTCGATGGGTGTGTCAGAGGCAATGCGACTGGCACAGGATAGACCAGGGTTTAGGGCTGTTGTACATAGTGTCGCTATGAGTCGCAAATGACTCGGCGGCACATAACAACAACAACAACAACTCCAAGGACATGAGGGTTAGGACACACCATACTCCAAACTCCAAAATTACTTAACTGTTACAGAAGTTAGGAATTCAACAAAATATTTACCAGGACACAATTAATCCTTAAAAGAGGCCAAGTGGAAAACTATACTTAAGACAGCAAAACGAGACCTTGGGTCCTGGGTAGCAGTGTCTTGGGAAAAGCCCATCACTACAATTTCTGAAACCTTTTGCCAAGGCAAAAGAGGACCCTTCCAGTATACTTGCTGATTTCAAAATTACCTGAGCAAAAAAAGGTCACTTCAGTTAGAATGAGCTGGGAATTTAGGCCTCACCATTTTGGGGAGAGTGAAATAAGCTTTTTTCTTAAGGAAGGAGGCCAGGGGGGAAAAAAAGAATCCTTACTTGGCACCCAGCTCCTGGCAACTCTGTGATTCTCTTTGACCAGCAAAACTGTGGAGCTGAAATGATCCCAGCTAATAAATACAAAAGGAATAGAGATTTTTAGAATTTCACCAATGGCTTTGAATTGTGCTATTGGCAGACAATACTGAATATCATGAACTGCCAAAAGAACAAACAAATCGTCTTAGAAGAACTGCAGCCAGAAGTCTTCTTGGTAGTGACGATGGGGAGACTTCATCTCACATACTTTGGGAGTGTAATCAACATGGCTCGGTTCCTGGAGAAAGATATACTTGGGAAAGTTGTTGTTAAGTGCCGTCAAGACAAGTACAACCCATAGCTCCCCTACGAACAACAGATCTGAACCCTGTCCTATCCTGTACCATCTTCACACTTCCTGACACACTAGATCCCATGGTGGCAGTCACCGTATCAATCTACCTGGTTCCTTTCCGCTCCTTCATCGACCCTGCGCCCTTCCCAGCATCATGTCTTTCTCCAAGGATCAGCTCTTCCTAGCAGCATGCCCAAAGTATGTGAGACAAAACTTTATTGTCTTAGTCTCCCTGGAGTACTCTGGCTGTACTTTCTCCAAGACGTATTTCTTTGTTCTTTTGACAGTCCATGAGATGTTCAGTATTTGTCTCCAACACCGCAGATCAAAGGCATCAATTTTTCTGTCATCCTTATTCTAGCTCTCAGATGCATAACAAGTGAGTGGAAAGATTATAGTCTGAATCAGACACACCTTAGTCCTCAAACTGACATCATTGCTCCTCAATAATTTGGAGAGGTCCCTAACTGCAGGCTTTCACAGTGCAATCCATCTCTTGATTTCCTGACTGCTGGTATCAAGAGTGTTGATTGTGGATCCAAGTAAGATGAAGTTGTTGACACTTTCAATCTTTTCTCCATCTACCATGATGTCACCTATTGGTCGAATGGTAAGAATTTTGGATTTCTTAAAGTTGGTTTTCTTGGAAAAGTAGAGTGGGGGGGGGGGAGAAAGGCCATCAATGAGATAGACTGGTCTATCAATGGGCTCAAATCCAGCAGCAATCAAGAGGATGAAACAGGATCAGGCAGAGCTTTGTTCTGTTTTTGGTGGAATCACTGTAAGTTGGAACCAACTTGATGTCATTAACACAACAATATCCAAATCGGTATTGAGCTGGATACTATGGAGTTAAGGGTTTATTCAAAATTGTTTTCCTAGCCATTGCCTGCTTTTGCCTTGTGGATGGGCAGGATATGCGAATGGAGCATGTTAGCCTATCCCTGAGGGGTTTGGTGAGTCTCACCAATCCAAAAGGAAACTGACTAGTCTTGTCATTAAATTGAGTAGATTCAGAAGCAGAAGGAGGCTCTTTTCTGCCAGGAAAAGAGAAATTACGCGATCTTACAGCAGAGAACCAGCAACCTGACATGAGATGGGAGCTAAGGGCCTTTGCCCCAGATTGTTGACCAATCGGGGGGGGGGGGGGAGTCATAATTCACAGGATTGAGAACTAACACTGGTCTAAAACCATGAGGCTCCAGGCTGGAGGGACAACAAGCACATTTTGGAAGCCGTCCTGACTATATTCTGCTCCTATCCTGAATTATAGCCTTTGACTTCCCCAATATACACACTTCTGTGTGGTCTGTGAGCTATCACATCAGATTTTGACCCAGCAAAAGCAGTAAGATTGGTACTGAGATTAGTAGAAAGAAGCATGAGGCATGTCTGACCTCATGGGAATTGATTTTGCATAACAGATGCTGTTGACAAGGGGAAATTCTCCTTTGTGAACTTGGTAATGGTCAGATATGGCTGTCCCCATGTGGCCCTTGCTCTTTTTACAGATACATGGAGATTTTCTTTCTTTTCTAACTTTAAGCATGGTTATAAATTTCTCCAATATGCATACACACACTCAGCAGTACTTTAGAACTTTGTACAGATCGCTGTTCATACCATATTTTGTAAAATTTCACCTCAGTCTGTATCAGAGAATAGTAGACTTACCTTAAACAGGCAAGAAATGTCCTTCAAGAAGTCTGGGATACTGCCCTCCATCAAACACTTTGAATTTTAAAAAGTTATTAACATGACCTTGAAAAAACACTCTCCAGTCCTCAAAGGGAAGCCTGGTGGCCTAATGGTAAGAAGCTCGACTGAAATCCCAAAGACACTTGGTTTGAATCCACCAGATGCTCTTCAGGAGAATGGTGAGGAGTATCCCTCCGTGCAATTTAAACCTACTGGAGGGTCAGCTATGGTTCAGGACAACAGTTCTCAAAAAGGACCAAAAGATTTCCATGTGAGAGCAGTAGAGAGAGATACTTCTTAGCAATGATGAGGACTACTGCAAATCAAGTTCAAATAATGAGCATTGTCCCCAGACACACATGCACACTAGTCAGGACACGGAGGAGCAAGTGAGTTATGTGTGCTGATGAACACAAACACACACACACACACACACACACACACACACTCATACATGCAAAATGTACAGACACTGGCACAGCTACCACCACAGGCACTGGGATGAGAATATATCTACTCTCCAGACAATGCAAAATACACACAAGTGGATGTATTAGCACATCTGGAAGTTGGACAATGACTAAGGATGACAGAAGGGCAATTGATGCCTTTGAATTGTCATGCTGGGGAAGAATGCAGAATATCGTCAAGGAAATCTGGCTTGGAGAAAGTGCAACCCGGGTTCTCCTTATAGGCAAGGATGGCGAAACTTCGTCTCACATAGTTTTAGGCATGCTGTCAGGAAAGATGAGTCCCTGGGGAAAAAGACAGCATGCTGGGAAAGGCAGAAGGTTACTGAAAAGAGAGGCAGCCCCTTAATGAGCTGGGAGGACCATAGCGGTGGGCCTGAGCGTGGAGAGGATGAGGAGGATTTTCTCCAGGGGGCAGGATACAGCAAGGTTGAAATCTGCTGTCCATGAGGTCACTAAGAGTGACCGTCAACTCCATATTACCTAAAAAAGCAGCAATCTAGGGAGCTCAAGGGGCTTAGTTCACAGTTTTCCTGCTAACTCAAGGTCGTGCCTGTTGGGTAGTTTGATTCTATTTGGCAGGAGAAAGTTGAGTGTCTTCTTTCTCCTTCACACGAGATAAGAAATCTTTTTGTGTGGGATTTACAGTCTTGGAAACCTTGTGGAGGATCAGCAATGAAAGTAGTAATAGAAGTGGTATCTAGTGGCAAAGTGTTTGGAAATGAGGTAAAAGCTTCAAATGTCATAACACTCTCAGAACACCTCTATTAACTCGAAGACAAATGTAAAAGTGTGTCTCAAAAAACAAAGACAAGTGATCCCCTGTGCAGGAATAATAATAAATATTGCATTTTATTTTCTTATCATTATTTCTTCTCACACCACATCCTTCCTTCTAGATAATCTCAAAGAAACTAAAACCCCTCTCTGGGCTTGTATAGTTCTTGTTACTGTGAGATGTCATTAAGTCAGCCTCTAACTCCTGGCCAAGAACAACAGGATTGTCACTGGCTAATTTTCAAGCCTTTTTTCCTAGTCCATCTTAATCTTGAAGCTCCACTGAAACCCATTCAGCATCATAGCAACGAACAAGCCACTGACAGATTGTAACTATACATGAAGCTGATTGGCTGGGGATCTGAAGAGATTCTTCCATTTGGAAGATAAGAATTCTACAACTGTCAATAAGTATCCTTGTATGCTCATGTACTTTTGTTGTAGTTGTTGTTAGCCATCAAATCAGAACTGACTCATAGCTGACCCTCCAGCAAGTTTTTAGAGACAGATAATTGCATAGGAGGAGGTCTTTCTTCTGTGAAGTGGCTGGTAGATTTGAACCATGTGTCTTCGGAATTGCAGCTCAACTTCTTACTACTAGGCTCCCAGAGATCCCTATGCTCAAACACTAAGCACACTCAATTATTTCCCTCTAATGCACAACTCAATCTTTCCTAAATGGAGGACCTATAAATCCCACTATTTCCTCTTAGATATTGAAATGTGGTGAGAGAATATGCCCAGAATATTTTACTGTCATGTAACAATACAAAGATAGGGGGTCCAAGAAAAATGGTGATTCTATCCTCCAACAGTATGGCTGGCTCAAGGTAGCTGCTTCTGTTCTGTTAACTTTTAGTCAATGTTAATATTTTTTAGTCAAAGGGAGCCCATGTCCACACTTTCTAAGAGCAAAAAACATGTCACTCCTTCTCACATCTCATTGGTCAGAGTTTGATCATATGCCTACATTTCATGCAAGGAACACTGGGACGTGAAGTTTTTAGCTGAGTGGCCATGTGCCAGCTAAAATTAATATTTAAGAAGGACAGAAAGGATTTTGAGGGACACTGAAAAGACTACTACATTCTTGAGACACTTCAAACTCAGTATAAGTAAATTCATTATCTTCTGAACCTCTCTCTCACAAATGTGTTTCCTCCAGTCTCCAGCTTAGTAAATGACTTTCCATTTAACCAGCTATTCAAATAAGTCAGAGATCTGAGGAATGACTATGGATGACAGAAGAAGAATTGATGCATGCAAGTTGTGGTGCTTGAGAAGAGTCTTGAACATACCATGGACCACCAAGAAAACAAATATGTCTGTCTGGGAGAGGGTGAAACCAAATTTCTCCTTGGAGGCTAGGATTTTGAAGCTTTGTCTCACATAATTTGGGCATGTGACCAGGAAAAGACCCATAGTTGGAGAAGGACATTATGCTTGGAAGGGTGGAGAGACAGTGCAGGAGAGGAAAACCCTGGACAAGATGGATTGAGACAGTAACTAGGGCAATGGGATAGGTATATCGGAATCAGTGACACTGGCTCAGGACAGGGCAGACTTCAGAGTTGTCACACATAAGGTCACTACGAGTGATCAAATGACTCAAAAGCACTTAACAACAACAACATATTAAATGACAAATTTTAATTACATTTTAATTTCAAGTAAAAAGTAAATCATTTTTACTATCAATGTGTCTTGCATTGTGCATTTCTTTGCATTAAATTTGGCAATCCAGACATCATGAAGTCATCCTAGGTACCCCTCTTTAACCAAATTCAATTGCCTTTTAACGCCTGTCAATTATTTCCCATAATATTCATCGGTCATCCCCTCCTTTCCATCTTGTCTACCTCTTCCTACTCTCAACGACTCCTGTAACTAACTGCCTCCAGCCTGACCTTCTCTATTTTATTCTACTCACAGGTCGACTGACTACTCCACATGGCAAATCTGACTGTTATGGATTGAATTCTGTGTCCTCAAAACACGAGCTGTGCTCCTACCTGTGTATGCAATCTAATATAATATCTTTTCTATAACTCAGTCTAATAAAATGTAATCAGTCCCTTGTTGTTGTTGTTGTTGTTGTTGTTGTTGTTGTTGTTGCTGTTGTTGCGTGCTGTCAAGTCAGAATCGGTCCACAGCTGACTCTCCAGTAGGTTTTCAGGGCCACAAGAGCAGTGGAGCAGCTGGAGAATTTTAACCATGTGCCTTTAGGATTGCAGCTTCTTACCACTAGGCCACCGGAACTCCCTAATCAATCAGTTGAGGTCATACATATAGTGTGGCTCCTAAACCCAATCATGTCTGAGGCCTATAAAGAACAACCTAGATAGTTTGGATACACACCCAAACTGAGGATGTCAAGTGTCATGTGAGGGTCACCAAGGAAGCAGAGGCTGATGTCACAGACAAAGCAGGAATCAACATAGCTGTGAACCAGATTTTGACTTTTGGATTGTGGAACAGTGAGTGAGAAAATGAATTCTATTCTTTAATGACATCTACTTGAATTATTTTTTTTCCAGTTCTAGGAAATGAAAATGCTGACCATATCATTCCTTAACTTAACATCTTTCAATTTCTCCCCATTCCTTTCAGGATAAACTGCAAATTTAGCTAACCCAATAAAGCCCTTGATCATTTGGCTTCCTTCTCTCATCCTCTCTGTTTCCCTCAGGTTCTGACTCATCCCCACCCCTCATGTCCCAGTCACACCATGCCTATTGATAGTGTTTCCTCCACACAGCAAGCTCTTTCATTCCCAGCACCATCTCCACCCTCCCCCTCCCCTCTTCCTTTGTCTACTTGAATCATACACACATAGGGGGTTGAGGGGGGGAACACAACTTCAATATCACTTCTTCCAAGAAGCCCTTTGATACACTAACCAACACCAGTAAGCACCGAATATATGTTTGTTGGGTTAATAATATCTCTTTGATTTAAAAATGTCTTCCATCTGCAAATAGAGATACCATTTGAACTAGCAATTCCACTACTGGGAATATACCCCAAAGAGACTATAACTGACATCCAAGCAGATATATGCACACCCATGTTTATCGCGGCTTTGTTCACAATAGCGAGAAGTTGGAAACAACCCAAGTTCCCATCAACGAACGAATGGATAGAGAAGCTGTGGTATGTTCACTCAATGGAATACTATGCTGCATTGAAAAACAAGAAACTCATGCAATATTATTCAAAATGGGTGACCCTGGAGGACATTATGCTGAGTAAAGTATCTCAGTCACAAAAGGGCAAATACTGCAGAGTGCCACTGTTGTAAAATAGGACTGATATTGGGGTTGAGAGGAGACTGAGAAAGATGGGATAAATTATGTATACTGTACTGAAACCGATAAGGGAGAAAACGGTTCAAAAGAGATACGTGATTAGGTATTATCGTCATGAGAGGAGTCCAGAGCGAAGGCTGCATAGTGGGTGGACCCGGGGGGAGCGATTGTAAAACAATGAAAGAATTTTTCTTTTACTTTTCAAAGAGAAGAGTGTTCTGAGGGAGGGAGGAGGCAGGAAGAAAAGTGCAACAACGAATGAATGGAAATCCAAAATCTCTGTAAATTTTCATTAAAATGAATAATAATTTTAAAAAATCTCTCCCATCCTGGCTGACCTGGATCTCTTATCCGGCGTCCCTCTTTTGGCAGATGTAAACGTTTCTGCGTTAACTCAAGCTGGCTATATCTTTTTCTTCTTATTATTATACTACTTTATTTACAAAATTCGAATACACTGTTTTTCAAACCAAATTCTTCCAAGTACATACACAGTTTTGCATACATATTTGTTTTCCTGAAGCATAAATGGAAAAACTCCAGCTAAAGATTCCTTTGTTTTAGTCACCAGTGAGTTGATTCCAATTCAAAGTAACCTCATTTCTGTAGTGTTGTTGTTATATGCTGTCAAGTCCAACAGGTCAGCTTTTTTCTTCTGTTTTTTTTTAAGAGTTTTTTAATTACTGATTTTATCATTCATATATGTTGCATTTCTTGCATATCCATTTTGTTTTATATAGTCTTTAATTTACATTATCTTTTGTTCCGTATAAAGGACTTTTTTTTACTCTTTGTGTCTTTTTTTAGAGATTTTAATGAAAATTTATAGAGAACTTATTTTTCCATTCATTCATTGTTGCACATTTTCCTCCCTGCACCACACCCACTGTTTGCTTTTCTCTTGGGGAAAAAAAATTCTTTCATAAATTGCCTATGTCTTTATCCCAGCTGAAACTCTGGACTTTTATCTCCTGGGTTCACCTACAATGCACATGCTTCTTATATGTTTCATTGTGTACCTCTATAGTCAGAGACAGTGAGGTTGGCACAGGATAGAGCAGGTTTCAGGGCTATTGTACATAGGTAGCTATGAGTGGCAAGTGACTCAACGGAACATAATACAACATATTGAATATGTTACACCTATACTCTGGTGGCCTAGTGGTATGAAGCTGCACTGCAGTCCCAAGGGCACGTGGTTTGAATCCACCAGCTGCTCCACTGGAGAAGGATATACAATCTCCTTTTGTCCTATTAACTACCTCTGAAAATACGCCAGAGGGTCGACGATGGGTTGGTTCCAACTCTACGCCATACAACAACAACATATAGTGAATGTAGAAATAAAGAAACTTCCCATCACAACATGAGGCCCTAGCTAGACTCTCCCTACCCTAGCTGAGTTTCAGATCATGATTCCTGCTGACATCAGGCAGCTGTTGGATGAGAGTTGTTTGCCTGAGCTTCTAACCTCCCTCATGTGTCCCCAGCCCTCCCTCATCCCCTGGGGAACAGCTTCTCTTTCTTGTGTTTTGGGCCGCAGCAGGGTTTAGCAGAAGCAAGCAGCCATGCCTTGTTTGAGCCCTGATCTAACACCAGCTGACAGGTGGGTTTCAGGGGTGTCTCTGGGGCCATGGCCTGTTTAGTGGATTTACCACTCTAAACTCAATTACAGCAGACTTTCACGCTTCACAGGCAACTCCAGTCCTTTTTTGATAAAAACTCTGGTGAGTAAATAAGTCATGATGGTGATAGGGGCCGGCCATTTAATATTCATTGAAGTACACATGTTTGGAAATTGGAAGCAGGGTTTAATCCATTTTCATATTTATATCAACATGCAGCTTTAAAGAGTATCTCTCCATTTTTCTCAAATAATCTTGTCAATTTCTTGTTTGGTAAGGTAAAGGTAAAATGGACACTAGTTTTATTCTGAAATGGACAAAAATCTGAAATTGCAGCAGTTTAAGTGTGAGTTTCAGATCTCAATTGTCAACTAAGAACTAATTGTTTCATTGCATTTGAACTGTTGGGAGATGTAGGTATATAGCAAAGAAATCAAAGTCATTGTTGTCTCTTGTAGTTAGCATTTGGAATTTAACTTTGTGACAGCAATACAGTGTTAAGGAAAGGATGGGAATATGCTGACCTCAGCCCAAGACCTTACAGGTTAGAATAATGTTTCTTAGTCATGCAAAGTAATGTAAAAATGTCCCTCTGTGGAGAAAGGCAAGGTTCACAAATTAGCAGATGCTCATTTTCAACAGTAAAAGTTGCAGAAGTGTTCATTGAGAAAGACATGAAACCTAGAGGGTGGGAAAGGGTTAACACAGAGAAGGGTCACTGTTCTGTTGTCTTTCTTGCTTGCGCCTCGTTTTTGAAAACGTGGATGAATGTTTAAGTATGGTGCTGTGGTTGAAGGCATCTCCTTTAATAATGCAACACATGGCTTCCTGAGGGGACAGGAGTTGATTAGGAAACAGAATATGGTGCACTCTAAATTCTTGTCCCCAAGGAAGGCTGACGAACTGATAAGTGCCATGAGCTAGCGTGGGGACTCATTCTGTCAAATCCAGTTGCTGGAAAGGCCCCATGTGGAATTTTCTCCAGTCTTTGGGAGCTAATGTGAGCAGACACTTGTGACATTAGACAGTGCAGCAGGCCTGGCGTGAAGAAAAAGTTCACCAGCCGACGACAAGGTGGTCTTTAGATGACAAGGATAAAGAAAGCAGTGCAAATTTGTTAATGTAACAACTTGGAAAAGTATGCTTTTGAAAAAACCTACCAACTTAACTCTACAGGGAGAGAGGATCAAAAGAAAACGAAGACAACAATAGGACTTGGAAGCTTTCCTAGGGTTTTCTGCACTGTGGAGGGCATTGCATTTCCCTGATCCTGCTAGCATCTTTCATTAAAAGAGTGAGTCTAAAACTTTGTTGCTCCACAAGCCACTGCTCTAACCAAAACCAAAATGAATAAAAAGAAAAAAAGAGAAACTTCTATATCTTTTGTTTTGTGGAGAAAATAAGAGCTTTCTCATTTCAGATTATTTCTAAGTAGGAATTCTTTCCTGGTCTTTGTCCATTTGCACTGAAAGAAAACAGAAGTAACTTTAAAAGAGATGCAAAATACAGAGATTTAATCTTTAGAAAATCCTATTAATCAATTTTATCCTCTTCATATTGTGCATTTCTGGCTGTTTTTATACCATAGATCCTAGTTTGTCTCTTATGAATTTTCTGGTTTGGGGCTTTGCTCTGATCCACCTTGAGTTGATTTTTGTGTATGGTGTGAGATACGGATCTTGTATCAGCTTTTTGCAGGTAGCAGTTCATTTTTGCTAGCACCATTTATTGAAGAGATTGTCATTTCCCCATTTGATAGATTTTTATTTCCTAGTCAAATATCAGTTGGTCATAGATAGAGAGATCCATTTCTGAGTTCTTGATTCTGTTCCATTGGTCTGCATGCCTGTCATTGTACCAGTACCACGTTGTTTTGGTTATTACCACTCTGTAGTAGGTTCTGAAGTCAGGAAGTGCTATGTTTCCCACTTCATTTGTCTTTCAGAAGTGCTTTGCTTATTCAGGGTCACTTTCTTCTCCAAATAAACTTGACAATTTCTCTTTTTATCTCCTTGAAAAAGGAATTTGATATATGTATTGGGATTACTTTGAACATGTAAATTGCTTTTGACAGAATTGTCATTTTCACAATATTGATTCTCCCTATCCATAAACAGAGCACATTTCTCCGTTTATTTAGGTCTTTTATTGTGTTGTGCAAAAATGTTCTGTGTTTTTCTTTTTCTTTTTTTTTTGTGTGTGTGTGTTTCTTTATACAGATCTTTTGTGTCTCTAGTTTGGTTCTCTCCCAAGTATCCCAATTTGTGGTTGGCTCATCAAAAACTTTATCTAATAGGTAAAAAGAAAATCTACTAACTGCGAACAAACATTTGGCAATACAATCTCAGACAAGAGAGAAGAGTCTCATAACAAAAGTTTACAGAATACTCCTAGGCCTCCCAAAGAAAAAGACTGATAAATCAATTACAAAATGGGCAAAAGACATAGAAAGACTTCATAGAGGAAGACATTAGATGGCCAACAGACACATGAAGACATACTCAAAATCACTGGCAATAAGAAAGAATCAAATCAAAACCATAATGAGATACCATTTCACTCTAGTAGCAGTGACAAAGTTTAGTAAAGGCAGCAAGCAATAAATGTTAGAGAGGATGTGGAAAGGTGGGAATTCTCATATATTGTTGGTGAAATTATAAAATGGTACAACCACTCTGGAAGGCAGTTTGGTATTTCTTCAAAAAGTTAAGCACTGAAACTCCACATGGCCCAGATATTCCACTATGTTAATTGTGGAACCAAAGAAGATGAAGCTGTGGACAGTTTCAGTGTCCTCTCCATCCATCATGACACTTCCTAGCAATCCAGTGGTAAGAATCTTTGTTTACTTGACAATGAGATGCAACCCACACTGAAAGCTGCAAACCTTGATCTTCTGCAACAAGTGCTTCAAGTCCTCCTCTCTTTCAGCAAGCAAAGTTGTGTGATCTGCATAACATAGGTTATTAATGAGTCTCGCTCCAATCCTGATGTCACACTCCTCTTCATAGAGTCCATCCTCTAGGATAATTTGCTTAGAACTCCCAAGGAAATGAGAACTAAGACACAAACTGAGATTTGTACACCAATATCCATCGCAGTGTTATTTATCATCACAAGAACATGGAAACAGCTCAAATGTCCAACCACAACTGAACGCTTTGAGAAGTTGTGGAGCATTCACATGCTGGAATACTTACTATGTAGCACTCAGGAGCAATGAATTTGAAAAATAACACACAATTTGGGAGAGACTGGAGAGCATTATGCTGAGTGAACTAACTCAGTCTCATAAGGACAAATACTAAATAAGACTATTCTTGTAAAAATAGAAAGGTAACTAGCAAAGCATGCATGGGAGCTCAAGAGGGGAAGGGTTTGGAGTGAAGGGGTGAGGATGGGTAGGGGCAAAACCACAGGGTTGCACAATTTGGTGGGGAGGAGGGGAAGGAAATGTGAAGGACCCGGGTGAAAAGATAAGGTAATGATGTGCAAGGCCCATTGGTGATTGATTTTATAAAATATAATGCATTTGAATGAATGTATGAAACATAATGTGAATTAATTATAGTGTGAAACACAATGTATACAAATTGTGTAAGCAAACCAGAAGAAAGAGAGAGAGAGAGAGAGAGAGAGAGAGAGAGAGAGAAAGGAAGAAAGAAAGAAAGGAAGGAAGGAAGGAAGGAAGGAAGGAAGGAAGGAAGGAAGGAAGGAAGGAAGGTAGGTGGGGGGAAGAAAGAGAGAGACCAAATGCAAATAATTGTCTACTGTTCCTGGGAGAAAGATGAGCATTCTCCTCCCATGCCTCTGAAAACTCACTGGATGATCAGTTCCCACCTGAAGGTGACGAGAGAGAATGGACCAAATTCAAGAATTAAATAGCACTAAAGGAGAAAATAAGTAGTAATGAATAAATCATTAACTGTACACAAGTCAGTCATTCAATCTTCATTTCTTTCTCCAAGTTGATATTTTCCAACTACTAGCCCTTGCTTCTTTGTTTCCAACTTTTACATTCCAGCTGCCAATTATTATGAATGGATTTTGATTGTATGCTTGATCAATTTCAATCTTCAAAAGTTGTTGGAATTCCTCAATTTTTTTTATATTTTAATGAAAGTTTATTAAAGAACTTGGATTTCCATTCATTCATTGTTGCACAGAATTCCTCAATTTCTTCATCTTTGGTTTTTGTGGTTGGTGCATATATTTGAATAATAGTTGTATTAATAGGTCTTCCTTGTATATAGCACCTATTACTCATAGCACTGTATTTCAGAATAGACTTTTTTTTTCCAGGATAGATTTTTAAATGTTCTTTTTTACTATGAAGGCAACACTATTCTTTCTCAATATTATGCCATATATATAGATATAATAGATCATATTCAATGTCATTTTAAAAATTTTCCTATTTACCTAGATTCATACTTGACACATACACATTCCATGTTCCAATAATTAATGGATGTTTAAAACGGTTTCTCTTCAATTTTTAGTGTCTTCCAACCCGAGTAGCTCTACATTCAGTCCTATATCTAACAATGTTCCTGTGTTATTCTTACAGCATTCAGGAACCAGATGGAGAGTCAATGAAGATGCTCAACACCAACAGTCAAAACAAGGCCTGTGCTGACTATGAAACAGATCAATTACTTAGGCGCAAATTCAAAATGACCTTAAACAAGTCCATGAGAACCAAAATACAACCTTGAGTTTATCCCAGTCTAATTAAAACCTGATTTCAAGGATTGATTTGATGCATTAAATATTAATAATCATTGAACAGTAGTAAGATTTGATACACTGAACACAGGTGAGTTGTGGGATGACAGCAAAATATTACTCATGAAGAAAGCAAAAAGTCACTACAAAAATGGGGAAGAAAATAAAAACCAAAATGAGTGTGAGAAGAGATTCTGAATGAAACTTGCACTAAAATTTCAAGAGGCCAAAACAAAGGCAGCAAACAAACAAACAAAACTCAAGAGATAAATAGAAGATTTCGACGGGCAAGTTGAAAAGACTAAGAAAACTACTATAACAAATTGTGCAAAGAGCTGATGTTAGAAAAATAAAAGGGAATAACACACTTGACATTTCTCAAGCTAAAGAACTGAAAAGCAAACTAAAGCCTCAAGTTGCAATTCTGAAGGAGTCTATCTATGGTCAAAACCCTGAATGGCACAGATAACATCAAAAGAACATTGAAAGAAGGGGAGCTCTGGTGGCCTAGTGGCAAGGAACTGCAACTACAATCCCAGAGGCGCACGGTTAAAATCCACCAGATGCTCTGCCGGGGGAGGAGGGACAATCTCCTCCTGTACCAGTCAGATCTAATTTGACGGTACACTCACACAAAAATAATAAAGTTAAAAAAAAAGAACATTGAAAGAATACACTGAATCACTGTACTACAAATAATTGGTCAGCACTGAATCACTTCAAGAACTAGGTATATGATCCATTTCAATAATCAATGATAATAAATAAAAATGGCCAAGCGTCACTGAAGGCAGTAGAAAAAAACCAAGACCCCTGGAGTTGATAAAATTCCAATTAGCATGTATTTACAAACAGAATCATCCTGGACTAAGAGATTTGGAAGACAACTTGTCAACTCTGAAAGAGATTTGTATTTGTTCCCATTCTTTAAAAAGGTGACCTAATAGAGTTTACTCCTTGGGATGCAATCCTGGATATGCTTAGCAGTCTATGCTAGGACATTTGGAGCACAGCTTTCTGGCCGATTGACCTGAAAAGATTCATATTTGTTCCCATTCCCAAGAAAGGTGATCCAGTAGAATGTGGAAATTATCGAACAATTGCAACAATATCATAGGCAAACAAACACTGTGGATGATCATTCAAAATCAGCTAGAACTGACATAGGTAAGATACTGCCAAAAGTTCAAGCAGAATTTAGAAGAGGCCATGGCACTAGAGATATCATTATTGATATCAAATGGATCTTGACTAAAAGTCAAGAATATCAGAATAATGTCTGTGTTTTATTGACTGAGCAAACCCATTTGACTATGGATCAAAATAAATTGTCGTTAACATTGAGAAGAACGGGAATACCAGAACATTTACCGTGCTCATGCAAAACCTGTACATAGATCAAGAAGTTGTCTAAATAAAACAAGGAAACAATTCATCGTAGAATGAACATCATAGAAAATGTGTACTTCAGGGTTGTATCCTTTCTCTACACCCATTCAATCTGTATGCTGAGCAAATCATTCAAGAAGACGGACTATATGAAGAACAACCTGCATATTGCACGTGATGATCTTTCTTGATAAAAGGAGAACTTGAAATACTTGCTGCAAAGCTCAACATCAATAAAACAAAAATCTTTATCAGTTACCATGGATTTTATTTTATGTGGATCACAATCAACATCAGCACTTAACAACAACACTACCAACATAGAGAGAGCTCTGTGGCCTGGTAGATAGAAAGTTATGCTACCAAGTCGAAGGTGGGTGATTTTAATCTGCAGCCCTCAAGCCTGGTTTTAATTGGTTTTTGTTCAACATTCTTCTAAGTGGTATAGCCCTAGTCTGTCCATTTGTTGTATAGAGGTAACTCGTAGTTGCTGTGATGCTAAACACTGTGACCTGATGTGTCAAATGTGAAAATGGTTACCCATGGTGGACAGTGTTTGGCGGAGTTCCCCAATTAAAACAAGCTTGGAAGCAGGAGTGGCATCTACTTCTGAAATAGCTTGCCTCCAGAAACTCTATGAATCTGGAGAAATGATGAAAGTTACATAAGTGTTCAGGCCTTTCATTCATAGGGTCACTATGAGTCATCTACAACTCGATGGCCCTTAACAACAACACAATCAATATCTATGATATCAATAGTTAAGAAATGAAAAGTCGTGTGGAACTGGGAAAATCTGTTGTCAAAGATCTTTTTAAAGTGCTAAATAGCATGGACGTCAGTTTATAGATTAAGGTGCAGCACCTGACCTCAAGCCATGATTTTTAGTTATTTCCTATGCATGTCAACTTCCAGAGTGTGGCTGTCATCTAATGGTAGTCTCATCTTGGTAGCAATCAGGCAAGGGAAGTTTCTGGGGTTCTTTTTGTTGTGTGTTACTGTTCTTTTCCCCCCTCAAACTTGGCTGGCCTTGAGCCTAAGGCTAAGAGTGAGGGTGGAGGGTGAGACTTTAAAGTCCTGTAGGGCCCTTGGGCCAAATTTATTCATTTTAAATGAATACTCTTTTAAAGACAGCAATCATTTGTCGATTTGTTGTACTGAACAACTTGGAGTTGTTGTGATGCTAAACACTATTCCATAGTTGTGTCAAATACCATAATGGTTACCCATTATCTACAATGATTGGACCATCTTCCAGATTGATTTATGTTGGGAAGCAGGAGTGGTATCCACTTCCTAAACTAGATGCCTCGGGAAACTCTACAAACTCTCCTATAAATGTGCAGAAATTGTGTTGATTATAGAACAGAGTTCAGGTCTTTTGTGCAAAGCTTACTTTGAGTCATATTCAACTCAACAACACTTAACCACTGCTAAATGAGACAAGTGTTGTTATATCTGGAGGAATATTCTTCCACTTTGCACATCACTCTTTTTGTCAATGTGCTGTATGAGGTAACCTGAGTTTGCTATGATGCTGAACCTTGTGCCATGGGGATATCAAATACCGCAATGGTTTCCCATTGTGAACAGTGTTTGGTGGAGCTCCCAGCTATATAAACAGGTTGGGAATCAGGAGTGGTATCCACTTCCTAAACCACATGCCTCTGGAAACTCTGTGAACTTGGAGAAACACAATAGCTGTGGAAAGGCATTATGTCTTTTGTTCAGAGAGTCGCTATGAGTTGACCTTAACTCAATGGCAATCAATAACAACAACAACAGTTCATGTTAAAGTTGGACAGTTCAAAAGGATGGCAGAAGAAGAATTGATACCATTGACAGGCAGTCTTGAAGAAGAATGGAATATCCCATGACAGTCAGTTGGTTCTTTTGGACTGCTAAAGGAACAAACAAGTCTTAGAGGAAGTGCAACAAGGGCATTCCTTAGAGGCAAGGTTAGTGTAAACTTTGTCTCACATACTTCGAACTGTTGTCAGGAGGTATCAATCCTTGGGAAAAGACATCATGCTGGGAAAGGTGATGGGAAAGGTGGAAAGCCAGAGAAAGTGAGGAAGACTCTCAACCAGATAGTTTGGCACAGTGACTGTAACAATGGACTGAAGCATATCAGAGACGGTAAGGATGACACAGAACAGGGTGAGGTTCAGATCTACTGTTCAGAGGGTCCCCAACAAGAAAATGAAAAAGCTAGTTACTAATGTTAGACAAATTTTGTTGTTTAGAGTACTTTATTCAGAGAACTGATTTTCACTTTTTTCTTCCTCTCTTGGTAAACCCATCAAGCGAAATGGAAATTTGGTCCAGCGTGTCATTGTTTTACGTTGCCCTCAAGTAGATTCCAACTCAGGGTGATCCCCTATGTAGAGGAGGACTGCTCCATAGAGTTTGCAATACTATGACTTTAAGAAGCAGAACAGGAGGCCTATCTCCCAAGGTAAGGGAGTCCTGGTCGTGTAGTAGGGTCAATGCTGGACTTCTAACCAAAAATTCACTGTTCATATCCACCAAAGATAAGGAAGGTCCTCCTCTAGTTAAGATTTTTTTCTTTAAACTTTATTTAATTAGATCTTCTGCAAGAAATCTAGAACACCAATATGTGAGGATAAATTGCATAAGTGAGGGAGAATAAAGAAAGCAGGTAGCTTTTGAGCTGAGGAGCAGCTCCCAATTTTGGCAAAATTTGAGAGCTTTCTGATCAGTCTTGCACTGTTCTGTAATCTCCTATTTCTCTTCTGTGTGGAAAATCTCAGCTTCCTGGTGTCTGGCTTCCACAGCTCTTGCTTCTTGAAGTAAGCGGCAGTGAGATGCTTTGGGATTTTCACATCTCTGCTATCAACTTTGGTGGGAATGTTAATGACACACTTCTGATATGTTCTCCGCAGAAGAACTCAATTGAGGGTCAGAGGCCCAGTCACAAGGAGTGAGCCACTATCCAGCTACTTCAGGAAACCCTCTTTCTCAGCTCTGTGGTGGCCAGTGATGATGATCAGAACGTCCCCATGATGCTAGCGCAGCCTCTTCACGTGCTGACTGAAGGGTTAGTGCTGAAGCTCAGCAGCTTCCAGGTGCATCTTCAGCAAAGTTTCAGCTCTTTCCAAGGCATTTTGCAAAGTTTCACCTCTCACGTATCACCATTCTTATCACCACCAACTGGTTTTGTGACAGTAGCAAGAACCTTTTCCCTCCTCTTTTTAACCTGGGACTTAGTGGCTGAATACCCTCTTGTACACGGCCCTCCTGGAACACCTGCCGATCCCCCAGACTAGGACAGCATTGTGGCTGCAAGTGGGGCATCCTCTTCTTGGGCGTTTTGGCCTTGGCCGTGGCTTTTTTTAGCTTTGCCAATGGCATCTGTCTTCTTGGCATCAGGCTGCTTCTCCTTGGTGTCCAGCTTTTCACCCATCATCTTGCAAGAAGGTAAAAAGCCAGTTAACATTTTAAAACCAAACATATTGCCATCAAATTGATTGCTTCAATCTTCCATCAGCTATAAAGGCTAATGGGGTGGGTCATTGAGGAAGCAGTGTTTTGTGAGGAGGATTGTGACATCAAGATTGGAGGAAAGCTCATCAACAACCCACAATATGCAGATGATACAACCTTGCTTGCTGAAACTGAAGAAGACCTAAAGTGCTTGCTGCAAAAGGTCAAGGACTGTAGTCTTCAATACGGATTGAAGCTCAACATCAAGAAGACAAAGATTCTCACCACTGGGCCAATTGGCAGCACCATGATAGATGGAGAAGAGATTGAAGTTGTTAACAATTACAGCTTGCTCGGTTCCACAATCAACACTTTTAACATCAGCAGTCAGGAAATCAGAAGACAAATTGCATTGGGGAAATCTGCGTCATTGACCTCTCCAGAGTGCTGATGAGCAACAATGTCAGTCTAGAGACAAAGGTGCCCCTAATTCAGGCCATGGTCTTTTCAAATACTTGTTATGCTTCAGAGAGCTGGACAATGACTAAGGATGACAGAAGAAGAATAGATGCCTTTGAGTTGTGGTGCTTAAAAAGAGTCTTGAACAAATTAGTCTGTCTTGGAGAAGGTGAAATCAAGTCTCTCCTTGGAGGGTAGAATTTTGAAGCTTTGTCTCATAAACTTTGGGCATATGGCCAGGATGGACCAGTTCTTGAAGATGGACATCATACTTGGACAGCGCAGGAGAGGAAGACCTCGCATGAGATGGATTGATATAGTATCTGGGGCAATGAAAGTCTGTGTGTTGGCATTAGTGAGACTGCCTCAGGATAGGAAAGGGTTCAAAGCTGCTGTATATAGGGTTGCTGTATATTGGTTGTTTTATTTAAGCCTCTATTTACAGTCAACAAGCCCTCAGGGAGGGCCTTTGTAGGTTGTTATTATTTTGGAGGAACATTCTTCTAAGTGGCACAGCACTCTTCTGTCAATATGCTATACTGGGGTTGCTGCAATGCTGAATCTTGTGCCATTGGGGTGTCAAATGCCATAATGGTTATCCATGGTGAACAGTGGTGGAGCTCCCAGTTTAAGAAAGGTTTGAAAATAGGAGTGGCATCTACTTCCTAAACAACATGCCTCTGGAAACTATGAACTTTGATAAGTGATGATAGTTCTAGAAAGGCTTCAGGTCTTTTGTTCGTAGGGTCGCTATGAGTCTTAATGGACTCGATAGCAATTAACAACAACTTTTCCTCCAGTAGCTGGGTATCTATTGAAGGTTGACTCCACAGCTGTGGGCTTAGTTTTTGATCTTCTGAGATACCTCCACGGGGTTCAAATTGCCAAACTTTCAGTTAGTTAAACATATAACCATTTGTATAATTTACAGATTTCTTATTACAAGTTGCTATTGTTACAGGCCATTGAGTTAGAACAGATATATAGCTGACCCTCCCACAGGGTTTTCAGAGGCTGTAAATTGCACGGGAGAAGATGGTCTTTCTTCTACAGAGCATCTGGTGGATTCAAGTCACCTGCTTTTGGATTGACAATGAAACCCCTTACTAGTCAGCCATCAGAGCTCCAAATGTCTACATATGTACTATTATAACATATTGTTGTTGTTTGTTGTGTGCCATCAACTCATAGCTGACCCTCCAGTGGGTTTACAAAGGAGTAAATCACACAAGGAGATTGCCTATCTTTCTTCTGCAAAGCAGCTGGTGCATTCTAACCACATACTTTGGGGATTGAAGTATAGCTTCTTAACACTAGGCCACTAGAGCTCCCTATTAATGACAACATGTTGTTGTTATTGTTATGTACCGTCAAGTTATCTGAGACTCATAGGAACCCTATGCACAATAGCTCTGAAACTGCCCTATCCTGATCTAATCTCACTGTCTCTGACACATTTACCCCCATTATCCCTGTCACTGAGTCAATCCATCTCTTCCACAATCTTCCTCTCCTGCACTGTCCCGCCACTCTTCCAAGCACGATGTCCTTCTCCAAGGCCTGGCCACTCCTGGCCACATGCCCAAAGTATGTGAGATGGAGCTTCAAAATCCTTGCCTTCAAGAAGAAACTTGGGGAAAAAAATTAAAAAAAAAAAAGAAGAAACTTGGTTTCAGCCTCTCCAGGTGGAGATGCTGTTCGTTCTCTTGAAAGTTCAACATTCTTCTCTAGCACAACAATTGAAAATCATTGATTCTTTGTCTATCATCCTTATTTATTGTCCAGCTCTCTGATGCATAGCAAGTAATTATGAAGACCATAATCCATAGTCTGGATCAGGCATTCTCAGTCTCTAAACTGACTTTGTTGCTCTTCAGCAATCTGAAGAGGTCCCTGAGGGCAGATTTTTCTAATGCCATTTGTCTTTTGATTTCCTGACTGCTGGTGCCAAGAGTGTTGATTGTGGAACCAAGCAAGCTGAAATTGTTAACAATATCTTCTCCATCTATTACCGTGCTGCTAATGGGCCCAGTGGTGAGAATCTTTACATATTCCAAATTTCAACTAGAGTATGTAAAGAGTATGGATCTTGCCTTAAAGTATAATATGCTAAGTCAGCTTTTCAAAGAATCTATGAAAATACAAGCTCCAGAGATAGACAACTTGAGGTCAAGTCCAATTCCCACATACTTAGCAGTTTGCAACCTTGAAAAGATGTGTAATAAAAATATCTACTTAATAAGATTATTACAAAAATAATCCATAGTCTTAGCAAGTGCTTGTTATGTATCAGATAACTGGACAATGAGTAGGGAAGATAGAAAGAGAATCGATGCTTTTGAGTTGTGGTGCTGGAGAAGAGTGTTGAATATACTATGGACTCCCAGGAGATCAAACAGGTTTATCCTAGAGAGGGTGAAGCCAGCCTGCTCCTTTGAGGCAAGGCTTCTGAGGCTTCATCTGACGTACTTTGGGCATGTTGCAAGAAGGAACCGGTCCTTGGGTCCGTACCCATCATACTTGGAAAAGTGTAGGGATGGAGAAAGAGAGTGAGACTCTCGATGTGATGGATTGATACAGTGACTGGGGTATTTAGGGTAGGTGTGTCAGAGACAGTAAAGTTGGCACAGAATAGAGTAGGTTTCAGGGCTGCTGTACATAGAGTCACTATGAGTCACAAGCTACTCAATGGCACATAACAACAACAATAGCCTATCACATAACTGTTGTTGTTGTTGCTGTTGTTGTGTGCCATTGGGTCACTTGTGACTCATAGAGACCTATACACAATAGCTCTGAATCCTCTCCTATTCTGAGCCAATCTCACTGTCTGACACACCTGCTTCCTATGCTATAGTCACTGTGTCAGTTCATCTCATCCAGGGTTTTCCTCTCCTGTGCTGTCCTTTCACCTTTCTAAGCATGATGTCCTTCTCCAAGGACTGGTCCCTCCTGGCAATATGCCCAAAATATATGAGACAGAGCTTCAAAATCCTTGCCTCCAGTGAGTGACTTAGTTTCACCCTCTCTAGGACAGATCTGTTTGTCCTCTTGGTGGTCTGTAGTATGTTCAACACTCTCCACCAACCCAAAGGTATCAATTCTTCTTCTGTCACTCTTCTTTATTATTCAACTCTCTGCTGCATAACAGGTGATTGTGAAGACCAGGGCCTGGATTAGGTGCACCCTAGTCTCTAGGCTGACATCTTTGCTCTTCAGTCAGCACTCTGGAGAGATCCCTGACAGCAAACTTTCCTACATGTAGTAGTATGTTCTAAGGGTGATTCCCATAAGACACTAGGTGCTCAGCAAATATTGACCATGATTATTATAGAAAATGAATCTAAAGAGATTCCCATTAGGTCTTAATTATTGTAATTAAAAATAACATTTCAGTGGTCATTTGAAGACCAGGTCTAATACAATTAAATATTTATTGATTCCATTATATGGCTTTTGTTTTATTGATATTGAGGTGAAAGCCATACTTGTAGACTTTGATCTTTATCAATAAGTGTTTTAAATCTTCTGCTTTCAGCAAGCAAGTGTGTCATTTACATAGATTGTCAGTGAGTCTTCCTTCATGCATGGTTGCCAGTGAGTCTTCCCTCAACCTTAATAATGCCGCATTGTTCTTCAGATAGTCTTATACATCATATAGTTCAGCTTCGCAAATTATTTGCTCAGCATATATATTTAATAAATACATATTGTATTGAGAAGACACCACTCTGATAAACATCTTTCTTTACTTTAAACCACATAGTATTCCCTTGTTCTGTAGAAACAGTATAGCCACTTAATGCATATTGTTGCTTTATACCGTCAAGTTGAAATCAACAGTCTAGCAAGTTTTCAGAGGCAATAAATGGCATGGCAGGAGAGCACCCATCTTTCTCTTTTGGCGGATTCAAACCTTTGAGTTTGCAGCACAACTACATACCGCTTATTCACCAGAGATCACAAATAAAATTATGCTAAAGATAATTGACAAACAAAGGTTGTAGCGTTAAAGGGAATTAAAGTTGGAAAATCAAGCTGGATTCAGAAAAGAAGAAAAAATGGAAAAAGGAATATCATTGCTGATAGATCTTAGCTAAAAGCAGAGAAAACAAGAAAGATACTCACCTGTGTCTTATTGGCAATGCAAACTATTTGACGGTATGGGTCATAAAAAAAACCAAAACCAAGGGGAGCTCTGGTGGCCTAGTGGCAAGGAACTGCAACTACAATCCCAGAGGCGCACGGTTTGAACCCACCAGATGCTCTGCCAGGGAAGGAAGGACAATCTCCTCCCATACCAGTCAGATCTGATTTGACGGTACACGCACACTAAAAAATAATAATAAAAAAAATCAAAACCTATGAATAATAATGTGAAGAGTGAGAATTACAGAGCACTTAATTGAGTTCATGCAGAACCTGGTACATAGACCAAGAGGTAGTAGTTCAAATAGAATAAAGGGATATTACATAGTATTTTAGTTAGATTATTATTTGTAGAAACTAGGTAGTTGATTAACTTCACCATGATCCTTATATATATTTTTTGTAACTATTACTATGATTAGTACGTGTCTGAGGACCCCAAATGGAGAAAGTTGAGCCACTGGTATTAATTGATCTCTCCTGCCTGATGTTCCTAGAAGGCAAATTGATGCACGCAGCAAGCAACCTCAAGAACTGAAATACAGCAGGGCTTGTCAGAGAGGGAAAATCTATATTAATGATATGCTATAAAACACTTTTTTGTTAGTTACATATATTCCTTTCCTTTCATTTCCCAAGAATAGCTGAGCTGTCAAAGCATTTCCAAGATTTCCATAGATTCGGCAAATACTGTGCGATCGAATTATTGCTCTGAGAGTAGCTACAATTAAAACACATTAATCATTGTAGCAAAAGATCCTTATTGAGGCTGACAAAGAAGGTGAAGTCTGATGAATAATTAGTCTGGTTAATCTTTTAAAAGTGAATTAAATTTCTTAACAAGTTAAATCACTGTGATTTTCAAAATAAGCCTCTAGAGTGAGCAGAGATTGGGAATATTATTATCATCATGTTAAAAAGATATTTTCTTCTTAGCTCTGTTCTAGGATTGCACGGAGGGTGATGAGGCTAGAAGTGTGAACCCCTGAAAAATAGCTGTGGAGAACATAACTGCTGGTCAAGGTGGTCTTCATATTACGCGCGCACGCGTGTGCGCACACACACACACACACCCCAATCTTCAATGTCTGTCAGTGACTGGAAGGAGACTCAGGCATGTCCCCTAAATCTGATCCAGAACCAGGACGGCACCTGCCTCCTCACCCTTTCGACAACGTTAACTGGATCTACCATACTGCTCTGGGGGTCTCTAAGTCCAATAAGCACTACAAGGGGGCGGGCTTGTATAATTTCCCTGTATTCTTCACATTGCTCTCCAGACATATCATTTTCAGAACACTTCTTTGCATTTCATTTTATTGTGGAAGAATTCTCATGTTTTGAAAGAAACTGAGATGGACAAATATGAACCAATAAGTTAAGGGAAGTGATTTGAGCTTTCAAGTCTTTTTTTTAAATTAAATTTTATTAGTTTTAATGAACATTTACAGAGATTTTGGGTTTTCATTCATTCATTATTGCACTATTTTCTCCACCCTCATCCCCAGTTTGTTCTTCTTTTCCCCCATGTCTGTTTTAATTGTCCAATTGCCACAGTGCTTGTCAAAGCCAGTTC
>NW_006399769.1:7101964-7106617 GCF_000299155.1 Elephantulus edwardii
TGTGTCTGTCATTGTACCAGTACCATGTTGTCTTGACCACTACGGCAGTGTAGTAGGATTTGAAATCAGGGAGTGAGATACCTCCTATCGTTCTTCTATTCTTAAGGAGTGCTTTGCTTATTCGGGGCTTTTTTCCATTCCATACGAAATTGGAAATTGCCTTTTCCATCTCGTTGAAGAAGAGCTTTCAAGTCTTAACTTTAGCTGAGACACTTCACCTCTAGGGAGTTATGATGGACACAGAGTTACACTGTCCAGATTCTTCTTCTGGAATGAAGAACTAATTCCATCTTTTAGGAGTATTATTGGAATATGGTCCTCAGATTCAACTCCTTGTGAGATTGCCTAGAAGAAAAACACCTGTGGTCAAACTTCCTTTTCGAAATAGCAAACCTCCAATTCTTGATCTTTGGGTACTTAAATATCCCAAATTGGGACAACTCCAAGGGGCCATCCACATTCCAAAGCTCTCTATGGAATTGCCTGAGACCTTCCTTGAGAAGGCATCACAGTTCAGTCCCCCCCCACTTAAAATTGGTTTGCTTAAAAAGTTTGTATATATTATGTTTCTCACTATTCTTCTTTCCCATTGTGTTTCATACAATCATTTATATTCATTATGTTTCATAAAACTAATCACTACTGAACTGTGCCCACCACTGCCCCATCATTTCAGGTCCCTGCTGAATCTTTCCCATTTCCTTTATTCTCTCCCTCCACCCACCAAATTGAAAATCCTATGAATTACCCTCCTTCCCATCCTCATCCTTCTACTCTCACCTCTTCCTTCTTTGGATCCCCATATATATTTTACTAATTTATTTTTACAGTAATGGTTTTATGCACTATTTGTCCTTATGAGACTTAGTTCACGCAGCATAATGCTCTCCTGTCTCTCCCAAGTTATGTAGTAATTTTTTAATCGTTGCTCCTGAGTGCTGCGTAGTAATCCATTGTCTGTCTACCAAATTATAATGTCTTCTCCTTCTCTCCATTGGCTTCAAGAGTCCTATCTAATAACAAATATCCTGAATGCTAATTTTAATTTAGAATTTTTTCCCTAGAGGCCTCAGCCTGTGAAGGAGGGGTCTCACTTCTTAAGTGGAGGTCTTTGGCAACTAACCATACCACAAAAACGTATGGAAAGATGTAAATCAGCAAGGCTTCTTATTCAGCTGATGGAGAAGCTCTTTATTACTGTTTCTCTGCACAGCTCCAATTGTGCTCCTGCCAGCTGAATCCATAGTGAGTGAATGTTAAGAATGGGAGGGGGGAACAAAAGAAAACAGTCAAAAGCCAAAGGCTTATAAAAGTCATTGTGAACTCCAAAAACCAAAGTTTTCTTTTATTATTCCTATCTTCTATCCGTGTCTTATTCAAAGCCAGATAGACTTAAACCAAACAAAGTATTTTTGACTAGGTAGTTAACTTCTCTGAGATTTGGTTTCCCAACAATCAAGTGGGGAAATACAATCAACTTCATGTGGTGGTTATCTGTTAAGTGGACATTCAAAAAACAAAACAAACCAACAAACAACAGCCAAAGAGAATCCAAACCAGCACCTGTCACTGAGTCGGTTCTGACTCATGCACAGCATGTGTGTCAGAGGACAGCTGTGTTTCATAAGATTTCCAGTGGTTACTTCACTGGAAGTGGATTGCCAGATCTCTGGTACCTGTAATGTCTTTCTCTCTGCCAATACTTTCATCAGTCTCCCCCTTAACCTTCATGTTCCTTTCAAGTTTTTTGTTATTATGTGCCATTAAATCAAGTACAATCCACAGCAACCCTATGAATAACAGATTTGAACCCTGTCCTATCCTGTGCCATCCTCACACTTCCTGACTAGAGCCCACCACAGCACAGTGTCCGTTCGCCTGATTGGGGTTCTTCCTCTCGTTCACTGACCCTCCACCTTTCCAAGTATGAGGTCCCTTTTCAGAGAATAGCCTCTCCTAGCAACTTCCATGAACTATGTGACAAAGAATTAACATCTTTGCCTCCAAGAAGCATTCTCATTGCACTTTCTTTAAGACTTATGTGTTTGTTCTAAGGGAGCTCTGGTGGCCTAGTGGCAAGACACTGCACTGCAATCCTAGAGGTACGTGGTTCAAATCCACCAGATGCTCTGCTGAAGAAGGAGGGGGCAATCTCCTCCTGTACCAGTCAGATCTGATTTGACGGTACACATAAAAAATAATACAATAAAATAAAAAATTTTTTTAAAAATTTATGTGTTTGTTCTTTTGACCATCCATGTTATGTATGTCCAGTACATTTTTCAACACTACAACTCAGAGCCATCAATTTTTTCTTCTGTCATCCTTAGTCATTCTCCAGCTCTCAGATGCATAGCCTCTTCATTTCTTGGTTATAATGTCCACCTTGACCAGCTCACTGAACTTGGCATTTTCTTCCAACTCTCTGAGCACTTCTTTGAGAATGAAGAAAAATTGGCTGGAACCTCTGGATTTTTCTTCCTATGTCCTTCTCTCCACATCTTCACAAAAAAGGAAATACAGATATCTTGCCCTTTGGTTTTTTAGGGTCACCATTAACTATCTTAACTATATTAGTCATGGTCTCCTTCCATCTTCTTTTGATGTTTCCTGAATGATTCAAAAGATGCCCATAGCATCACTGAGTATTGCAACTCATGGCTGAACTTGTTCTTCAGTTTTTTCTGCTTAAGAAATGCCAAGTAATGCACACCCATGTTATCGCAGCTCTGTTCACAATAGCACAGAGTTGGAAACAACCCAAGTGCTCATCAACAAACAAATGGCGAGAGAAGCTGTGGTATATTCGCACAATGGAATACTTCGCTGCACTGAAAAACAAGGAACTCGTGCAATATTATTCAAAATGGATGACTCTAGGGGACATGATACTGAGTGAAATATCTCAGTCACAAAAGGACAATTACTGCATAGTGTCACTACTGTAAAAAGGGACTGACATTGGGGATGGGGAGAGCCAAAGAAAAAAGAAGATAAATAATGTATACTACATTGAAACAGATGAGGGAGAGAACTGTTTAAAATGTATTATTTTCATGACAAGAGTCCAGAAAAAGAAATGCACAGTAAAGTGGACTGTGGACTTGGGGAGACAGAGGATTATATAACAATGGAAGATTTGGTTTTTTGTTGTTTTTTTTGTTTTTGTTTTTGTTTTTTTCTTTTCAAAGAGAAAAGTGAACTAGGGAAGAGGGGTAGGCAGGGAAGAAAATGTGCAACAATGAATGAATGAGAAAAAAATTAAATGGGAAGGATATGCTGTAAAAAAAATTTTTAAAAAAGAAATGTCAAGTAAGTTTGTCTCTTTTGATTTTCAGACTCTAGCTCTTTGCACATTGCGTTATAATACATCAGCTTGTCTTCCAGAGCTGCCCTTTGAAACAGTCTATTCAGCTCCTTAACTTCTTAGTTTTCTTCTCTTGCTTTGGCTTCTTGGGGCTCAAGTGAAACACTCAGAGTCTCTTCCAACACCCATTTTGGTCATTTCTTCCTCCTCGGCCTTTGTAATGACCTTTTGCATTCTTTTTAAAATTATTATTATTATTATTATTAATTAATTTCTGGGAGTTCCATTCATTCATTGTTGCGCTTTTCTCCCTTCCATATTATCATTAATTTTAATGCAAATTTACAGAGACTTTGGATTTCCATTTATTCATTGTTGCACTTTTCTCCCTGCTCCCCCTCCCCACCCCCAGTACACTCTTCCCTTTGAAAAGTAAAAGAACAATTCTTTCATTGTTTTACAATCTCTCCCGCCAGGTCCACTCCACTATGCAGCCTTTGTTCTGGACTATTGTCATGACAATAATACCTAATCACATACCCCTTTTAAACCATTTTCTCATCTGTTTCCATGCAGTATACATTATTTAGCCCATCTTTCTCAGTCTCCCCCCAACCCTGATGTTAGTCCTGTTTTACAACAGTGACACTATGCATTATTTTTCCCTGTGTGACTGAGATATTTCACTCAGCATAATGTCCTTCAGGATTACCCATTTTTAATACTATTGCATGAGTTCCTTGTTTTTCAATGCAGCATAGTATTCCATTGTGCAAATATACCACAGCTTCTCTATCCATTCATTTGTTGATGGGCACTTAGGTTGTTTCCAACTCCTTGCTATTGTGAACAAAGCTGCAATAAACAAGGGTGTGCATATATCTGCTTGGGTGGCAGTTACGGTCTCTTTGGGGTATATTCCCAGTAGTGGAATTGCTGGATCAAATGGTATCTCTATTTGCAACTTTTTGAGAAAGCACCACACCACCTTCCACAGTGGGTGCACTATTTTACACTTTCACCAACAGTGAATAAGGGTTCCAGTTTCTCCACAACCTTGTCAGCATTTGTTGCTTGCTGTTCTGTTAAATTTTGCTTTTCTGACTGAGGTGAGATGCTATCTCATAGTTGTTTTAATTTGCATCTCTCTTAGAGGTAGGGATTTTGAACATTTCTTCATACGCTTGTTAGCCATCTGAATGTCTTCTTTGGTGAAGTGTCTGTTCCTATCCTATCCACTTTTCTATTGGCTTATTTACCTTTATCTTGTTGTGGTGCTCAAGTATTTTATAAATTCTAGATATTAAGTCCCTTATCTGATATGTCATTACCAAACACTTTTTCCC
>NW_006399769.1:7107380-7111409 GCF_000299155.1 Elephantulus edwardii
AAAAAAAGAAGGTCCTATTCATCTATTTTATGTTCTCCTGGTTGTAGATACCTTTTGCATTCTTTATGGATGGTATTCTTGATATCCTCCCACACCTCATCTGGTCTTTGCTCATTAGTGTTCAAAGCCTCAAACCTGATCATAAGATGGTTTCTAACTTCAGATAGAATAGACTCAAGGTTAAATTTTAGTTCTTGGGGATTTGTTTTCATTTTCTTTAGCTTCAGTTTGAACTGGCATGTGAGTAATTGATGGTCTGGTCCACAATCAGCACCTGGCCTAGTTGTTACAGCTGATACTGAGTTTCACCAACAATTCTTTCCACAGATATAAATCAATCTGGTTTCTGTGTAGACTATCAGGTGAGGTCCATGTATATAGTTGCCATTTGTGTTTCTTATAAAAGGTTTTTTCAAGTAATAATTAATTTTGATTGAACAAAATTCTATCATTGTATCTCTAGCCTCACTTCTGACACCAAGTCCATGTTTCTGACTATTGATCCTTCTTCCTTGTTCCCAGATTTTGCGTTCCTGTCACTCATTATTAATACATCTTAGTTGCGTGTTCTATTGATTTCCGACCACAAAAGTTGGTAGAAATCTCCTATTTCCTCCCTTTGGCTCTAGTTGTTGGTTGCATATGTTTGAATGATAGTGGTAGATTACATATAATTGTTGTTCTTATGTGCCATTGAGTCACCTGAGACCCATAGCGAACTTATCTATATACAGCAACTCTGAAGCCTACTCTTTCCTGAAACAGTCTCACTGATTCCAACACACCAACTCCCATTGCCCTAGCTACAGTATCAATTCATCTCATCCAGGGTCTTCTGCTTCTGCACTGTCCCTCCACCCTTCCCAGCATGATGTCCTTCTCCAAGGAATGGTCCCTCCTGGCCACATGCCCAGAGTATGTGAGATGGAGCTTCAAAATCCTAGCCTCCAATGAGAAACTTGTCTCTCTAAGACAGACCTGTTTGTTTTCATGCCGGTCCTTAGTATGTTCAAGACTCTTCTCCAACACAACAGCTCAAAGGCATTGACTCTTCTTCTGTCACCTTTAGTCATTGTCCAGTTGTGTGGTGCATAGCAACTGCAAAGACCATAGCCTGAATTAGGCAGACCTTAGTCTCTAGACTGACATCATTGCTTTTCAGTACTCCGGACAAGTCCCTGACAGCAGATTTTTCCAATGCAATCCATCTTTTTATTTCCTCTCTTCTGGTGTCAAGGGTGTTGATTGTGGAGCCAGGCAAGCTGCAACAGTTAACAACCTCAATCTCTTCTCCATCTAATATGGTCCAATTGGTTCAGTGGTGAGAATCTTTGTCTTCTTGATGTTAAGTTTCAGTTCATATTGAAAACTACAGTCCTTGACCTTCTGCAGCAAGAGCTTCAGGTTCTCCTTAGTATCAAGCAAGGTATCACCTGCATAATGTAGGTTGTTAATGAGTCTCCCTACAATCCTAATGCCACATTCCTCCTCGTTAACCCCAACCTCCTGAATGATCTGTTCTGCATATAGATTGAAAAGGTATGGAGACAAGATGCACCCCTGATGTACTCCTTTCCTGATTTTGAACCATACAGTATTTCCTTGCTCTTTTCTGAGGACTACTTTCTCGTCAGTCCAAGTATAGGTTTCACAAAAGCACAATTAAGTTTTCTGGGATTCCCATTTTCCTCAAGGTTAGCCACAATTTCTTGTGATCCACACAGTCAAATGCCTTTTCATAGTCAATGAAACATAGACATTCCTCTGGTCCTCTTTGCTTCCTGCAAAAGATCAATTTGACATTGGCGATAATGTCTCTAATGTCATGACTTCTTCTAAACTCACCTTGTATTTCTGGTACTTCTCTATCAATGTATTGTTCCAGTAATTCTGAATAATCTTCAGCAGTGTGTGATATTGTTTGATAATTTCCACACTCTGTAGGGTCATCTTTTTTTGGAATGGGAATAAATATGGATCTCTTCCAGTCAGTTAGCCAGGTAGTTGTCCTCCAGATTTCTTGGCATAACCCAGTGAGTGCATCCAGGGCAGCATCTGTCTATTGAAATATGTCAACTGGTATTACATTAATACCTGGGGCTTTGTCTTTTGCCAAGTCCTTCAGAGCAACCTGAACCTTCTCCTTCATAACCGTTGCCTCTTGTTGTTTCTTGAAATTCTTCTGTGTCAGCCAGTTCTTTCTGATACAATGATTCTGTATACTTCTTCCATCTTGTTTTAATGCTTCATGAATCGCTCAATATTCTGCCCATAGCATCCTCAAACATTGCAATTCATGGCTTGAATTTTTTCTTTAGTTCCTGTAGCTTAAGAAATGCCAAGCTAGTTCAGCCCCTTTGATTTTCTGACTCCAGTTCCTTGTACATTTCATTATAATACTTTGCATTGTCTTCCCAAGCTGCACTTTGAAATCTTCTATTTAGCTTCTTAACTTCTTGATTTCTTCCCTTTGCTTTGGCTTCTTGGTGCTTTAGTGAAATATTCAGAGTCATTTCTGACATCCATTTCTGTCTTTTCTTCTTCTTCCTTCTTTGGATAATCTTTTGCATTCTTCATAAATTATATTCTTGGTTTCTCCCAAAGCTCATCTGGCCTTCATTCATTAGGATTCAAGGCCTCAAACCTGTACCTGAGTTGGTTTTTAAATTCAGGGAGGTTAGACTCAAGATAAAATTTTTATTCCTGTGGATATGATTTGACCTTCTTTAGCTTTAATTTGAACTTGCATATGAGTAGTTGATGGACTGTTCCACAAACATCACCTGGCCTAGTTTTCACTGCCGATATTAAACTTTTCCAACGATTCCTTCTACAGATGTAATCCATCTCTTCCTATGCATACCATCAGGTGAAATCCACATGTATAGCCTGCGTTTAATGTTTCTTATAAAAGGTATTTGCTATGAATAAATCATTGATTGTGCAGAATTCTATCATTCTATCCCCAGCCTCATTTCTGTCACCAAATCCATGTTTTCTGACTAGAGATCCTTCTTCCTGGTTCCCAACTTTCACATTCCCAGTCACTCATTATTATTAATGCATCTTGGTTACATGATCAATTGCTTTCTGACTGATGGAAATCATCTATTTCCTCCTCTTTGGCTCTGGTTGTTGGTACATAAATTTGAATGATAGTGCTGTTACCTGATCTTTCTTATATGCATATGGATAATATCCTATCACTTACAATATTGTATTTCAAGATTTCTAGAAATGGACTTTTTAACTATGAAAGTGATCCCATTTTTTTCCTCATATTTTCATCTCCAACGTAGTAAATCATAGTAAATGATCATCTGACTCAAAATGTCCCATGCCAATCCATCTCATTTTGCTAACACCTAATATGTCAATATTTATGTGTTCCATTTCTTTCTGAACAATGTCTAGTTTTCCTGTATTCATGTCTCTTACAATCCATTTTCCAGTCATTCGTTTCTGCTTACAACTGTTTCTCCTCCTTTGTGTTTCCATATTTGAGGGCTCAGCCTCAGTTGCCATATATGCATTGGAAGCACCCAGCCTCCACACACAGCTCGAGTCTGCATTTTCACCTTTTGCCCTCCTAACTCAGCACCCAGAACCCCATGGATTAGCACAAGACAGGATCTGAGACAGCCTTCTCATCTTGATCTACATATAATAGATGCAGATAATTTGTTGTTGAATGAATTTGTTTCTCCAGTTTCTAGATCTATCCTGAGATACTGACTTTTATTTTTTTCCCCCAAGATTCTGACTCTGTTATCTCTGCCTAATAGGTACTTTCTGGCCGTATTTTTTGTGTGCAGCATAACAAGTAATGGCTAACATTAAGAAGAATGCAAATCCCAGAGCACTTAATTTGCTCAAGGGAAACCTATATCTAGGCAAAAAGACTGTTGTGTGAACAGAACAAGGAAACATTACATGGTTTAATTAGGAAGGGAGTACATCAGGGTTGTATTCTCTCTCCATACTTATTCAATATGTATGCTGAGCAAATTATTCTAGAAGCTGGACTCT
>NW_006399769.1:7113264-7123258 GCF_000299155.1 Elephantulus edwardii
AAATGCTGAGCAAGTTCGGCCCCATTGAAAGTGTCAACAACTTCATCTTACTTGGATCCACAATCTATGTCCTTTGTATCATCAGTCAGGAGATTAAGAGACATAATGCACTGGGAATGTCTACAGTCAAGGACCTTTCCAAATTATTGAGGAGCAATGATATCAGTTTAAGGACGAAGGTGCATCTGATTCAGGCCATGATCTTTCCACTCACTTGCATCTAAGAGCTGGACAATTAATAAGAATGACAGAAGAAGAATTTATTCCTTTGAGATGTTGTTTTGGAAAAGAATACTGAACATTCCCTGAACTGTCAAAAGAACAAATAAAAATGTTTGGAGAAATTACAGTCAGAGTGCTTCTTAGAGGAAAATATGATAAAACTTTGTCTCACACTTGGGCACGCTGCTAGGAGAGGCTACTCTTTGGAGATAGACATTATGCTTGGAAAGATGGAGGGTCAGCAAAGGAGAGGAAGACCCTCAACCAGGTGACTGATACAATGGGCTCTCATATGTCAGAAAGTGTGAGGATGGCAGAGGAAAAGACAGGGTTCAGATCTGTTCATAAGATCACTAAGGACACCTAACAACAATAGGTACTTCAAGAGGCCTAGTGAAGACTCTTGAAGCCTAGTGAAGGCCAAGTGGCTAAGATGATAGCGCTTAGTGGCAAAGTCGCTTGGCTACTGAGCTTGGATATTAAATTACAGAAGTTTGAGCTCACCAACCACTGTATGGGAGAAAGATGTCAGTCTGTAGCTATATAACTTTAGATCAAGGAATCCTATACGGTAGTTCTACTACCATTGCTGAGGGTTGCACAGGGTTGCCATGAGTTAAAATCCACTTGAAGGCAGTAAGTTAGTAGATGGTTTCACCAGAATGCTTCATAGGAACCTTAAAGTTATAATGACTAAGATGAATCTTATTTTTCCAACTCGGAGTCCAAATCCTGTGTTCTTGCAATGCCGTTAGCTCATTGAACCAACTTATCAATTCTTCTGCTGCTCAAGCAGAAGTCATTCTTGAGTCCACCTCAAGAGAACCCTCTGGAGGATTTTCAGAGGCAGTTAATCACATGGGAGGAGATTGCCTATCTTTTTCCTGGAGCAGCAGGTGAGTTAGAACTGAGTACCTTTGAGTTGGCAGCTCAGTTCCTTATCACTACGTCACTGGTGATGATGGTGGTGGTGTTAGGTGCTGTCGGGTAAATTACAACTCATAGCAACTCTTTGAATAATCAATTTAAACACTATATTATCCCTTGTTGTTATGTGCTGTTAAGTCACTTGTGATTCATAGTGACCCTATGTTCAACAACACTGAATCTTGCTCTATTGAGCCAACCTCATTGTCTCTGATTCACCTATCCCCACTACCCCAGTTACTGAGTCAGTCCATCTTATCTAGGGTTTTCCTCTCTTGCACTGTCACTCTTCCCTTCCAAGCATTATGCAAGGACTGGTCCCTCCTTGCAACAAGTCCAACATATGTCAGATAGAGCTTCAAAATCCTTGCCTCCAAGGAGCAGCCTGGTTTCCCCTTTTCTTAGGATGAACCTATTTGTTCTCCTAGCAGTCCATGGTATATTCAACACTCTTCTCCAGCACTACAACTCAAAAGCATCAATTCTTCTTCTATTATCCTTAGTCAACAGGAGCTCTGGTGGCTTAGTGGCAAGAAGCTGCTCTGCAACCCCAAAGGCATGCATTTCAAGTCCACCAGCTGCTCTGCAGAAGAAGGATGGGTAATCTCCTCCTATGTGATTAACTGCCTCTGAAAACCCTCCAGAGAGTTCGGTGCTATGGTCAGTTCCAACTTGATGGTACACTAGAGCAATATGGTTTGGATGAGGCACACCTTAGTCTTTAAACTAATATCCTTGCTCATCAACACTTTGGAGAGGTCCCTGACAGGAAGTCCTACCCTCTACCAATCACTAATCCTTATCTATTCTGTTTTTCATCTATCTCTCAAAACTGTCCTCTTCTTTCCAGTGCTTTAGTTCAATTCATCATTACCTCTCTCCTGGATCATTGTAAAAGGTTCTGCCAATCTTAATCTCTTCCCCAATTTATTTTCTTAATTATTTTTCTCAAATTGTACATGACTCCCCTTAAAGCTTTTCATTGTTTCTGCTATATTTTTAGAATGGATTTGAAATGCCTTCGTTTTAAAGACTAGGCCTTTGATGATCAAACTATCCTTTCCATTCTCTTCACCAACTGATCAAACAAAATGAGCTCTTCTCCCTCCCCCCCCCAATTGGTTTGCTTATAAAGTTTGCATACACTGTTTCACACCATTCTTCATTCACATTGTGTTTCATACAATCAATCCTAATCATCGTATTTTATAAAATTAATTATCATTGGACTATGCCCATTACTACCCTGTCTTTTCAGATCCACACTGGATCTTTCCCATTTCTTTCCCATTTCTTTCACCCCCTTCTGCCATCCACCAAATTGTGCAACCCTATGCTTTTGCCCCTACCCATCCTCGCCCCTCTTCTCTCACTCCTTCCCCGCTTGGATCCCCAAACATGTTTTACTAGTTATCCTTTTATTTTTATAATAATGATCTTATGCAGTGTTTGTTCTTACGAGACTTAGTTCACTCAGCATAATGCTCTCCAGTCTCTCCCAAGTTATGTAGTATTTTTTTTTAAATTATTGTTCCTGCGTGCTGCATAGTATTCCATTGTGTGAATGTACTACAATTTCTCAATTCATTAAATTGTTTTTGGATATTTGGGTTGTTTCTATGTTCTTGCAATGGACAATAACATTGGTGTACAGATCTCCATTTGTGTCTCATTTCTAATTTCCTTGAGGTATATTCCTGAGTGGAATATCTGGGTCATACAGAACTTCTATGTTCAACTCTTTGAGGAAATGCCAGATTACCTTCCAGACTGATGGCACTATTTTACAATACCACCAACTATGTATAAGAGTTCCTGTCTCACCACATCCTCTCCAATATTACTTGCTGTCCTGCTGAACTTAACCACTGCTACTGGACTGAGACGGTATCTCATTGTGGTTTTGATTTGCATCTCTCTTATTGACAATGATTTTGAGCATTTCTTGATGGATCTTTTGGCCATCTGAATGTCTTTCTCCATGAAAAGTCTTTCCATGTATTTTACCTATTTTGTAACTGGATTATCAGTTTGTTTTTTTCCTGGAGAATTAGGAGTATTCTGTAAACTTAGATTATGATACTCTTGTCTGAAATGGCATTGCCAAATTTTTTTCCCCCAGTTGGTAGGTTTTCTTTTCACTCTGTTGGGGAAAGTTTTTGATGAGCACAGATATTTAATCTTTAGAAAAACTCATTCATCAATTTTATTCTCTCTGGATCATGCTCAAAGGGGTGGAGGGACAGTGCAGGAGAGGAAGACCTCAATGAGATGAATTGATACTGTAACTGAGGCATTGGAGGTTGGTATGTAGGAATTAGTGAGACTGGCTCAGGACAAGACAAGGTTCAGAGCTGCTGTACATGGGGTCGCTATGGATCACAGGTGACTCGCCGACAGATTGTGCCTTCCTGGATGTGTTTGTCAGCCTCTTTATACCATAGACTAGGCCATCTAAGCTTGATCCTAGCTTGTCTCTGATGATTTTTATGGTTTGGGGCTTTACTCCCAGGCCCGTGATCCATCTGGAATTGATTTTTGTGTATGGTGTGAGATGTGAATCCTATTTCAGCTTTCTGTGGATAGCAGCCCAGTTTTGCCGGGGGCATTTGTTAAAGAGGTTGTCTTTTCCATCTTCTTGATCTTTCCGTAGACTTGCAGTGACAAATTAAGGGTAGCAAGTGGTGAGCACTCTCTACCCTAAGTACAAACAAGGAGGTGCAGAGTTTGTAGGGATTTAAAAAAATGCCCATATACCAGTGATCCTAAATTAGGTAATTGAAGAAGAAGAAAAGAAACCCCAAACATCCAGAAACTGATCTCATAGCTAGACTTCAATGTTATTCCAAACTGATAGGATGCTCACAGCTAAGTCACACTATTCTCATGTTGAACAGCCCACAGAACATCCTCTTCAGATGAGAACACTGTGTACCACAAATATCAAATCACTAATATGACTGTTTTTCTTTGTTAATGATAGTTTTTTTCCATGAGTATAAATTTTTTCCTTTTTAACATTTTTTTATTTTATTAATTTTAATGAACATTTACAGATATTTTGTATTTCCATTCATTCATTGCTGCACTATGTTAATGATAGTTTTGTCTTCTTTGTAGTCTGTCTTCTTTTTTGTTGTTGTTGTTAGGTGCAGTTGAGTCAAGGATGATTCATAGCAGCCCTGTGAACAATAGAACTGAGCACTGTCCTATCCCATGCTATCTTCACAATCTCTGACACACTCAAGCCCATTGCTTCAGTCATCACGTCAACCTATCTGCTTGAAGGTTTTCCTCTCGTTTGTCACCCATCTACCTTCCCAAGCATGATGTCCCTCTCCAAGCAACACATCTAAAGTTTGTAAGATGAAGTCTTATCATTCTTGACTCCAAGGAGCACTCTGCTGTGCTTCTCTAAGACATATCTGTTATTTTGTTAGCCATGAGATCTTTACCACTCTTCTCTTAACACTACAGTTCAAAGGCATCAATTCTCTCCTGCATCTTCAGCTCTCAGACACAGAACAAGTGACCGAAAAGAGCATGGCTTGAATCAGGCACACCTTAGACTTCATACTGTCATCATTACTCCTCAATAATTTGAAGAGGTTCTTTACTCTAGACTTTCCCAGTGCAGTACATCTCCTGATCATCTGCCTGCTGGTACCAAGGGTCTTGATTGTGTATCCAAGTAAGATGAAGTCATTGACAGTCTCAGTCCTTTCTACTCCCATCATGATGTTGCCTGTTGGTCCAGTAGTGAAGATTTTTATTTTCTTGACATTGAGATGCAATCCATATTGAAAGCAGCAGTGTTTAATCTTCTGCAACAAGAGCTTCAAGTCTTCCTCACTTTCAACAAGCAAGATTGTGGATAACATTTATTCAGTTGCCTACTCATAGAGTTGTTCCTGCTTTTTGATAGCCCCCCAATTCAGAACAAGCCCCTGCTTCTTTAACTCTCCATAAACTGACCCAAACAATGTGAAAATCTATAATAGATTCTTTCTAGCATTCTTGGAGTCCCTGGGTGACACAAATGATTACTGGCTCAACTGCTAAATAAGGAGTTAGCAGTTCAAATCCATCCAGAGGATCCAGGAAATAAAGGCCTTGCCATTTGCTTCCAAAAATATCACAGCCTTGAAAACCTTTGAAGTATACGTGTGCTCTGCCACATATGGAGTTGCCATTATTTGAAATCAAATGGATAGCATGTGGTGAACTGATGACACATACTTACTCAAATATCCCATGGTTCCCCATGGTGTAGTCTCTCACATGGCAACAGTTGTTCAGTGCCAGGACTTTGTTTATGACTCATGGCAAGCCTGTGGTCTGTACCCTACCTTAGCCTATGCCGTTCTCATCATCTCTAATATACTTGAGGCTGTTGCTATAAGTCACTGTGTTAATCCATCTTGTTGAGGGTCTTCTTCTATTTCACTGACCCAAGAGTGATGCCTTTTTCCAAGAACTGGTTCCTCCCAACAACATGCCTAAAATACGTGAGAAAATGTTTCACTGTTATTGCCTCTAAAGAAGCACCCTGGTTGCACTTCCTCCAAGACATTCCTGTCCATTCTTTTGGAAATCCATGGGATATTTAGTACTCTTCTCCAACACCACTACTCAAAGGCATCAATTCTTCTTCTATCATCCTTAGTCAGTGACCAGCTCTCAGATGCATAACACATAATTGAAAAGATCATAGCTTGAATCAGATGCTCTTTATTGTTTAAGCTGACATCATTGCTCCTTAACACCTTACATAGGTCCTTGGCAGCAGATTGACACAATGCAATGTCTTTTGAGTTCATGATTGCTGGTGCATGGGATGGGGGATGGGCATCCACTAGTGAAAGGCAGTAAAGCTCACTACTCCAATCTCCAGAAGGGCATGGCAAGGTGGAGTAAAGGAAAGCACATCTTATCCTAACTTTTCATCAGCTAGCTGCCCTTGAGGCCACTGTTGACCACCTGGATTCTCATACTAATAGTTCCCTAGAGCCACCTCCCCATGGCCTTGGGTCTTTTAAACTGTGTGGGACACAGCACCAAGAAGCCAGCCACTGCCACAAGTGCCATGATACCTCCATCCTAGTGGGAGCATAGTCAGAGCTGCAAAGAAGAGCACCACCACCTCCCTGCTCTTCTTCTGACCCCTTGGGCCTTGGCTTGGGTCCAGCTGGAACCGCAGGGCAGAATGGCACCAACCTTCACCATGCTGCGACAGTAGGAAACTCAATTTACTGCTTTCCAAGTGTTCTCCTCTTAATGTTTGGCTGAAGAACATTAATAAAATATGTTGTTGTTGTTGTTGTTGTGGTGGTGGTGGTGGTGGTGGTGGTGTGCCATCAAGTTGGAAATGACCCATATCTGACACTCCAGTGAGTTTTCAAAGACAGTAAATCACACAGGAGGAAATTGTCATGAGGGGAAAATATCTTTTAGGGATCAAAATGTTAAACTATGTTTTGTTGTTACTGTTGAGCTTTCTGTGTGTGTGTGTGTGTGTGTGTGTGCACCTACATTTTAAATAAACAAATTTTTATTACTTATCTGGGAGGCTGGGCTCTATGAGGAGAAATGTGGGGTCAACATTGGTGGACGATTTATCAACAACCTGCATTATGCGGATGACACAACCCTGCTTGCTGAAACTGAAGAGGACCTGAAGCGCCTGCTGCAGAGTGTCAAGGACTGCAGCCTACAATATAGATTGAGGCTCAATGTCAAGAAGACAAAGATTCTCACCACGGCACCAATTGGCAGCATCAGGATGGATGGTGAAGAGATTGAGATTGTACACAGCTTTAGTTTGCTTGGCTCCATAGTTAACAGTCTTTGCACCAGCAGCCAGGAAATTAAAAAGCACATTGCCATGGGAAAGTCTGCTGTTAGGGACCTCTCCAAAGTACTGAAGAGCAATGGTGTCTCTCTGGAGACTAAGGTGCGGCCGATACAGGCTATGGTCTTCCCAATCACTTGTTATGCATCAGAGAGTTGGACAATGACCAAGGAGGATAGAAGGAGAATTGATGCCTTTGAGCTGTGGTGCTGGAGAAGAGTATTGAGAATACTATGGACTGCTAGGAAAACAAACAGATTTGTCCTGGAAAGGGTTAAACCGGGTGGCTCCTTGGAGGCAAGGATTCTGAGGTTCCGTCTGACATACTTTGGACATGTTGTGAGGAGAGACTGGTCCTTGGAGAGGGACATCATGTTTGGGAGGGTGGAGAGACAGCGCAGGAGAGGAAGGCCCTCCATGAGGTGGATTGATTCAGTGACTGGGATAATTGGGATGGGAGTGTCAGAGACGGTGCAATTGGCACAGGACAGAGCGGAGTTTAGGGCTGTTGTACATAGGGTCGCTATGAGTCGCAAGCGAATCGACAGCACATAACAACAACAACAACAACATCCTTAAATAAGCATGTTTTTGGTGAATACTGACTTAGAGAACTCTTATATGCTTATATGCAGACCCTTGGCTCTACAATCCACACTCTTGGAACCAGCATTCAGGAAATAAAAGATTAATTGCATTAGGAAAGTCTGCTGTCAGTGACCTCTCCAGAGTACTAAAGAGCAGCAATGTCAATCTGGAGACTAAGGGGCACCTGGTTCAATCCATGGTCTTTGCAATTACTTTCTATACATCCAAAAGCTGAACTAATAACTAATAAAAGTAAGATCAATGTCTTTCAGTTGTGTTTCTAGAGAAGATTGTTGAACATACCAGGGACTGCCAAAAGAATAAACAGGTCTGTCCTGGAGAGGGTGAAACCAGCTGCTCCCTAGAGGCAAAGATTTTAAGCTCTCTCTCACATACTTTGGGCATGTGGCTAGAAAAGACCTGTCCTTGAAGAGGAACATCATGCTTGGAAAGGTAGAGAGACAGGTCAGGAAAGGAAAACCCAGGATGAGTTTAATTGACTCAGTGACTAGAGGAATGGGATTAGGTCTGCCGGAGACAATGAAATTGACTCAGGAAAGGACAGGTTTCAGAGTTGATGTACACGAGGTTGCTATGAATTGCAGGCAACTCAATGGCCCATAACAACAACAATGCACATTCATGTCATTCAACTAAATGTCATTATTTCATTTGCTAACAGTTCAAGGTCCTCATGATCCTTAGTCTTCAGTCACTGGAATACTATATATCCCACTTATTATGTATTCTACTCATTAGCTAGTGGAACAAAAGGTTAACTCTCTGCACAAAGTGACAGCATCTCCCACAAGGAGATTCCAAACAACAATAACAGCATAGTGATTGTAGTGTTGAAAAACCACCATTTTCAGTGCAAACTAAAAATTCCAAGTGGAGATATATAAAAGTTTCTAGAAAGTTTTTTCTGTTTTGTTTTTTAATTTTTCTTTTATATTGGTTTGTTTACAACGTTTGTATACATTGTTTTCCACACTATCCTTCATTCACACTGTGTTTCATACAATCATGCCTAATAGGCATGAATCATGACGTTTTATAAAATTAATCACCATTTTACTATACAAAACTTTACCCTGCCTTTCCAGATACCCACCAGATCTTTCTCATTCTCTTTACCCTACACACACTCCACCCACCATATTAGGTGATCCTATAATTCCCCCCCCTCTGCCCCTTCCCTCCTCTCCTTGGATCCTCATGCATATTTTACTAGTTACATTTCTATTTCTACAATAATGGTCTTATGCAGTATTGTCCTTATGAAACTGAATTAATTAGCTCAGTATAATGTTCTCCAGTTTCTCACAAGTTAAATCATTGCTCATGAGTGCTGCCTAGTATTTCATCATATGAATATACCATAATTTCTCAATCCATTCGAATGTAGTTGGACATTTGGGCTATTTCCATGTTCTTGCAATGGTGAATAATGCTGCTATAAACATTGGTGTACAAATATCCACTTGTGTCTCAGTTCTCATATTCTCAGGGTGGCATTTCCTCAGAGTGGAATAACTGGGTCATATGGAATTTCTGTGTCCAGCTCTTTTAAGTAAACACCAAACTGCCTTCCAGAGTGATTGTACCATTTTACAATTCCACAGACGGTGTATGAAGAGTTCCAGTCTTTCCACATCCTCTCCAATATTTATTGATTGCTGTCCTGTTACACTTTACCACTGCTACTGGAATAAGATGGTATCTATCTCATTGAGGTTTTGATTTGCATCTCTCTTATTGCCAGTGGTTTTGAGCATGTCTTCATCTGTCTGTTGGCCATCTAAACGTCTTCCTCTGTGAAAAGTCTTTCCATCTCTTTTGCTCATTTTCTAATAGGGTTATTGGTCTTTTTCTTGTGGAGAACCTGTAGTTTTCTGTAAACTTTTGATCCTTGTCTGAGATGGTGTTGCCAAATGTTGTTTCACCATGAGTAGGTTTTCTTTTCACTCTGTTGGGGAAAGGTTTTGATGTGCACAGGGATTTAATCTGTAGAAAGTTCCATTCATCAGTTTTATCCTCTCCTGGTTGTATATTTCTGGCTGTGTTTGTCAGCCTCTTTATACCACGGACTAGCCATTCTAAGCTTGGTCTTATTTTGTCTCTTATTATCTTAATGGTTTGGGGCTTTATCCCTAGGTTCCTGATTCACCTTGAGTTGATTTTTGTGTATGGTGAGAGATGTGCATCCTGCTTCCGCTTTATGCAGGTAGTAGCCCAGTGTTGCTAGCAACATTTGTTGAAGAGGTTGTCACGGAACTAGGCAAGGATGCCCACTATCACCTCTTCTATTCAATATTGTTTTGGAAGTCTTAGCAATAGCAATAAGACAAGAGAAGGGAATAAAAGGTATCCAAATAGGCAACGAGGAGGTAAAATTATCCCTCT
>NW_006399769.1:7125863-7127421 GCF_000299155.1 Elephantulus edwardii
GGAAAAAAAAAGAAGAGGTTGTCATTTCCCCATTTGATAGGTTTTATTTCTTTGTAGAATAGCAGTTGACCATAGATGTTCCTGTTGTGTTCCACCCAGTCACTTACAACTCATAGTGACCCTATGTACAACAACTCTGAACCCCACCTTACCTCAGCCTCATTATCTCTGACACACCTACCTTTATTACTCCAGTCATTGAGGCAATCCATCTCATTGAGAGTCTTTCCCTCTTGTACTTTTCCTTCACCTTTCCAAGCACGATGTCCCTCTCTCAGGACTGGTCCCTCCTTTCAACATGACCAAAATATGTCAGACAAAACTTCAGAATCCTTGCCTCCAAGGTTCAGCTTGATTTCACCCTCTCCAGGATGAACCTGTTTATTCTCTTAGCAGTCTATGGGTTTATTCTCTGAGCAGTCTATGGTATGTATATTCAGTACTCTTCTCCACCACCACAACTAATGAGTATGACTATAGACAGATGAGTTAATTTCTCAGTCATCTATTCTGTTCCATATGTATATGTGTCTATCATTGTACTGTGCCATGCCACTTTGGTTATTACAGCTGTGTAATAGTTTTTAAGATCACAGAGTGCTATGCCTTCCACTTCATTCTTGTTTTTCAGAAGTGCTTTGCTTATTTGAGATCTTTAGAGGCATTTTTGATAAAGCAAAGACTTATATAGTATGGTAATCTCTGGAATTTATTATGAGACATGATTTTTGGACTATCAAATGTCTTGGGTTTTTTAAAAACATAATTCTTAAACCCTAAACAAAAAATGGCCCTTGAATTAATTTTCTGTTGTCTGATAGTCACTAAGATGAAATCAGGCTGGAGAGAAGGACTGAAGAAGAGACACTAAGAATGTATTGCTAAAGATTATGTTTAGTAAGAGTGCACAGTCCATTGAAACTTATTTATCAGGAAGAAAGTCTATCAAAGTTGTGTTAAAAATCTTCCAAAAAAGTAAAACTGATACTAATCCCCAGTAATGAAACCGGGGTTTTTTAAAGAGAAAATCTGCTTCAATTGTTTTTAATAAATTCTAGGTGATTTAATACTCCTATTTCCATACTTTATTTTTACTGACTTTAGCAAAGAATACTTTTTTTACCTGGGTTTCAGTCCCAAATGTCATTTAAGCTCAACATTGATCTAACCCTAATAAAAAAGTTTGAAAGCGAGAATTAAAACATCAACACAATTCAAAGCATACTTTTAGAATTGGGCCACCTAGCCGTTGCAGGCTTTGTCCTTTTTCTGGTCCTCAGTAAACAATAAGCTGAGAGAGGGCCAGCCAAGAGAGGAAGAATGCATTTATTTTCAGATGCATTTCTTTTCAGAATGTCAGCATCGTAATCAACTTGGTTCCACACAATGGCTCTCAGGGAAGGTAAGTTCTGAAGAACAGAAGGCTCACTACAAAATCTCCCTATGTTCTTGTAAGAAAATATTCCATACGAAATTGGAGATTGCCTTTTCCATCTCGTTGAAGAATGGGGTTGGTATTTGTATTGGGATTGCATTAAATGTGTAAATTGCTTTTGGT
>NW_006399769.1:7129866-7132576 GCF_000299155.1 Elephantulus edwardii
CCTTAAAAAATTAAAAAGAAAAGAAAGAAAATATTGAGGGCAAAGGCCCTCAATATTTTTAATATCATGAGAAAAATTTATGTTGATAATTTACCAACTGAGCTCAGTTTAGATGATCCCAATTTTGTTAGCAACAGCTAAAGCCTCATAACCAGGAGTAAGCTGAAAATATGTTTTCTTCTTTCTATTTGTCCTGATTAAGGTGTTAACCTTGGCCACATCAATGTCACAAAGTTTCTTGACTGTATATCTGAACTGGAGCTTATTGGCTCAACATCCATAATGAACCAGGTTACCATCTATCTTTTTCATGGCAGCATCATTGGTTATAGAGAACTGGATAATGGCACACTTGTTAAGCTTGTTTCTCAAAGAGCACTTTTTCAGAGAAATCTGGGTTGTTTTTGGAGTATTGTGGGCTGCTATATAGTAGTTGACATGTAGATTTTTCTTTTTTATTGGTAGTTTTGCATGCCTTTCAGCACTGACTTCTTGGCATTTACTACCTTTGCTCTAGTGTTGAGATGGGTGCAAGATTCATTTTTTATTTTGGTGCCATACTTGCAAAAAGGCAGTTCTCAGTTTGTTTAAAAAACATTAGCTTTACTTTACTGAAAAGGCATCATCGATAGTGAGTTGCAGTGAGCCTTTCTGGTGGCTCAAATCTATGCAAGAAAGATAGACAATCTTTGTCTGTGACAAGTTGTTGTATTCACAGCTTCCTGAAAATGCTCTGGAGAGTCAACTATAAGTTGGTTCCAATTTGACAGCAAGGAATTGAGTGTTTGTGTCTGTGTGTGTGCACGTGCACACGCATGCCAAATCCCCAAAGATCACACAAGGTAATTTACTTTCCCTAGCTGGAATCCAAAGTGTAATAAACTTGGTAGAAAGATTTTTGAAATGCAGTGGATGATTCTTTCCCACTGGTGGTTATACTAGACCTATTGCATCGAGTCTATACTATTCTATCAAAAAACAAAGAATGGCACATCTGTGCATCTGTCCATGGTGCTGATGCATGTTGCTGTCCATGGTGCTACTGCACGTTGCATAGTTGTTTCTCTTAACTCCCGATTCTGATGATGATGGGTTAAAGTTCCTTAGAGTATTTATGCCAAAATGGTCATAGTTCCATGGATTTTTATATCCTAAATGAAATAATATGGAACGCTGGTGGCCTAGTGGTAAGGACCTTCACTGCAATCCCAAAGAACACAATTCAAATCCACCAGCTGTTCCATGCGAGAAAGATGGGCAATCTTCTCTCATTTTAACCGCTTTTTAATCAGAAGCAATTAAACTGCTTCTGAAAACTTACTGAAGGGTCACCTATGCGTCTATTATGACTTTATTGTGCACAACAACAAAAACATATGAAATAATAAGGAGTTTTGGTGACATAAGAATAAAGAATTTCACGGTCAATCCAAATGCATTCAGTTCGAATCTGCTAGCTGCTCTGAGGGAGAAAGATGGACAATTAACCCTTGTGTGATTTACTATCTCTGAAAAACCATCTATTAATCAGTTCTTACTCAGTAGTATATAACAACATATGAAATAAATTGTCATTTTTATCATATTTCAGGAAAGAAAAATTACTCACATCAATAAAACTACAAGTTGTATTATGTTTTAGATTGTTACATAATACCCCCCTCTGGAAGCCACAATTTCTTTCTAACCCACCTGCCTTTATACTCATGCTCTTCCTGGTCTTCAAATTGCTGTACAATCTGGTCTTAAACCTGCATAGCCTTATCTCATAATGCATACAGTCTCCATGAGCAGTAGCTGCCACAGGAAGCACTTCTTCACCCTTCATCTGCCACCGCCTGTCCTTACATTTCCTAGTTCATTCTGGTTCACAGCCTGTAATTCCCCTTATCTTTATTTTCATACCAACCGACCCAGACTAAAGCTCAATTCATGCCTGACTTCATTCCCTAAAACTTCTTTCGCAATTCAATTATATTTTGCTCTTTCATTTCTCCAAATCCCTTCAGCATTTGATGTGGACATTAAATAAATTGGATATTTTACCGTAGATTATAGCACACTTAGGAAATAACTTTTTAAATTTTGTCTTAATTAAGTACAATGAAAAGAGCATATGTTTTAAACCCATTTCTTTCAAGTCAATTCCAACTCACAGACACCTTGTAAGGCAAAGTAGAACTGTCCCAGAGGGTTTTGAAAGCTGTAAGTAAAAATTTACTGGAGCAAACTGCCTCATCTTTCTTTTGTAGAGCAGCTGGTAGGTATAACCCATTGATTTTTTTTTGTTAGCAACAAACTATCTTTTTTTATAATTTTTTTATTCATTTCAATGACCATCTACAGAGATTTTGGAATTCCATTCATTCATTGTTGCACTTTTCTCCCTGCCCTCTCCACCCCTACCCCCACCCCACCCCAGTTCCCTCCTCTCCTTAAAAAGCAAAAGAAAAACTCCTTCATTGGTACACAATCCCCCCACAAACACCCCACCCCCATCCCCACCCCAAATATACTCCACTCTGCAACCCTCATTCTGGACTCTTACTATAATCATAATGCCCTAAAATATATTACTTTTAAACTATTCTCTCCCTCATAGACTTCAATGCAGTAAACATAATTTATCCAGTTTTTCTCAGTCTTACCCCAACCCCGATGCCAGCCTCATTCTACAACAGTGGCACCATATAGTATTTGTCTTTTTGTG
>NW_006399769.1:7133261-7133882 GCF_000299155.1 Elephantulus edwardii
TAGGGATTTGATTCTTAGACAGCCCCATTCATCTCTTTTATCTTCTCCTGGTTGCAAATTTTTCAGGATGCTTGGAAGACTCTTTATGTTGTGGATTAGGACTACTAAAGTTCTTCCAGGCTTTTCTTTAATGAAGTTTATAGTCCTTGGTTTTAATCCTAGGTCCATGATCCACCTTGTGCTGGTTTTTGTATATGGAGTGAGGTGTGGATCTTGTTTAATTCTTCTGTAGATAGTTTTCCAATTTTGCCAACACCATTTGTTTAAAAGGTGCAACAAACTATCTTAACTGCAGTGTCATCAGAGCTCACTTGCACTTGTTGTTGTTGTAGTTAAGTGCCATCTAGTTGACTATGACTCATAGCTACCCTGTGAATAATGGATCTTTACCTTGTCCTATATTTGTTTCCTGGAGATTCATCCTGGAGAGGGTTAAACCAAGCTATTCCTTGGAGGCAAAGATTCTGGGGTTTTGTCTGACATACTTTGGGCATGTTGCAAGGAGGGACAGGTCCTTGGAGAGGGACATCATGCTTGGGAGTGTGGAGGAACGGCACAAGAGGGGAAGACCCTCTATGAGATGGATTGATTCAGTGACTGGGGTAATCGGGATGGGTGTGT
>NW_006399769.1:7134122-7135362 GCF_000299155.1 Elephantulus edwardii
CAACATATTTGCTTCCGTTTCCAAAAAAGATGACTTGACAGAGTGAGGAAATTGTCAAACAATATCACTAATATCACTAGCTGCTGAAAATTATTTTTAAAAAATACTGTAACAGTACACAAACAAAGAATGCCAGATGTGCAGCCTGAGTTTAGAAGAGGCAGCAGCACTAGGAATATTATAGATAGATCTTCGCTGAAAGCCAAGGGTACCAGACAGCTGTGCTTCATTGGCTATGCAAAGGCATTTGACTGTGTGGATCACAACAAACTGTGGCTAACTCTGAGAACAATGGGAATCCCAGAACATTTGATTGTGCTGACACAAAATCTATACCTGACCAGAAAGCAGGTGTCAGAACAGAGCAAGAAAACATTATGTTTCAAAATCAGGAAAGATGTATGCCAGGGATGCATCCTATCTCCAAATCTTTTCAATCTATATACAGAATATATCATCCAGGAAGCTCGGCTCTATGAGGAGGTATGTGGCATCAGGATTGGAGAAAGACTCATCAACAACCTGCATTATGCAGAAGACATAACCTTGCTTGCTGAAGCTGACAAAAACCTGAGACATTTGGTTGCAGAAGGTCAGGGACTGTAGTCTCCAATATGGAATGAAGCTAAACAACAAGAAGAGAAATATTTTCACACAGAGCCAATTGGAAGCAGTGAAAAAGCTGAGACTGTTAACATTTTGCTTGCCTCACAATTACCACTCTTAGTATCAGCAGTCAATACATAAAATGATGAAGAGCATTAGGGAAATCTGCTGTCAGGGACCTCTCCAGAGTACTGAAGAGTAATGATGTGAGTTTGGAAACTAAGGTGCACCTCATCCAGGCCTTGTTGTTGTTGTTGTTGTCATTATGTGCCATCAAGTTGCTTGCACTCATACTGACCCTATGTACAACAGCCCTAAATGCCATTCTATCCTGTGCCAACTTCGCGGTCTCAAACACACTCAGTCCCACCACTCCACTCACAGAATGATCCATCTCATCGAGCGTCTTCCCTCCACTCTCCCAAACATGATGTCCCTCTCCAGTACCAGTCCCTCCTTGCAACATGCCGATAAAGTATGTCAGATGAAGCTTCAGAATCCTTGACTCCAAAGAGCATTCCAGCTTCACCCTCTCCAGGACAAACCTTTTGTTCTCCTAGCAGTCCAATGATATATTCAACACTCTTCTCCAGCACCAAAGCTCAAAGGCATCAATTCTCTTTCTATCATCCCT
>NW_006399769.1:7135782-7143398 GCF_000299155.1 Elephantulus edwardii
CTGCATAATGCGGGTTGTTGACGATTCTTCCACCAATCCTGATGCCACATTCCTCCTCGTACAGCCCAGCGTCTCGGATGATCTGTTCTGCATACAAATTGAAAAGATATGGAGACAAAATACATCCCTGATGGACCCCTTTCTTGATTTTGAACCATCCAGTGTCTCCCTGCTCTGTTCTGACGACTGCCTCTTGGTCCAAATATAGGTTTCCCATTAGCACATTCAAATGTTCTGGGATTCCCATTCTTCTCAGAGTCAGCCATAGCTTGTTATGATCCACACAGTCAAAAGCCTTTGCATAGCCAATGAAGCACAGATAAATATTCTTCTGGTATTCTCTGCTTTCTACCAAGATCCATCTCACATTAGCTATAATATCCCTAGTACCACGACCTCTTCTAAATCCAGCCTGCGTATCTGGCAGTTATCTGTTGATATATTGTTCCAAATGTTTTTGGATAATTTTCAGCAGAATCTTGCTTGCATGTGATATCAATGATATTGTCTGATAATTTCCACACTCTGTTGGGTCACCTTTCTTAGGAATGCGAACAAACATCGATCTCTTCCAGTCAGTTGGCCAGCTGGCTGGCCTTCAGATTTCCTGGCACAACTTAGTGAGCACATAAAATAAATAAATTAATTAGTATGCTGTCAACTCCTGGAGCCTTGTTTTTTGCCAATTTCTTTAGAGCAAATTGAACTTCCTCCTTCATCACCATAGGCTCTTGCTCATATGTTATTTAATGAAATTCCTCTGTGTCAGCCAACTCCTTCTGATACGGTGACTCTGTGTACTCCTTCCATCTTCTTTTGCTACTTCTTGGTTCATTTAACATTCTACCCAAACTATCTTTAAGTATTGCCCCCCGTGGCTGGAATTTGTTTTTCAACTCCTTCACCTTAAGAAATGCTGAGCGAGTTCAGCCCTTAGTCTTTGTAATTACTTGTTATGCATCAGAAAGCTGGACAGTGACTGAGGATAATAGAAGGAGAATTAATGACTTTGAGTTGTGATACTAGAGAAGAGTATTGAATATATCATGTACTGCTAGGAAAGCAAACAGATTCACCCAGGAGAGGGTGAAACCAATCTGCTCTGTGGAGGCAAGTATTCTGAAGCTCCATCTGACATACATTGGGCATGTTGCAAGAAGGGACCAGTCCTTAGAGAGGAACACCATGCTTGGAAGGGTGGAGGGAAAGCATAAGAGAGGAAGACCCTGGAAGACATGGATTGACTTAGTAACCAGGGTAATGGGGGTAGATGTGTCAGAGACAATGAGTTTGGCCCAGGATAGAGCAGGGTTCAGAGTTGTATATAGAGTCACTATGAGTAGCAAGCGACTCGACAGCACATAACAACAACCACAATCAACTCTCATATACTTGGGTCCATTGTAACAGTCACTGTGTCAATCCATCTTGTTGGGGTTTTTCCTCCCTTTCTCTAACTCTTCACCGTTTCCAGTTTGATTTCTTTTTCTAAGTACTGGCCCATCATAACAACATATTCCAAATACTTGAGATAAAGTTTCACCACCCTTGCTTCTCCAAAACAGGTTGTACTTTCTCCAAGAGATTTGCGTGTTCTTTTGGCAATATGTGGGGTAGTCAGCACTTTTCAACAACACCACAATTCAAAAGCATAATTCTTCTTTGGTCATCCTTAGTTGTCGTCCCTCTTTCAAATGCATAGGAAGCAACTGAAAAGACTGTGATTTGGATCAGGTGCACCGTGGTCTTTAAACTGCCATCCTTGCTCTTTAGCACTTTGGTGAAGTCCTTGACAGCAGATTTTCCCCAAGGCAACATGTCTTATTTCTTGACTGCTAGGACCAGTGGTGCTGATTGTGGATCCAAGTAAGATTGAATAATTGACAATTTCCATTTTTTCTTCATCTCTCATGATGTTATCTATTGATTCAATGATGAGTATTTTTGTTTTCTTGATTTTGGGATTTAATCCGTAATGAAGACTATAGTCTTTTATCTTCTTCAGCAAGTATTTCAAATCCTTCACTTCACTTGCTGCAAACAAGGTTGTATCCTCTGTGCAGTACAAGTTGTTGATGAGTCTTTCTTCAATCCTGATGTCACATTCTTCTTCATATAGTCTGTTTTCTGGAATCATTTGCTCAACATAGATTGAATAGGTTTGGAGAAAGGATACAGCCCTGCCACACCCCCTTCTTTATCTTAAACCGTGCAGTATTACCTTGCTCTGTTCAGACAACTGTTTCTTGATCTATGTATAGGTTTTGCGTGAGCACAGTTAAAGGTTTTCAGAGTCTAATTCTTCTCAATGTTAGCCAAACTATGTTATGATCAGTCAAATATCCTTGGGTAGTCAATAAAACACAGATAAGCATCTTTCTGATATTCTCTGCATCTTTCAGTCAGAGGTATGTATTTTGATTTGGCTTAGGGGGGGTGTGTGTGTGGTATGCATCTTTCAGCTAGACGTGTTTTGTCTTGTTTTTTGTTGAGAGAGAGAGAGAGACTTATACTCTATCTTTCAGCCATAATTATTTTGTTTAAATATATTTATACATACACATATGTTGTGTGCTGTGGAGTCAGAACCAACCCATAGCTGACACTCCAGTGGGTTTTCAGAGGCAGTAAATTGCATGGGAGGAGATTGCTCATCATTCTTCTGTGGAGCAGCTGGTGGATTCAAATGCTGTGTTTTTGAGGTTGCACTACACATACTCAAAAAGTCATTGCCAATCAGTGCAGGTGGCATCACCGGGTATTTGAACAGCCAGCCACATGCATTTATCCAAGACAATGGTCAAGAATAAACCAAAAGGGCAGAAGTCCAACATTGTGCTACACATATCAAGCCAAAAAACTTTAAGGCTAAAAGCAAAGCAAAGCCAGTTACTACAAACATTATGAATGATGAAAAAGTCAAAAGAGTAAATAAAGTTTTTATAGATATGCAAAAGAAACTTGAACCTCTGCACAATCTGTTTCACCACAGCAGTATGGAAAAAGACCAGTGAATGTTGAAAGGCCACACAACTAATGAAGATGATACATCAGGCCTTTGCACCTTATCCCCCAAAAGACCAATAAAATTAATATTTTATATTTAAAAAACCATAACTCATTGCCATCAAGTCAAAACCAACCCATAGTTGACCTGATATTTGTTTCTGAGATTGTAAATGGCATTGGGGGAGGGGTAGAGACAGTTCATCTCTCTCCCGTGGAGCTGTTGGTAGAGTCAAGCTGGGAGAACGCTGTGATCTTTGGGTTATGAGTGAAACTCCCTATGGACTATGCAACCAGAGCTCTCTCTCTCTCTCATACACACACACAACCGTATTTATTCCCATTCCCCCTCCCCCAAAAAAGAAAAAAATGTGACCCGACAGAGCGTGAAAATTATCCAACAATATCTCTACTATGCACTAGCAAAATCCTGCTGAAGATTATCCAAAAATGACTGGAGTAGTCTGCCATTGACAGAGAACTACCAGAAAGAAAAGCTGGGTTTAGAAGAGATTATGACACTAGAACATTATCACCAAAGTCAGATGGACCTTGGCAGAAAGTGAAGAGTAACAGAGTAATGTCTATATGTGTTTCATTGACTATGCAAAAGCATTTAACTGTGTGGATCACAACACAAATTGTGGCTAAACTTGAGGAGAATGGGAATCCCAGAACACTTGATTGTGCTTATGAGAAACCTATACTGGGACCAGGAAGCAGTCATCAGAACAGAGCAAGGAAACACTTCATGGTTCAAAATCAGGAAAGGAGTGTGTCAGGGATGCATCCAGTCTCTATATCTTTTCAATCTATATGCAGAATAGATATTCTGGAGGCTTGGCCTTATGAGAAGGAATGTGATAATAGAATTGGAGGAAGATTCATCAACAACCTAGGTGGTGCAGATGACACAGTCTTGCTTGCTGAAACTGAGGAGGACTTAAAGGGCTTGCTGTGTAGAAGGTCAAGGACTATAGTCTTCAATATGGATTGAAGGTCAACATCAAGAAGACAAAGATTCTCACCACTGGGTCAATTGGCAGCACCATAATGAATGACGAAGAGATTGAGGTTGTTAACAGTTGCAGCTTGCTCTGCTCCACAGTGAATACTCTTGGCACCAGCAGCCAGGAAATCAAAAGACGAATTGCACTGGGGAAAGAAAATCTGCTGTCAGGGACCTCTCCAAAGTCCTGAGAAGCAAGTCTAGATGTCAGCCTAGAGACTCAAGGTGTGCCTGATTGAGTCCATGGTCTTAACAATTACTTGCTATGCATCAGAGAGATGGACAATGACTAAGGATGACAGAAGAAGAATCAATGCCTTTGAATAGTGATGCTGGAGAAAAGTCTTGTACACACTATGGACCACCAAGAAAACAAATAGGTCTGTCTGGGAGAGGGTGAAACCAAGTTTCTCCATGGAGGCTAAGATTTTGAAGCTCTGCTTCACATACCTTGGACATATGGTCAGGAGGGACCAATCTTTGGTGAAGGACATCATGCTCAGAATGGGGGAGGGACAGAACAGGAGAGGAAGAGCTCAGATGAGATAGATTGATGCAGTAACTAGGGCAATGGGAGTAGGAGTGTCAGAGTCAGTGAGACTGGTTCACAACAGGGCAGGCTCCACAGAAGGATGGACTATCTCCTCCTTTGTGATTATCTGCCTCTGAAAACTGGTGAAGGGTCAGCTATGAGTCAGTTCACAAAAGTATATATTATTTTTATATGGTATCAAGTCAGGATCAATCCATAGCTGATTCTCCAGTGAGTTTTCAGAGTCAGTAAATTATATAAGAGGAGATTGTCCATTTTTCTCCTGAGGAGCAGCTAATCAATTCAATTCACATGCTTTTGGATTGGCAGTGCAGCTCCTTACTACTAGGCCATCAGAGCTCCCTAAATATCCAGTATATTATGATAAAACAAATATCCAGTATATTATGATAAATATGTTTTGGAGAGGGTGCAACCTGAGTGCTTTTTGGAGGAAAAAATGATGAAGCTTCTCTTCACATATTTTGGACATATTGCTAGGAGGGGCTATTCCTTGGAGAGGGTATGATGCTGGGAAGGGTATAACGTCGGCAAAGGAAAGGCAGACCCTCAACCAGGTGGACTAATGTGGTGACTTCTACAATGGGCTCTTTTTTCATTGTTAAAAAAATGTATGGGGACCAAGGGACTAAGGGTTGGGAGCAGAAGGGTGAGGATGGGCAGGGATGAAATCAGGGGGCTGCACAATTTGGTCGTTGGAAGGAGTAGATGAAGGAAATGAGAAAGATCCAGTGGGGACCAGAAAAATACAGGGTAATGGTGAGCATAGTCCAACGGTGATTAATTAAAAGAAAATGTCTTTTTCACTTGTGGATTTCTCATTTAGTAATGGAGCTCAGACTCTGTTCTTCATGCTGATGGGGGTGTTCAGATGAAGGGGGAAAGGGAACCCACTATAAAACTTTACTGATAGGCCTGAGTTGCAGCTGCATGCCTTTCTTGCTCAGTTAGAAGATATTTTCCTTGATGTTTTCTGTTCTCTGGACTGCAAAGTGTTTGCCAAGGTGAGTCTACTGAAGGTGGCTGGCTGAACTCTGAACCCTGAACCTCCTTCAGTTCCCTATCTGGCAGTTATATTTCCCTTTTGTCTCTGGAACTGGGTTCAGGATTCAGGTCTGAAGCAAGTCTCAGTGTTCAAGTTGCCTATGGGAAAGGGAGCAAACCTAGAAAGAAGAAACTTGTGAGTTACAAAGAAAAGGGCTTTGAAGATGTAACTTACAGATGTACTAGAGAAGAAGGTGGAGGAAAGTGGCTTAGAAAAAAATTCTTTATACACACCAGGTGGCTCTCCCCAGTGACCTGACGGCTCTCCCCAGGGGCCAGGCGGCACACACTGGGGACCAGGCAGCTTTCCTCGGTGGCTAGGCGGCACTCCCTGCGGGCTAGGCAGTACTCCTTGGGGGCTGGGTGGCAATCCTCAGGGGCCAGGAGGCATTCTTCCCCACCAAAGTCCTGTCCCCCTGAAGTCTGGACCCTGTGCCCCACTGGAGACCAAGGCTAGGGACAGCACTCCTGGCTCCAGCACTTCCACCATTGCCCACCTCCCCTCCATCAAGAGGTCCATCTGCAACTCAAAGTAGGTATCACTACCCTCCCCCTCTACAAATGGAGAAGTGGCATTGAGAGTGGTGAACAGACCTGCCCTAGGTTGAAACAGTTCTTGGTAGCAGTAGTCAAGAAATCAATGGGCACATTGAGGAGATCTGCTGTCCAGGATCTGTTGTTGTTGTTGTTAAGTGTCATCAAGTCATTGATGACTCATAGTGACCCTATGAACAAAAGACCTGAACACTTGTATAACTTTCATAGTTTTTCCAGGTTCATAGAATTTCCAGAGAAAAGCTATTTCAGAAGTGGATGCCACTCCTGCCTCCAAGCCTATTTTAATCTGGAAGCTCCACCAAACACTGTCCACCATTAGTAACCATTATCACATTTGTCACATCAGTGTCACAGTGTTTAATATCACAGCAACCATGAGTTACCTCTGTACAACCAATTGACAAACCAGTGATATACCTCTTAGAAGAATGTTTGACCAGTAACAGTTAAAACCAGGCCTGAGGGCCGCAGATTAAAATTACCCACCTCTGGCTTGATAGCATAACTTTCTATCCACTAGGTCAATAGAGTGCTCTCTATGGCTCACAGCAATTCTACGAACAACAGAATGCCCTATACTATGCCATCCCCGCAATCTGAGATACACTTGAGCCCATTGCTACAGTTATTGTATCAATCCATCGTGTTGAGGATCATCTTTTCTTCTATGACTTATCCAAGTAAATCTTCACTGGCAGCGAGATGCTCTCCCAAGATGCTCTCCCAAATGCAGTCCTTCACCTCCCGGCTCCATGGTACTGTCACTGCCGTCACACCTCCCCCACATCCCCTCCCACGCTGAGGGGCCATAGCCTCTGTCAACCACTACCGCTGGCCATGCAGGGGCCCTGTTGCACCAGCCATGGGTCCTGGCACCCGCTGCCCAGTTCAGGTGAGGGGACCGCTTGACCCCTGCCACAGTGGCCCCGCGTAGTCACAGAGACTTGGGCTTGGCAGCGAGTGACTAGCAGAAGCCACTTTTTTTTCTGAGAATCTTCGTCCTCTCGATGTTGAGCCTCAATCCATATTAAAGATCAGGAGTCAGTTTAATTGTTCAAGTGTAGATAAACGGTGGGCTGTGAAGGGCCATGGTGACCTGCTTCAACGCAGCTTGGTGCTTCTCCACGTCCTCATGCTGCTTCCCCCACTGCTGCCATCTTGGTTCTCCCTGCCATGGGCTCTTGTGTGTCAGGAAGTGCAAGGATGACACAGGACAGGACTGGGTTCAAATCTTTTGTTCATAGGGTTGCTATGAATTGTACTCGACTTGACAGTCAGTACCTAACAACAACAGAGTAAAACTCTACCTATACATGTATGTTGTTGTTGCTAAGCAGCTGGAGGATTCAAACCATGTGCTTTTAGGATTGCAGTGAAGCTTCTTACCACTAGGCCACCAAAGGTTTATAGATATAGATATAGATATAGATATAGATATAGATATAG
>NW_006399769.1:7152080-7155885 GCF_000299155.1 Elephantulus edwardii
CACCTGATCCAAGCCACGATTTTTTTATACTCATTTATTTACAAAGTTTGAATACATTGGTTTTCCAAAATATCCTTCCCATTCCTCCACCCCACCCACACATAGACCTGTGCCACCCTATGATTACCACCTCACCCCCACCCATCCTCACTCCTTTGCTTCCACCCTTTCCATTACTTCTAATGCATCTGATAATTCGACCATAAATAAAGTTATCAGAAGAAATAATGCCTTTGAACTGTGATGTTGGAGAAGAGTGCTGAGTGTCTCATAGACAGCCAAAAAAACAAAGTTAGAGGAAAGGCAACCAGGGTGCTCCTTAGAGGCAAGGATGGTGAAACTTCATCTCACATACTTTGAGCATGTTGTCAGAAGTGGCTAGTCCTTTGAAAAGGACATCATGCTTGGAAAGGTGGAGGGTCAGAGAAAGAGGAAGACTGTCAGCAAGAATGTAACACACAGTGACTGTAACAATGGGCAGGAACAAATCAGAGATGATGAAGATGGTACAAGATGTAGGGTAAGGTTCAGATTTGTTGTTCGTATGGTCACTGTGAGTCATGTTGACTGGATGGCACCAATAAGAACAACAAGATGGATTGACATAGGGACTGTAGCAATAGGCTAGAACACATTGGAAACTGTGAGAATGGTGTATAATCAGGCAGATTTCTGATTGTTGTTCACAGGGTTGTTATGAGTTGTAGGTGTTTTGATGGAACCTACCAACAATACACATACACACAGTGCAAATTATTTGCATGCAATAGGCTCTTAAAATAACATGTGGTTTTGCTCCCTTTTTCTTCCACGCTGTAGCCTTCATAACACAATGCTGAGAATATGGCAAATACAGTTTTCATGCAATGCATTAAAAACTAAATGTGTCCACTCAATTCTGCTATATGATTTACCTCTAAGTAAGTGGTCATTTCAGACCAAACACATTTCAGTCAGAGAGGGATCTGCAAAGCTTGAGAAAGCAAACATAAGAGGAACCATTTGCAGATGATAATAATGAAAAGAATTGGCTCTTGAAATGATTGTGCTCTCAGTCGAGATCTGGAGGATGGCTGGAAAGCACCATGTGTATTCACAGACAGGACATGGACAGTAGCAAAGGTGGATGCAGACACAGAGGCTCAAGTGCTGCATAACTCATGTCAAAATCCTCATGAAATTCTAAGCTCAGTGGCAGAGAACATTCCCCCCCTACATAATGCTGAATTTTCACGTTTTTTTGACACTTTGTATTTTCTATTATCAGAAAGGGCAAAATTTCTTCTGAAAACAAGAGGGGGGGAAAAAGATATATAGAATATCTGTTTTAAGTGTTATTTTTGTTCTGTAAAAGGCTTCTCATAGACTTTAGAAGAAGGCTTTTTTCTTCAGAGATTTATTTTGATAGAATTATCTAAGTCTTGTCAGGAAGAAAAAAGTTTTGTGAGCCTACCATACCAGTAAAATGCCAAATTATATGCTGTACTTTTTTTGTTTTATTTTATCTGGGTCCAGTCAAAGAAAGAAAAGATTTTAAATCCAGCACAATTAGCATTTGGAGACAAAGGAGAGAGCCTTTTCACAGCCAGTCTTCAACTCCTCAGCAGCTTGTTGTCCTCAGACCTCCAGGTTCCATCATTCCGGTGAGAAAAGAGGCACTCCCCTTCATAACTCACATTCAGGGAGCCAAGGAATTCATTAACCAGATCCGCTTGCTCAGCAACATCTTTCAAAAGCTTAAAAGCTTAGCCTTGGTAAGAAGCTGAGTTCTTGGGTGATGCCAATGGTTAATGTAGGAAAGGTTGGAGGTTCGAGTTTACCCAGGGAAACCTTAGAAGAAAGGTCTGTGGACCAACTCCAAAAATTTACCATTTAGATAGACAAAGTCATCATATCAGAATCAACTCAATGACAACTTTCTATATCCATATTTTATAATTAAGAAGTAAAAATAAAACACTCAAACTCCTCTCGAGAACAAGTCTACTGGGACACACACAGAGTCACCAAAAGTTGGAATCAATTAAATGGTGACTGGTTTGTTATGAGAATATTAGCACACATCCTTAGTCCCACTCCCTGAAGAAAAATGGCTCTGAGGGTGTTACAACAGCAATATGATATCCTGTGTTACAATCAGGTCATAAGAAACAGCTTGATACAGTGAAAAAGTTTAGACTATGAAATTACACAGATGTGAATCCCAGCTTTGCCTGAGTCTGTCTGTGTTATCTTGGTCTGTCTGTGTTAACCTTGAACAAGTTATCTAACTTCTTTGACCCTCAGTGTCCTCATTTGTAAAGAAGGGACAATAATACTTATGATGAAGAATTATATTTAAGAGTCAAAAATAAAAAACATCCAGTGTACTGACTTTCATGTAAAAGGAATTCACAATTGCTATACAGTTATAAATGAAACCTCAGACAATGATATCTTATAGACAAATTTTAGATGTTGGAGACACTGTAGAAAAGTTATTTTTTTAATGGAAAGAGGCACCAAGGGGAAGGGCATTGGTGAGTAGAGGTGACGTCATGTCAGTTCTTATGCAATCATGGTTAGGACTTTGGGGTTTTCTGTATAGTGTGATACAAGAGCTACTGGGTTTTAACAGAGTGAATAAAAGGATCAAATTTCTACTTTATGGTATGGTTTTTAAAGGCTGTATGATGCCTTTGAGCTGTGGTGCTGGAGAAGAGTATTGAGGGTACCATGGACTGCTAGGAAAACAAACAGATTCATCCTGGAGAGGGTTAAATCATTCTGCTCCTTGGAGGCAAGGATTCTGAGGCTTCGTCTAACATACTTTGGACATGTTGTAAGGAGGGACTGGTCCTTAGAGAGGGATATCATACTTAGTAGGATATCATACTTGGACAGCGCAGGAGGGGAAGACCCTCTATGAGGTGGATTGACTCAGTGACTGGAGTAATCGGGATTGGGTGTGTCAGAGACAGTGTGATTGGCACAGGACAGAGAGAGTTTAGGGGTGTTGTACACAGCGTCTCTATGAGTCGCAAGCGACTCGATGGCACATAACAACAACATGAGGAGCAGACACAGTGAGGAAGCTATTTCTGTGGACCCTGTGAAAGGTAGTGGAGTGAGCACAAAGTAATATCGAGGCAGGTGATGGGAAGTGTTGTGAATTTGCATTTATTTTGATGTATTTGGTGAGAGGAGAGGAAAAGGATAACATTTAAGGGTTTTGTTTATCTGAGTCTTTGGAGAGTGGAGAGTTGTGAGAGCAACCCGGGAAGAGTGTGAAAAATAAGTTTTGGTCAGAGAAAGTATGGAAAGAAGAGCTGTGCATTCAACATGTGAGATTCAAGAGACATTGATCTATTAACTGTCTAAGTGGGGATTAGAGATGGGAGCTTCAGAGGAAAGTACGGCAGGCATTTGGGTGACAGCATACAGATGGTGTGTAAAGCTAAATGAGATTGCCAATGAGGGAGTAGAGAGAGAGAGAAACCACTGAGCCATAGACCCTGCAAAGTATAACTCCTGGGGGGAAAAGGAAAAGATTCTATAAAATAAATTTAGGAGTGGTCAGTGAGGAAGGAAAGAAACTGGGAGAAAGTGGTATCAGAGAAGACTGATGGAAGTGTTACAAGAAGGAAAGAGTGGCCAGTCATGAGAAATTCTGGGACAGAACAGGGAGGATGAGGGCTGAGGGCTGCCTCTGGGTTACTTACCACACAGAGTCTGCATGGATGATATCCTTGATGTCATCCCACAACTCATTTGGTCATAAATAGCTGGTGTTTAATGCTTCAAACCTCTTCTTCTTCTTTTTTTA
>NW_006399769.1:7156629-7170369 GCF_000299155.1 Elephantulus edwardii
CCCATTCATATGTCCCTTTTAAACAGTTCTCTCCCTCCAAACATATTCTTAAGATGATTTTTAAATTCAAGCACAAACCATTTGTGCCACCAGGGACCTTGAAGTCAATATGTTGTAGTTATATGTCATCAAGTCAGATCCAACTCATATTTACAAGAGAACAAAACACTTCATTGTTCTGTGTCTCTTCACAGTCTGTGCAAAAATGTTAATGTCCATTGTTGCAGTCACTGTGTTAAAGCCTCTCATTGAGGGTCTTCCCCTCCTTCACTGACCCTCTACTTTTCCAAGGATGATGTTCCTCTTCAAGGACTAGTGCCTTCTGACAACATCCCAACAGGCATATCAGACAAAGTCTCATCATCCTAGTTTCTAAGGAGTGTTGTGACTACACTTTGTTCAAAACAAAGTTTTACTCTTACTTGCTGAAACTGAGGAAGACCGGAAGCACTTGCTGCAGAAGGTCAAGGACTGCAGCCTTCAATATGGATTGAGCTCAACATCAAGAAAACAAAGATTCTCACCACCAGGCCAATTTGCAGCATCATTATAGAGACAATGAAGAGATTGAGATTGTTGACAGCTTCAGTTTGCTTGGCTCCACAATCAACACTCTTGGCACCAGCAACCAGGAAATCAAAAGATGAATTGCATTGGAAAAATCTGCTGTTAACAACCTCTTCACATCACTGAAGAGCAATGATGTCAGTCTAGAGACTAAGGTGAACCTGATTCAAACCATGGTCTTTGCAATTATTGCTATGCATCAGAAAGTTGAATAATGACTAAGGATGGTAGAAGAAGAACTGATGCTTTTGAGCTGTGGTGCTGGAGAAGAGTGTTGAATATACCATGGACAGCTAGGAGAACAAACAGGCTCATCATAGAGAGGCAAGGATTCTGACGCTTCATCTGACATACTTCGGGCACGTTGCAAGGAAGTTCTTGGAGAGGGATACCATCCTTGGGAGATGGAGGGAGAGCGCAGAAGAGGAAGATCCTGGATGAGTTGGATTTAAGGTGAGTGGAGTCTTGGGAGTAGGTGTGTCTGAGAAAATGAGTTTGCCTCAGGATAGAGCAAGGTTCAGAACTGTTGTAGGTAAGGTTCACAGTAGCTGCAAGAGATTCTAAGACACATAACAAAACAGTATCTGTCTTTGTTATCAATATAGACAACACTATGCAGGAATTTAATTGTAAAGAAAGATAAAGTGAGAGAACCACAGGATTAAAGTGTAAAAGGAGTAAAGAAACTTTGTTTTGTTTTTAAGATAGAAATCATTTACTGATTTGCTGATAAACATGCAGTTGTTTGTTGTTGTTATGTGCCCTCGAGTTGTTTGTGACTCATAGGGACCCTATGCACAACAGCCCTAAACCCTGCTCTATCCTGCACCAACTGCACCACCTCTGACACACCCATCCCTATTACCCCAGTCATCGAATCAATCCATCTCATAGAGGGTCTTCCCCTCCTGCGCTGTCCCTCCACCCTCCCAAGCATGATGTCCCTCTCCAAGGACCCATCCCTCCTGGCAACATGTCCAAAGTATGTCAGACAAAGCCCCAGAATCCTTGCCTCCAAGGAGTAGCTTGGTTTAATCCTCTCCAAGATGAATCTGTTTGTTTCCTGGCAGTCCAGGGTACATTCAGTACCCTTCTCCAGCACCACAGCTCAAAAGTATCCACTCTCCTTCTGTCCTCCCTAGTCATTGTCCAACTCTCTGATGCATAACAAGCGATTGCAAATACCATGGCCTGTATCAGGCACACCTTAGTCTCCAGAGAGACACTGTTGCTCCTGAGTACTTTGGAGAGGTCCCTAACAGCCGGCTTTCCCATCGCGATACGCTTTTTGATTTCCTGACTGCTGGTGCCAAGAGTGTTGACTGTGGAGCTGAACAAACTGAAGCTGTGAACACTCTCAATCTCTTTGTCATCCATCCTGACGCTGCCAATTGGTCCAGTGGCAAGAATCTTTGTCTTCTTGACATTGAGCCTCAGTCCATACTGAAGGCTGCAGTCCCTGACCCTTCGCAGCAAGTGCATGAGGTCCTCCTCAGTTTCAGCAAGCAGGGTTGTGTCATCTGCATAACGCAGATTGTTAATAGATCTTCCACCAATCCTGATGCCACAATTCTCCTCATAGAGCCCAGCCTCTCGGATAATCTGCTCTGCATACATGTTGAAAAGGTATGGAGACAGGATGCATCCCTGGCGTACACCCTTCCCAATTTTGAACCATGCAGTGTTACCCTGCTCTGTTCTGACTACTGCCTCTTGGGCCAAGTATAGGTTTCGCATTAGCACAATTAAATGTTCTGGGATTCCCATTCTTCTCAGAGTCAGCCACAGTTTGTTATGATCCACACAGTCAAATGCCTTTGCATAATCAATGAAACACAGATAGACATTCTTCTGATATTCTCTGCTTTCGGCTAAGATCCATCTAACATCAGCAACAATATCCCTAGGTACTAGGTACTAGGGATAAACATGCAGTAGAGAGGGTAAACAAACGATGCGGTGAAGAACTGCAGGGGCAAAGTCCTTCAGTAGGCAAAGGGAGGGGAGATCTATCCATAAATGGAGGACTGGCTTGAGATACAATTGATGAAAAGGAGAAGGCAAGCTTATGGACACTGACTCAAGTAGAAAAATTTAATAGTCTTGTATATTTGGGAGCTGGGCCTGAGTCAGTGCACTCTACTAGCTAGCTAATATCCTCTGTAGGAAAGGAGGGTATTCTGCTCTTCTGCACATGTAAAATTTAACAGCACAACGTAAAGAAGTTGGTTTTCTTTTTCTTCCCCTTGACCCTCCCTCTGGTCTCTGTGGCATTCCTAACAAGACTCCAGCATAGACACTGCATGCTAATGAGGCAACACTTGGTCCAATCCCAGGCACTTGTCTCTGAATAATTGATCTGGCACTTTACCAGCACCTTAGAGCCTCGATTTTATTAATGATTAAATAAAAGGCCAAAGCTCTTAACAGTTGTCATCCAACTCTTCAATTTGATTTGGCTTCAGCTCTTCTTAACACATTGGGGAGCTGGGCAGATCTGCTGGAAATAGAACGTTCTGCCTCATTTATGACCTACCCTCAACCCACAACTCATACAGCATTAGGTTCGGCTCAGTCATTCTGGAAAGAAGGAGGATCTCACCTGTACCCTCTGGCTATCCTGAAGGCTTTCCATACATTCAAGAGCCATGTTTTGTTCGCTTTCTGCTAATTCTTCATCCTCTGTGCTCTAGTATTTCTTTCCTCCTAAAATATTAGCTTAAATTCTGCTAAACACAACACTCAAACCCTAAATTCAAACAATAGGAATATCTTCTTTCTTCTGAGAAATTTAAAAGAAAAAATCAAGTTTCTCTAAACTCAATTTTGAAAATGCAAATAAAAACCCTCCACCTTCTAAGCAACCAAGCTTTGAGGCTTCTTTAAGGATAGCTTTGAGCCACTATAGGAGGGGGAAAGGGAATCAGTAGCACTTGTGCGAAGTCCTGCCAGCTCTGCTGAGCTCCCTGAATTCACAAGGGGCATCAGACGCACTGAGATGGCAGAGATTGTTGTGGCAGAAGCAACTGGAAAATGTCTCGAGACTGAAACACAGACAGATTAACATCACCCCAATGGACACTAATGACTAGCACTTTGAAATGCCAGAGGCTCACACTGCCAGTTAAGACAAGGAAAAAACACATTTCCTGTCTCCAAAGACCTTAGATCTTTCCAAACTCGCAGGCAAATGCAGCCATCACGCATTTTTGCAATGGGGTTGGGCAGCCCCTTTGTGCCACTAGGGGAATCATTGCCAGAGTTGCTATGGGCCCCATAGTCAGTAAAGCTGAATAACACAATCACAGAAAACCTCCTAGGGGTTACATTAGTAATGATTCAATTTATAATTCAATGTGATCAAGCCTGCAGCATTTCTGAACAAGGGGTTTATTTCAGAGTTAGTAGGTAATTCCTCTCTTTACTTTGACATTCACAAGCTCAGTCAATGAGTTTTCAAATGCGTTTACCATTGGCACAGCATTAGAATGTCTTTCTAGTCATTGGCATCTCAAGAACAGTCATTTTGTCTCAGGTGGGCATTTCTAGAAACCAAACAAAAGTCCACTCTTTCAAGAGTTGTCATTAGCTGCAGAAAAGGATTGTTCCCATTCCAGATTGATTAGTAACCTAAAAGCAGGCTTTGAGTAATGGAGATGAAAAAAAGAATTTCTGATGGGACTGAAGAAAAAATAATCTATTTACACCTAACAGTGTAAATAGTAGGGACTGATAAAAAGTTAATATATATCTCAATTAATCTAGTCCTAAAGCTTCGTCTTATATCGGCATGTTGTCAGGAGGGTCTAGCGTTGTGAAGGCAGACATTCTTGGAAAGGTGGAGGGAAGATTCCAGATGAGATGGATTGACCCAGCAACTGGAGTACTGAAGTGAGGTATGTTGGAGACAGTGAGACTGACTCATTTTGGGATTGGGTGGTGTTCAGAGCTATTGTGTCTAGGGTAGCTAGGAGTGGCAGGTTATTTGATAGCACATAACAACAACAACAAATAAATATAAAATCCACAAACTTGTTTCCAAGGTCAATTTACCAGATGGCATGGAGTTGATTCCAATTCCTACTGGCCTCTCATGAGTCAGAATGGAACTGAGCTCTGTAAATTTGTCAATCTCTAATTTTTCAGAAGACAATAGCTAGATCATTCTTCAAGTATCTCTGGTTGACCTGAACTCCAACCATCAGTGAACACCATAACAGGTTGCTAATATAGTTGAGAAGGAAAGATTAATACAGTGAAAGGGGAAATAATTAAATGCTAAATTGTGTGATTTTTATTTTTTAAGATTTTAATTTTTTATATATATTGTTTTTATACAATCTTTCATTTATATTGTATTGTTGTTGTTGTTGAGTGCCGTCGAGTCATAGACAACTCATAGTAACCCTGTGAAGGAAAGACCTGAACACTTGTGTGACTTTCTATTTTGGAAGTGGATGCCACTCCTGCTTCTATGTTCGTGCATATTGTGGGTTAAGTGGAGCATACAGAGCTCAGAAATGAGACAAATCATTGTTTTCTGGACCAGATGAGTTCACAGGAGAAACAGTAACAAACAACTCATAATGAACCCAAGTATATTTTCAACCAGCCTGACTGCTTGTAACATTTATGGTCTGGAGGCCCAATCCACAGAGAGTTGTCCTGCTAATACAAGGACTGCATCTGTTCTGGTGGTTTGAATCCACTAGTGGCTCCATGAAGAAAGATGAGTCATCTCCTCCTACATAATTTTTGCCTCAGAAACTTAATGAAGGGTCAACTGTGAGCTGGTTTCCATTTTATAGCAATGAGTTTTTTAGTTGTGCCTTTACTATTGTAACTGGACGAACAATGGGTCATTTTGCCATCAGTTGTTTTTCCAATGGTGACAAAATAAGGTTAATGAATCATGCATTTTATTTACAAATCTGGAAGGCAATGACACAGGTGTTGCAGTGAGAATGGCTGCAGGGCAGGGGGCAGGGTAGTTGTCAGGGATTTTAGTGTATGGAGCAGTACAGTATAGGCCTAAGCCTAAGACGAAAACACAAGGAGACAGAAATGAGGGTAAAACAGTAAAAATAGATTTATTAGAAAGTTACATCTTCAAAGGGATGGACCTCCCCCCACCGAAAGGAACTGTGCTGTGGGGGCCCCAGTGCTTAGTGAGGTGAAGCACTTTTTATGGCCTCCTTCTCTGAGTGGGCCTTGGGGCTGGGGTCTGCGCCAATGAGACAATGCTAGAGAGAGTTCAAAGTTTAGTGGGTGGTTCTCATTCTGATCCCTGTTCTCTGATGTTATTCATGGACCCAAAGTGTCCACTACTTCTAATATCACTCGTGTACCCAAAGTACCAATTCTGTGCATTGGTTTCCTGGTTCTGACAGTTTAATTTTTGAAATGTGAATTTTCCTCTCATATCTTGGAATTATCCTTTTCTTTTCTGGACAGTAATATTTGCCCATGATATGAGATCATAGTCTAAGGTTGGGTTTTTTAATGGCCCTGCACAAAACTATTTACCATATCAGCTCAGCTGATTTATAGGAATACAAACTAGGGAAGTTACATAGGAGTCTACAGATAAGGAGATGAACAAGATGTTAAAACCTCATTACAAAGAAGTTAACAAGTAAAGTAAGCTGAAACTCAAACAACAGGATGCTGATTCTTGCTACAGAGAAGTTACCAGCATTGGGAACTGAGACTCAAATGGGATTCAGGGCTTCAAACGTCCTTCAACCTTTCATTGTGCTGAAATTTAAACACAGGGCTGGATTTTATGAGTATGACTCTTCACTATGTTCACATTCTATTACACAGCAGTGGAATACACAAGTTTTGAAACCAGCCCACCTAGATTTCAAACCTGACTCAAAAACTATGTGATCTTATACAACTTATTTGGGCATCAATTTCTTCATTTGCAAAATATAGTTAATAGTATACTCAATCTTATAAAACTACGTTAAGAATTAAATTAGTTAATTTATGCAATTTTCTCAATACTTTCATAATTTGATTGGATTGGAATCATCCAGGGAATTTCTTTAAAATACAAAGGCCACAATGTCTGTAGAAGTTGAAGAAACCACTAAACTGAAAGGCCACCTGGGAATTGGGCAACATTCCACACTTGACCACACTTTCTGGGAGACATTCCAACCTGCCTGGTGTAAGAAAAGAGCACGACCACCAACCACACCTGGCTTAACCATCAGCAATGGCATAATTCACCTAAAGGGCCTAAGTGGCTCCATATTTGGGAACTAACAAAGGGCACCCAATCAATGTTCTCCATGGAAAGCTGACCACCAAGCTGACCACCCTACACCTCAACCCCTACCTATAAAACTTGGCCTGTAATTTCCTCATTTGCAACTTTGCTGCCATAACCCTGCCTTTCTCTGGCCTCAGACAGCAAACCCTCATCAAGAGCTGCTAATAAACTCCTTTGTTTCACTTCACCCAGTTCCCTGCACCTTTTTACCTTACACTACCTAAAGCAAGTTATCATACTTGAGGAAACAGTGGAAGTACACAGTGCTGAATGTGAGAACTTTTTTACTTGAAGCTACTTGGTTTGCAGGACATTCGCTTTTACTTCTGCATGTCTTTCTTCAACCTCTTGTACTATTTTGCTGTATAATATTGTCAAAGTGTTAGCTCCAATTTGGAAACATGGGATTAAATTTTTCTTATCTTTGACTTCTCTACGGATGAAACTTTGAAGTTTAACTTATTTATGTTTAAATCTTTTCTCATAGCCAATGTATCATTTTTGAAATGAAGTTGAGCTACAATCAGCAAAATTATAAAACAAAGAAATTATTCTAGCACAAAGAATGAGTTAAAACATTTCAATAATTATAAAAAAATTAATAAACCCAAAGGTTCAAATCCATCGGATGCTCTGCTGGAGAAACAGGGCTAGTCTCCTCCTGTACCATTCAGATTCGATTCGACAGTACATACACACAAAAATAATAAAATTAAAAATAAATTAAAATTTTTTTAAATAACAAAATCCTTTCACATGTAGAGGAAATAATTAAACACTAGAGTGATGATCTTAATCAAAACTCTTTGTCTTGTCAGGTCTTTCCTAGTGAGAGCAGAAAAAACCTTTCCCAAACTAGCTTATGAACCTTAGGTAACTTGCCGACTCATGTTTCTGGGAAGTCAAGGATTAAGACTGTCCTAATCCACAACATAAACAGTCTTCCCAGTATCCTGGAAAAGCTACAACCAGGAGAAGATAACACAGATGAATGGGACCTTCTAAGACTCAAATCCCTATGCACATCCAAAAACTTCTCCAGTAGGGTAAAAAGGGAAGCCACTGACTGGGAAAAAGTATTCGGTAATAACATATCAGATAAGGGACTTATATCCAGAATTTATGAAATACTTGAGCACCACAACAAGATAAAAGTAAATAATCCAATAGAAAAATGGGCACAGGATATGAAAAGGCACTTCACCGAAGACGACATTCAGATGGCTAACAAACACATGAAGAAATGCTCAAAATCCCTAGCCCTAAGAGAGATGCAAATTAAAACAACTATGAGATATCATTTCACCCCAGTCAAAATAGCAAAATTTAACAGAACAGCAAGCAACAAATGCTGGCGAGGTTGTGGAGAAACTGGAACCCTGATTCACTGTTGGTGGGAGTGTAAAATGGTGCAACCCCTGTGGAAAGCAGTATGGCGCTTTCTCAAAAAGTTGCAAATAGAGATACCATTTGACCCAGCAATTCCACTACTGGGAATATACCCTGAAGAGACCATAGCTGACATCCAAGCAGATATATGCACACCCATGTTTATTGCAGCTTTGTTCACAATAGCAAGGAGTTGGAAACAACCTAAGTGCCCATCAACAAACGAATGGCTAGAGAAGCTGTGGTATATTCGCACAATGGAATACTATGCTGCATTAAAAAACAAGGAACTCATGCAATATTATTCAAAATGGTTGACTCTGGAGAACATTATGCTGAGTGAAATATCCCAGTCACAAAAGGACAAATATTACATGATGCCACTGTTGTAGAATGGGACTGTCCTTGGGGTTGGGGAGAGACTGAGTAAGATGGGTTCAATAATGTATACTGCACTGAAACAGAGGAGGGAGAGAACCGTTTAAAAGAGAGATATAACTGGGTATTTCTGTCATCACAGGAGACTAGAGCGAGGGCTACATGGTGGAGGGAACCTGGGGGAGGGTTTGTAAAACAATGAAAGAATGTTTTCTTTTACTTTTCCATAATTTTTGGACTCATGTACTTATAACTTGTTAGTCAAATTTGTGTCTTCTAGGTTGCAACACCCCCATGATACATCTTCAAGGATATGAACATGTACGGCCAAGCACAATCAATAAGAGTGCATCTAAATTCCAAAATCAATCTCCATAATAGTCTATGTGTTTCCTACTGCCAAAGGGGGCCTTTAGAGTAGTGAGAGAAGATCTTCACCCTGAAACCCACAGCGTCCCTTTTCAGCAGGAAGTAGCTAAGAGAATACGCCATCCCCTTTTCCTTATGACTCAGGGTGAAGTCTCTCTCAGGGAGGAGTGATAGGGAATGGCAAAGGACACACTGACAAAGAAGATTAATCAGAACTGGCTTTGACAAGCACTGTGGCATTTGGACAAGAACAAACTGGGAGGAGGGTAGAGAGAATAGTGCAACAATGAATGAGTGGAAGCCCAAAATCTCTGTAAATGTTTATGAAAATTAATAAAATATAATTATAGAGAAAAAAAAAAAGACTGGCCTCAAATACAACTGGGTTTAGGAACCTCAGTGAAGTCATGTGGGAGGCCAAATTTCATACCAAATATTATATGATAAACCATATGCTTAATCAGGAATTGAAGGAATCACAAAATATAAGCTGGAATTCCTCTTGTGACAGATCACAGGAAAGGAGGTGCATTTTACATACAAGAGGCAGCTAGTGTCCTCCTGCAGAGAGAGTATTAATGTATATGAACTACTTCCATCCTGAGCTAAGTATTAGGTTGACAATAAAGAAAAACTCGACTTCGTTTACAAAAGAATTCTGTTTAAGATTTACTTTATTGCTTCTCAGTAAAGACACAGAGAGTCGTGGCTTGTGGTGCTTCAATTGTTGAAATTGCTCGCCCCCTGTTTTTACACTCTTTGTTTTATCTCAATTTTGGTGTTTTGTCTCATTTTTTTACTTTACCCTTGGTCGACAACAAAGTCATGATTGCTTGGACCTGCTCTTCTTCTTCATTCTTTTTTACTGCTGACTTCTTTGAGGAGCAGGACAGACAGCTACCAGACAATGTGGATTCTTTCTGACTAACCTCTAATTAAGACAATGCAATTAATAGTTTTGGTTGATTTACCTTCTATCCTGAGAATTGTCACTACAGCTAAAAGGATAAGATTCTCTCATAAGCAAGGCCTGGTTTATGTGTAAATCTCTGTCACCAAGGAAAGTGGTTGATATCAGAGTAAGATGTATATTTGGTAAATATTGTAGGATAATTAAAAATATTAAAAGCTGACGTACTTAGCTCCTTGGCTTCCAATATGCTCTAATACACACATATTTTCCTTTCCATATATAGCGAAGAGTGCCTTACTTTAGCATAATTCAACTGTTTCATACTCAATTGACAATAACCATTCAAGTGTCAGTAGGACACTATCTCAATAAGATACCTAGAGTCACTTCCCCCTGCTCTGTGTAAGGTATTTCTAGCTGATTTGCATTATTCCCAATCATGCCTGGGTATATGCTTCATAACTTATGGCTAAATCACAACTTTGTGTACACTAACAGGCTTAACAAATAATAGACGAAATGAATCATCATCATCATCATCATCATCATCATCATCATCATCACATTTTGAAGAGAAAGAGAAAAGGAACACATAATCAACTATGGTCGCAATCTAAAATGTACACTATTCCAGGCCAAGCAGTGTACAGGGGTCTTCTCCCACTGAGCAAGGGGTAATTTTTCTTAGTTGGGCTGCCTGGTACAATGATTTCCTTGTCCATTACTCTCAATGATTGTATTTGAAGTCAATACTGGGATGAAATTTATTGGTGAGTTCAGAGGGCATAAAGATTGCCTTAGGGTTTGAGCAACCACATACTCCATTTACCAGGAGAATAGTTTCTTAGGTACTGTATTTCCTTAAAAATTCAAGTTCGATTTACAGGGCCAGAAATCTTAACTGAGTCATGGACCCTGAGTCTAACCTCATCCTTTCCATGTCTATCTCTGGGTAACAAAACTGTGGTTTTCTCTCATCTTCCCGATTTGAATACACTTTCTCACTATGAGCACAATAGAGTAGATTGGTGCGGTGCATACACCCATGCCTTCCCCAGATTCCCTCTGCAGGACGGAGGAGCTAATTTCTCCAGTTATCAAGACACTCTCAGCTTATGTTCACTGAGTATTCCCTTCATTCTCATAAGTGTACAACATTTAAAAGGTAATTATTTTCTTTTAAGTCCTTACAGAGATACAAGTTAAAAGTTCTACATTGTCTATTCAAAGAGAATTAAATGCCTTTTTTTAGTTTCTTAGTAATGAAAATAAAACAAATAAACATAAAGAAATCAGGAAATAGAAATGATCCATGCCACACTTTAGGAATTAAAAATTACTATTTAAAAAAAGACATTCATTAAATTTATTTTCTGCTATTACGAAGGCTAGAATTATTTTGTCTTGAAGAAACTCAGTTGTGCAGTACTCTGAAATGCCAGTTACGTTTGACTACTATGCTAAATCGATTTGTCCAGACATATCTGCCCCGTGGGAAACGCATAAACTTTTCAGCCTTCACACATTGCAACATTGGAAAAATATCAACAACAACCCCTTGTTGCCAGCATTGGTTACCTTCTTATAGTAAATGACCCTGCTTCTGTCTTCGTGGTTTGTGCACTTGTGAAAGAATCATTGTTTGACAGAAGTATTGCTGAAGGGTTTAACAATGACAAATTGGGTCTCCACTTGTAATGAGAATCTTGGGGCTGTTTACAAATAAAGATCTGAGCAGAAATTTTTCTGAATAATCAGGAATTACATACATGAATAAATTTGCATAAAAAAATGCAATCACTGATGGAAAAAGGCCTGGATTCATCAGACAATTTGCCTTAAGAGAAAAGTAATCATAACTTCAATTTGCGGCTTAAAATATGTTAAGGTTTTTAAGCAAAACAGGCTTTTCAACTCCAGGCTTGGTTTTTTGTTCACACTGGTTTGAGTTTCTGTGAAAATTGGAGGAGACTCCAAAAAGGCCAGTAGATAGTTATGAATTATCGATTCTCTTACTAATTCTTTGTAATCTGCCATACTTGTTATGAGCACCTCCAGCCCCCAAACAAAACCCAAATAAAATGAAAAGACACACACATAGAAACTAGTTAATGAGCCGAAGTTAAACAAAATCTGTTTCTGCTGTCTAATAATCTCCATTCAGATTTAGAATATTTTTAAGGTAAATATTTCTTTATTTTTAAACTTTGGTCTTTAAATTTTCACCAAATATGGTTAACAAAGTTACAAAGGTCTTCTCAAAGGAGATCCTCTTCTTTGGGTCTGGAAGCCCTGGGGTTCTAATATTAGAGTCTATTTCTTATTTTAAGGAATGTCTATCTGTGTTTCATTGACTATGCAAAGGCATTTGACTGTATGGATCTTAACAAACTGTGGCTGACTCTGAAAAGAATGGGAATCCCAGAACACTTGATTGTGCTTATGCAAAACCTATACTTGGATCAGGAGGCAGTCCTCAGAACAGAGCAAGGAAACACTATGTGGTTCAAAATCAGGAAGGATGTACACCAGGGATGTGTCCTATCTCTATACCTTTTCAATCTATATGCAGAACAGATCATCCAGAAGGCTGGGCTCTATGAGGAGGAATGTGGTTTCAGGATTGGAGGAAGACTCATTATCAACCTGCATTATGCAGATGACACAATCCTGTTTCCTGAAATTGAGGAGGACCTGAAGCACTTGTTGCAAAAGTTCAAGGAGTGCAGCCTTCAATATGAATTGAAGCTCAACATCAAGAAAACAAAGATTCTCACCACTGGGTCAATTGGCAGCATCATGATAAATGATGATGAGATTGAGATTGTTAACAGCTTTGGTTTGCTTGGCTCTACAATCAACACTTGGTACCAGCAGCCAGGAAATCAAAAGATGAATTGCATTCGGAAAGTCTGCTGTCAGGGATCTCTCCAGAAAAGCAACAATGTCAGTATGGAGACTAAGGTGTGCCTGATCCAGGCCATTGGAGTGATAGAAAGAGTATTGATCTCTTTGACTTGTGGTGCTGGAGAAGAGTATTGAATATACCATGGACTGTTAAGTCAACAAACAGGTTTGTCCTAGTGAGGGTGAAACCAGTCTGCTCCTTGGAGCAGATTCTGAAGCTTCATTTGACATACTTTGGACATGTTGCAAGGAGGGACCAGCCAATCCTTGGAGAGGCACAGCATCCTTGGAGGAGTGAAGGAACAGCACAAGAGAGGAAGACCCTGGATGAGATGGATTGACTGAGTGGGGTAAAGGGGTAGATGTGTCAGAGACAATAAGGTTGGCACAGCATAGAGCAGGGTACAGAGCTGTTGTATATAGGGTTACTATGAGTCACAGGTGACTCGATGATGCATAACAACAGTTACCGAGAAATCAAGGTCTCAGCCTGGACTTATCTTTACCTTTGTCATAGCTCCTCAAACCTTTAAACAAAACTTGCCATGAGTCAATTCTGGCAGAGTAAAATTGTTTCAGAGAGTTTTCTTGGTTATTGCACAAATAGTTAAACAGTAGATTACTAACTATAATAGCTGGTAGTTAAATTCATCCAGAAGTGCCTTGCAAAAAAGACCTGGAGATCTGCTTCTGAAATTTAACAGTCCAGAAAGCTACACTTCGCACACAAAGGGCTGCTGGGAGTCAGCAATGACTCAGTGGCAACTAACAATAACAATCTTAACAAAAGCAAATTGTCAGGGCTTTGTTTTAGTGGATTCCAATGGCCAAGTGGCAGATTAGCTGTCAAGCACAAAACCTTTTTACCTGTTCTTGCAATGACCTTTTGCTTCCTTCATGGAAGGTGTTCTTTAAAAAAAATAAATAAAATAAA
>NW_006399769.1:7170469-7171094 GCF_000299155.1 Elephantulus edwardii
CCACCCCTACCTCTACTCATCAATTTATGTGACACTTAGTCCCATGCCCAGCCTCACCTCTCTGCTCCTTCCCTCCCCTCCTTGCATCTTCATACACGTTTTACTGGTTACCTATGGATGATGTTTTTTATGCCATCCCACAACTCATGTGATTTTCAGTCATGATTCAAAAGTGAAGAGAACTTGAAGCACTTACAGTGGAAGATAGTAAATATAGCCTTCAATATGGACTACATCTCAACATTGAGAACATAAAAATCCTCACCTCTGGGCCCATAGGCAACATCATGATAGATGGAGAAAAGTTTCAAGTTGTCAATTATTTCATCTTATCTGGATCTACAGTTAACACCTCTGGTAGCAGCAGTCAACAAATCAAGATATGTGTTGCATTGGGGAAATCTGCCGTCAAGGACCTCTGTGATAAAGAGCCATGACCTCAGTTTGAAGAGTAAAATGCAACTGACCTAAGCCTTAGTATTTTTCAACTGCTTTCCTGTGCAACTGAAAGTCGGATAAAGAATAAGGATGACAGAAGAAGAATCAATGCTTTTGAATTGTAGTGTTGGTGAATGGTACTGAAAATACTGAAGGACCCCCGAACCGCTGGTCCTGTTCTGTCCCG
>NW_006399769.1:7176159-7183231 GCF_000299155.1 Elephantulus edwardii
CCTCTATCTCTTGCCAGAGATAAGAGTCGGCCAGGAGCTCTGCAATAAACCTCTTATCTCTTGCTGTTGCATCAAGCCGGTGTCTTGGAGTCTTGGGTCTTCGCTGTTCACTCGGGACAGAACAGGACCAGCGGTTCGGGGGTCCTTCAATACCATAGACTGTCAAAAGAACAAACAAGTCTTGGAAAAAGTGCAGGCAGAATGCTTCTTGGAGACAAGGATGGTGAAGTTCATCTCACATACTTTGGGCGTGTTGTCAATCCTTGGAAGAAGGAATCAACCCTGGGGAGGGGGGAAGGTCGGCAAAAGAGAAGACAACCTTCAACCAGATGCACTGATACAGTGACTGCAACAGAGTCTGAGCATGGCAGAGACCTTGAAAATGAGACAGCAGAGAGCAAGGTTCCAATTGCTCTTATAGTCACTAGGAGTTGTAGTCAACTTGAGGACACCTAACAAAAACAACAACAAATATTTTATAAATTAGTGAAAACTTTGAAAGCCCTGAGGCAAGAACAGGCTTAGCCTCTTGAGTGCATAGTGAGGAAAACTATAGATGAGAGGAATGAGCGAGAGAGGAGTGGCGAGATGAAAAGTTAGGTAGTTGGGGTAGACCACGCAGAGTGTCAGAGACTGCTATTATCACACTAACTTATATCAGAAATGAGGTGAGAAACCATTGGTAATTTTGATGTATTACTGTTATATGAATCCATTTGCATTTTTAAAAGACCATTTGTGCTGTCTTGTGGAGAAAGTATTTTGTTTATTGGGAGTTTGTGGTTAGGTGCTGTCAAGTCATCTATGACTCAAAGCACCCTAATGTACAACAGAACGAAACCCTGCCCAGTCCTGAGCCAGCTTCACAATCTGCTTAACCCATTGGTGCAGTTCTGTGTCACCTCATGGAGGGTCTTTCTCTTCTTTCTATCCTGATGACTCTCTACTTTAGGTATACAGTTTCATTTCTTTTTTTGCTGAATTTGCTCCAGCTTTGGCCACTAAGAGTTCGTTCAGATGGAACTTTATCCTCTTTTTATTATTATTATTGTAAATTGAATAAAAGTTTACGAAGCAGATTAGTTTTCCACTCAATATTTTGAGGGGAAGTTCACAGAGTAAACTGGCATTTCATCCAACAATTCAAATACATCTTGCTTGCTGATATTGATTATAATCCCCATATTGTAGCATCACTCATCCCATTCCCCTCTGTGTTTCCCAGATCCATTGCTCCTGCTTTCCCAACTCTTTCTGCCTTCTGAACTTTGGTCATGGGCAAATGTTGCTTTTTTTTTTTTTTCACTTTCAAGTGGCTGATTGCTCTACGGAGTGTGTATGTGTGTATGTATTTTTCACCTTATATTGTTATTGTTGTTAGATATCATTGAATCAAATATGACTCATGAACAATAAATCTGAGCCATGTCTTATCCTGTGCCATCCTCATCCTCTCTGTCATACTCAAGCCCATTGCCGCAGTCACTGTATCAATTCATCTGGTTGAGGGTCTCCCTCTCTTTCACTGACCCTCTGTCTTTTCAAGTATGATGCCCTTCTTCGAGGAATAGCCTCTACTGACAATATGCCCAAAGTATGTGAGATGAAGCTTCGCCATCCTAAGAAACACTTTGTCTCTACTTTCTCCAGACATATCCATTTATTCTTTTGGTAGTCCATGGGATATTCAGTACTCTTCTCCAACACCACAACTCAAAAGCATCAATTCTTCTGTCATCCTTATTCATTGTCCAGCTTTCAGATGCATAGCAAGTAATGGAAAATACCATGGTCTGACTATGGTATGTTTTCAGAGGCAGTAAATCACACGGGAGGAGACTGCTCATCTTTCTCCCCTGGAGCAGCTGATGGATTTGAACTGCATGCCTTAGGGATTACAGTGCAGTTTCTTACCACTAGGCCGTCGGAGCTCCCATTCCTGCTTCTTTGTCTGTCTTAATTTGGAAACTGTGCTGAAGCCTGTCCACGATGAGTGACCCTGCTGACATTTGAAACACTGGTGGCTTAGCTTCCAGCACCATAGCAATATACAAGTCACCACGGTACAACTGACTGGAAGGAAGCAAGGAAGACTAAAGAAGAATAAACACCTTCGAACTGTGGTGTTGGCAAAGAGTTTGCATATTCCATTGACTGCCAAAATAACAAATGAGCCTGTCTTGGAGGAAGCAGAACAACGATGCTCCTTGGTGGCAAGGAGAGTGAAATTTCATCTCGTATATTTAGAACATGTTTTCAGGAGTGGCCAGTCCTTGGGACAAGACATTATCTCGAGAGGAAAGTAGAGAGTTCATGTAAGAGAGAAAGATCATCAATGAGATGGATTGACATAGTGACAGCAACAATATGTTTGAGCCTATCTGGGATCATAATGATGGCGCAGGTTAGGGCAAGTTTTCAATCTTTTGTTTGTAAGGTTACTATGAGTGGTAATTGACTTGATGGTATCTAATAACAAACAATGGGATTGTTTGGTGTTTTGTTTGTGGGTTGTTTTTTTTTTTTTTTGCCTGGAAGAATGGTGTTATGGATTGAATTGTGCACACAACACCCCTAATTCCACCTCCCTTTATAATTCCAAAATGAGATTGTAAATCTTTACCCCTATACCTATGGAGTGATTGAGAAGGGATCAGAGTGACCATATCTGTGAAAAGAATCATGTGAGAATGTCGTTATCAGCAGACAAAATCAGGCAGACACTGATTGTGAGGCAGATCATCAATTGCTTATGTGCAAGTTTAAATTAAGCTGAAGAAAATTTGAAAAAATCCAGAAAACCTAAAATATGATCTTCAATCTATCCTACCTAAATTTAGAAATAATCTCAAGAACAGGTTTAAGAAAAACAAGGAACTCATGCAATGTTATTCAAAATAAGTGACCCTGGAGGACATTATGCTGAGTGAAATATCTCAGTCACTAAAGAAAAAATACTGCATAGTGCCACTGACTGACATTGGGGTGGGGGGAGGGGAGACTTAGAAAGATGAAATAATGTATACTGCATTGAAACAGATAAGGGAGAAAACTGTTTAAAAGGGATATGTGATTAGGTATTATAGTCATGACAGGAGTCCAGAATGAAGGCTGCATAGGGGAATGGACTTGGGGGGAGGGATTGCATAATAATGAAAGAATTTTTCTTTTATCTTTCAAAGAGAAGAGCGAATTGGGGAATTGGGCGGAGGGAGGTGTTTGCAGGGAGAAAAGTGCAACAATGAATGAATGGAAATCCTCAGTCTCTGTAAACTTTCATTAAAATGAATAATAATAAAAAAATTTTTAAAAAAAGAACAGGTTTGAGGCACTGAACATCAATGATAAAAGACCATAGAAGTTGTGGGATGACATCAAGATATCAACCAGGAAGATAGTTAAAGGTTGTTAGAAAGAGAAGAATGAAAAAACCAAATTTGATCTTAGATGGGACTATTAAAATTTAATTAGAGCATTGAGAAGCAAAAACAATAGAAAGAGATGCCAAAGTAGAAGAACTGAAGAGATGATTTCAAAGGACAGCACAAGAAGACAAAGCAAAATGCTATCATGAAATGTGCAATGACAGCTAATTTTTTACAAGGAGATAATATCAGCTAAGTGGAGACATGACAGCCTCTTTAACATAAAATGCTGACAAAATTGGAAAACAATCTGTAGAAAACTCAAGCAAGACACACACTCCACACTATACACAGAAATCAACTCAAGGTGGATCAAGTACCTAGGAGTAAAGTTAAAGACTATAAAATTCACCAGAGAAAAGCTTGGAAGAACTCTAAAAGCCCTAATCCAAAATATGAACAGTCTTCCAAGGATCTTGGAAAACCTACAACCAGGAAAGAACAAAATAGATGAATAAGATCTTCTAAAAATTAAAGCCCTATGCACATAAAAAAACTTGTCCAACAGCATAAAAAGGAAACCCACAGACTGGGAAAAATACTTGGTAATGACATATCTAATAAGGGACTCATGACTAAAACTTACAGCATACTCCAGGACCTCAACAAGAAAAAGGTAAACAGCCCAAATGCAAAATGGGTACAGGACATGTATAGATATTTCAACAAAGAAGACATTCAGATGGCAAACAAATACATGAGGAAATGTTCAAAGTTCCTAGCTCTCAGAGAGATGCAAATAAAAACAATTATGAAACATCATCTCACCCCAGTAACAATAGCAAAGTTCAACACAGCACAAACATCAAATGCTGGCAAGGTTATGGTGAGATTGGAGCCCTTATTCACTGCTGATAGGAGTGTAAAATGGTACAACCACTATGGAAGATGGGCTGGTGCTTTCTCAAAATGTTGGAAATAGAAATACCATTTGACCCAGTAATTCCACTCCTAAGAGTATACCCTAAAGAAACCAGAGTTGCCACCCAAACATATATATGTACACCAACATTTATTGCTGTGTTATTCACAATAGTAAAGAGGTGGAAGCAACCCAAGTTTCCATCAACAAATAAATGGATAGAAAAAACTACGGTATATTCACACAATAGAATACCATGCAGTACTGGGAAAACCAGGAACTCATAAAATATTACACAACATAGGTGATCCTGGAGGACATTATGTTGAGTGAAACATTTCAGTGACAAAAGGAAAAATATTGCACAACATGACTGCTATAAAACAGACTGACATGGGGGCTGGGGGGAAACTAAAAAAATGAGGGGATAAATAATGAACATTGCCTTGGAACAGATGAAGGAAAGAACTGTTTAAAAGGAACAGGCATTAATGATTAGGCATTATTTGTATGACAACAATGCAGAATAAGAGATGCCTAGCAAGGTGGACTGGGGGAGGGGTGGGGTGGAGGAAGAAAATTATGCAACAATGAATGAATGATTTTTTTAAAGTGTACTGGGGGGGCTAGGGAGGAAAACAATCAATAAATGAAAATTAAACATTTCTATAAACTTTTGTATAAATCACAATCTTTAAAAAGTAGAGGAAAATAAGAAATGTGCCAAGAGAATGAAATAAGAGAATAAAAAGGGGGAGAGCCTGCTTGGCATTTCTCAAGCTGAAGTAACTGAAAAACAAATTCAAGCTTCAAGTTGAAATACTGAGAGATCTTAAGGGCAAGATTTTGAATGATCCAGGAAACACCAAAAGAAGATAAGGAATACACAGAGTCACAGCGAAAAGAATTGGCCAACACTGAAAAATTTCAGAAAGTAGTATATGAACAAAAGCCAAAGGTAATGAAAAAAGAAGTTCAAGCTGCACTGAGGCTGGCAAAAAAATAAGGGCCCAGGAATTGATAGGATACCAATTGACATGTTTCAACTAGTAGATGCAACACTGGAAAGGCTCACCAGTCTTGGTCAGGAAATTTGGAAAGGACAGCTGTCTGGTTGACTGACTGGAAGAAATCCTATTTGTTCCCATTCCCAAGAAAGGTGATTCAAGAGAATGTGGAAATTGTCAAACAATATCATTAATATCACATTCAAGCAAACTATTGCTGAAGATCATCCAAAAGTGGCTAGAACAGTACATTAATAAGAAACTCTTAGAAGTTCAAGTGGGGTTTAGAAGAAGCCACAGTACCACAGATATCACTGCTAAATATCAGCTTTGCCTGGCTCAACGTAGGAAATACAAGAAGAATGTCTACCTTTATTTTATTGACTCTGCAGAGCCATTTGGCTGTGTGGATCATAACAAACTATGGCTAACATTGAGAGAAATGGGAATCCCATAACATTTAATTGTGTTCATATGAAACCTATACCTCGATTAAGAAGCTGTTGTCTGAAGGGAACAAGGGGACGCTGCACGTTTTAAAAATCAGAAAGGGGTGTGGACCATGTTTGTATTCTTTCTCCATACATATTCAATCTGTAGGTTGAGCAAATAATTCATGAAGCTGGACTCTATGAAGAGGAATGTGGCATTCAGATCAGAGGAAGACTCATCAACCAGATGATACAAGCCTGCTTACGAAAAGTGAGGAGAACTTGAAACTTGAGATGCAGATGATACAAGCCTGCTTACTAAAAGTGAGGAGAACTTGAAACTCTTGCTGCAGAAGATTAAAGATTACAGTTTTCAATATGGATTACATCTCAACATCAACAAGAGAGAAATTCTCAATACTGGGCTGATAGGCAACATCAAGATAGATGGAGGGAGGGTTGAAGTTGTCAATGATTTCATCTCACTTGGATCAACAATCAGAACCCTTGGTGCCAGGAGAAAGAAAGCTTATAACATTGGGCAAGTCAGCTGGTAGGGATGTCTCCAAAATACTGAAGAGCAAGGATGTCAACATGAAGACTAAATTGTGCCTGATTCAGGCTTTTCAGTTTAAGCTTTTCAAACACTTGCTATGCACCTGAGAACTGTACAATGAATAAGAATGATAGAAGAATTGATGCCTTCAAGCTGTGTATTGGAGAAGACAGTAGACTATCCCATGGACTGCAAAAATAACAGGCAGATATATCTTGGGGGAAATTGTAGCCAGAATGCTAATTGGAGGCAAAGATGGAGAAGTTTGGTGTCTTCATACTTTGGGTATTCCTTGGAAAGGGACATTTGGCATGGATAGGTGGAGGGTCAGCAAAAGAAAGGAAACAAATTTCAAAATGTTTCATAAACAAAACATATAAATATAATGACTGCAGTAATGAGATCAAGTCCATCAGTGTATAAAGATGGCACACAATAGGACAGGGTTCAGGTATGTTGTTCATAGGGTTGCTATGAGTCGTACTCTATTCAATGCACCTAACAACATACTTAGGGATTTAAGGAGCTTATACATGCCTTGTCGAACAAAAATGGATGTCAGAAGATACTCTGAAAAGTGGACTGGAGCGCAGAGAGGCCAAAGCACAAGGAAGAATCCAAGACACTAAAGAGCTGAACAGAAGATTTCAAAAGGCAACAAGGGATAACAAAGCAAAATATTACAATGAAATGTGCAAGGAGTTGGAGTCAGAAAATCAAAAGGGCTAAACTCGCTCAGCATATCTTAAGCTCAAGGAACTGAAGAACAAATTCAAACCTCGAGTTGCTAT
>NW_006399769.1:7184776-7197484 GCF_000299155.1 Elephantulus edwardii
TTAGGGCTGTTGTACATAGGGTTGCTATAAGTTGCAGGCGACTCAACGGCACATAACAACAACAACAACAACAGCAACATACATGCCTTTGAATTGTGGTCTCGGAGGATAATACTGAATATCCCATGGACTTGGTTTTTTTAGGGTATATTCCTTCTACTTCTCAAGCTGAAATAACTGAAAAACAAATTCAAGTAACTGAATTACTCAAACTAAAGTAACTGAAGTAACTGTTCATTATTGAGTCCCTCATTTTTTAGTTTACCCCCAACCCCTATGTCAGTCCTGTTCTGTAACAGTTGTGTTAAGTTTATAAATTTCTGGTTTTTCAGTGCTGCATAATATTCTACTGTGTGAATATACCATAGTTTTTTCTATCCATTCATTTGTTGATGGTCACTTGGGTTGATTCTATCTCTTTGTTATTGTAAATAACACAGTTACAAATATGAGTGTGCATATATCTCTTTGGGTAGCAACTCTGGTTTCTTTATGGTATATTCCTACTACTTCTAAAAGTAAATATTCTTTAGTACAGCCTCTGTGTACTTCTTCCTACTTCTGTTGATGTTTACTGCATCATTCAAGATTCTGTCCATAGAATCCTTTAATATTGCAACTCAAGGCTTAAATTTATTCTTCAGTGCTTTCAACTTGATAAATGCTCATCATGTTTTCCCCTTATGGTTTTCTAACTACACTGTTGTTTTTATTGCTAAGTGCCGCCAAGTCGCTTGTGACTCATTGCGACCCTGTGTACAACAGCTGTGAACCCTGCTCTACCCTGTGCCAGCCTCACCATCTCCAACACACACATCCCTATTACTCCAGTCACTGAGTCAATTCATCTCATCCAGAGTTTTCCTCTTGTGCACTGTCCCTCCACCCTTCCAATCATGATGTCCTTCTCCAAGGCCTGGTCCCTTTTTGCAACATGTCCAAGGTATGTCAGATGGAGCTTCAAAGACCTTGCCTCCAAGGAGTAGCCTGATTTTACCTTCTCCAGGATGAACCTGTTCTCCTAGCAGTCCATGATATTGTCAATACTCTCCTCCAACACCACAAATCAAAGGCATCAGTTCTCCTTCTATCATCCCTAGTCTTTAGTCTCTTGACTGACATCATTGTTCTTTAGTACCGCGGAGAGGTCCCTCACAGCAGACATTCTCAATGCAATTCGTCATTTAAAAAATTTTTTTTTCCTGGCTGCTGGTATCAAGAGTGTTCATTGTAAAGCCAAGCAAACTGAAGCTGTTAACAATCTCTATCAACCTCTTCACCAGCTATCATGATGCTGCCAAATGGCCCATTGATGAGAATCTTGTTTTCTTGATGTTGTGCTTTAAATCGTATTGCAGGCTGCAGTCCTTGACCTTTTGCAGCAAATACCTCAGGTTCTCCTCAGTTTCAGCAAGCAAGGTTGTATCATCTGCAAAACAAAGGCTGTTGATGAGTCTTTTCTAATCCTGATGCCACACTCTTCCTCATAGAGCCAAGACTCCTGGAGGATCTGTTCTGCATATGGATTGAAAAGGTATGGAGATAGGACACATCCCTGGTGTACACCTTTCCGGATTTTGAACCATGCAGTGTTTCCTAGCTCAGTTCTGAGGACTGCTTCCTGGTCCAAGTATAGGTTTTGCTTAAGCACAATCAAGTGTTCTGGGATTCTAATTCTTCTCAGAGTTAGCACTTTGCATATTTTGTTAGAATACTTTGCTTTGGTTTTCTCAATTGCCCTTTGAAATATTCTTTTACGCTCTTCTATTTCAGTGTTCCTTCCCCTTGTTTTAACTTCTTTTTGTTTTGTGCAAATTTCAGATTATGTACCAAGACTCAACTTGAGGAGAAACAGCTGCATGAACACCCATTAATAATTGCAACACAGAATATATGAAGTATGAATCTAGGAATATCAGAAGTCTTAAACAATGAAATGAAACACATAAAGGTCAACATCCTAGGTATTAATGAGTTGAGATGACCTGCTATGGTCACTTTGTATTAGACAATTATGTGATTTACTGTTCTGAGAATGGCAAATTAAGAGGAATGGTGCTGCATTAATTATCAAAAAGAACATTTCAAGATCTTTCTTTAATTGCAATTATGCAAGTGATAGTATACTGCTATAGACATACAAAGGAAACTTGTAATTATTTAAATATATATGCACCAACCAGTAAATCCAAAGATTAAAAGAATTTTATTCTATCAACTTTTGCATCCTGAATTTGATTGAACATTAAACCAAGATGCATTGATATTAATTGGTAACTGTAATGCAAAAGTTAGAAAAAAAGAAGACCTGGCCCCTTGGTGACAGAAGTGAGATATTGAGAAGACTGGGAATTCCAGAACAATTAATTGTGCTCAGGCAGTTTTCTGAAAGGAACAAGAGAACTCTGCCTAGTTTAAAAAACAGGAAGCTGTGGCCTAGTGGCAAGAAGCTGCACACTGCAATCTCAAATGTGCGTGGTTTGAATCCACCAGATGCTTCTCAGGGGAAGGAGAGGCAATCTTCTCTTGTGCCAGTTGGATCTGATTTGACAGCACACAGAAAGAAAAGGGGGAGGAGGGAAGAATAAAAACAGGAAGGTTTGTGTCTGGGTTGTAGTCTTTCCTATACCTATTCAATCTGTGTGTTCAGCAGATCAGTTGAGAAGCTGACTATATGAAGAAGAATGTGGGATAAGGATTGAAGGAAGACTCATCAACAACTGCGCTATGCAGATCGTCCAACCTTACTTGCAGAGACTGAAGAAGACTTAAAGCACTTATTAAAGATCAAAGACTATAGCCTACAATATGGATTTCACCTTAACATCAATAAAACAAAAATCCTCACCTCAGGGCCAATAGGTAACATAGTGATAGATGGAGAAAATAATACCAGAAGAATGTCTATTTGTGTTCTATTGTCTATGCAAAGGCATTTGCCTGTGTGAATCACAACAAACTATAGTTAATATTGAGAAGAATGGGAATCCCAGAACACTTAACTGTGCTCACGAAAAACCTACTCCAAGACTCAGAAGCTAGTGTCCGAACAGAGCAAGGGAGCCCTGCATGGTTTAGAATCAGAAAGAATGTGCTTCAGGGTTGTATCCTTTCTCCATACTCATTCAATCTGTATCCTGAGCAAATAATTCACAAAGCTGAACTCTATGAAGAGGAATGTGACTTCAAGATTGAGGAGGACTCATCAACAACCTGAGTTATGCAGATAATATAACCTGGCTTGCTGAAAGTGGGGAAGATGCGACATTTTTGCTGCAGAAAATCAAGAACTAAAGCCTTCCTTATGTATTCAGTCTCAGCATCAAGAAAACAAAGGTCCTCACCACAGGACCAACAGTCAACAATATGATAGATGGAGAAAGAATTGAAGCTGTAAATGATTTCATTTTGCTTGGATCAACAAACAACACCCTCCATACCAGCAGTCAAGAAAACAGAAGATGTATCACACTGGGCAAGTCAGTGGTCAGGGACCTCTACAAAATGCTGAAGAGCAATGATGTCACTTTGAAGACTAAGGTACACCTGATTCAGACTGTGGTCTTCTCAATAACTTGCTACACATCAGAGAGCTGGACAATGAATAAGAATGACAAAAGAAGTATTTATGCCTTTGAGTTGTTCTTCTGGCAAAAAGAACTGAATAACCCATAGACTGCCAAAGAAACAAATGAATATGTCCTGGGAAAAGTGCAGACAGAGTGCTCTTTGGACACAAATATGGCAAAGCTTCTTCATCTTTCATATTTTGGACATGTAGTTAGGTGAATTTATTCCTTGGAAAAGGACATTATGGTTGGAAAGATGGAGGATGAGTGAAGGAGAGGAAGCTCTCCAATAAGGTGGGTTGACATAATAACTTCAGCAATGGCCTTTAGTGTGTCAGGGATGGTAAAGACGGTATAGGATAGGGCAGGATTCAGGTCAGCTGTTGGTTTTACTGGACTCAACAGCACCTAACAACAACTATTTCATTTTACTTGGAGCCACAATCAACACTCATGGCAGCAACAACCTAGAAATCAGAAGATGTATTACACTGTGAACATCTGTCATCAAGGAGTTCTTAAAAGTGCTGAAGAGCACGGATTTCAAATAAACAGCTAAGGCGTGCTTGATGCACATCATAGCATTTTCATTTGCTTCCTATGCATCTGAAACTGATGCCCTTTAATTGCAGTGTTGAAGAAGAGTATTGAGCAATCTCAAAGACTGCCAAAGAACAAACAAGTCTGTCTTGGAGGAAGTGCAAAGTGCAGTCAGGTTGCTCTTTCAAGGTGTGGATGGCCTCACAAACTTTGGGCAGGTGGTTAGGAGGGGCCAGTCTTTGGAAAAAGACATCATGCTGGGGAAAGTAGAGGGTCAGTGAAGAAGACCTTTCAATATGATGAACTGACAAATAATGGGCCAGAGCATGAAGGAGATTGTGAGGATTGTGTACAAGAAGGCAAGTGCAGTTGTTTATAGGCTTGCTGTGAGTCAACACGATGGCACCTGACAACAAAAACAACAGTCGAGCTGCTAAGAGTAGGTCAATTTAATAGCAATGAGTTTTTGGCTTTTATGTTTAGAATCGTGAGAGAAAGATACTGCAGTGAGCGTCTGCGAAGCTTTACAGTCTAGGAAATCCTATGGGACAATTCTTCTTTATCCAATAGGATTGCTATGAGTTTGAATCAAATGGACAGCATTTTTTTTTAATGGGGAAATCATGAATGCAGTCCCCCACTACCACAAATTATGCAGTTGAGTTTCCCACATTTGGGAAAATCACAGGGGTCAGCACTTCTGAAGTGCAGTGGATAAGCCTCACCCTGGGAAAACCGCTTTCCTGATCATGGTATCTCCCCTGACAGGTAAGTTGTTTTTTTTTTGTTGTTGTTGTTGTTTTAAATATTTGGAGTAAGGAGCTATGATAGTCCAACAGTTAAGCACTTAATTGATAACAAAACGTTAACTGTTTGAATCTATCAGCTGCTTCTCAGAAGAAAGATGTGGAATTAATCTTCTGAAAAGACAAAGTAGTAGACATTATAGTACAGTACTAAATTGACTCATTAGAGATCCCCATCAGGTTTTTGATGTAACATTTAATGAGAGGGGATTGCCCATATTTCTGTCTCAGAGCAGCTGGTGGATTTGAACCTTTGGACATGCACGGTCTTTTTGTTAGCAGTGCTGTGCACATGTTGGAAATAATGGAGATCTCTGACCTACAGGATCACTATGAGTTGGTGTTGACCCAAAGGATCTGGCTTTTGTTTCTTTTGGTGTACTAAAACAAACCCAACCCACTGCCCTCGCCTCATAGGGACTATCCATGTGAAGCTGTAATCATTTATCACCAATCATGGCTCCAGGCACTTAAAAAAAAAAAAGTCTCTTTCGTGTATTATCTCTGATGGTGGTACATTTTACGGAATGAAAAAGTACAGAGTAGGGACCATAATGAGTTAAATTCCAGCTTTAACCTAGTCTAGTATCCATTTGGCTTATCATTGTGTTGTTTTTTTTTTCAAAAATATTTTATTCACAAATAGAAGGTTCATGACAACCCTTTATGGAACAAGTGTATCAGCATAGTTTTTTTTCAAACATGATGCTCATTTCATCTATCTTTCAGTAATTCTTACAATATTTCAAACCTTTTTTATAACGTTATTATTGGCCACTATAACGTAAAGTTCTAAAGAGCAAGAAAGTCAGTTTAAAGATTAAAGTGCACTCGACCAAAGTAATGGTATTTTCAATCACTTTATACGCAGCTAAAAGTTGAACAGTCAATAATGAAGACTGAAGAAGAATTGATGCCTTTGAATTGTAGCATTGACAAAGAGTACTAGTTATTCCATGGGCTGTTAAAACAATAAATTTATGTTGAAAGAAGCTTAATTTCACATATTTTGGGCATATTGTCAGGTGGAGGAAACAGAAGGTCAACAAAAGAGAGGAAGACTCAATGATATGGATTGACACAGTGATTTTAACAATAGGCTTAAGCAGGTCAGAGATCATGAGAATGGCATAGGATAGGGCAAGGTTCAGATCTGTTGTTTACAAGGTCACTATCAGCTGCAGTTGACTCGATGGTACCTAGTAACAACACTACCACCATATAATGTAAACATACCTTTTATAGGCACTGGGCAACCACGTGACTCTGAGATTTACTTTATTTATTTATTTATTTACTTTATTGAGGTGGTCTGAAAGCAATCATTTTATATCATTTTATTGGAAGTTGGTAAAAGATAGATGTATGAATTATTTCACACTGTCCAGTTAATCCTGGGGGATCCTTAAACCACTGCTCTTGAGCTGATTTTGACTCCTAGCGATCCTTCATCTATAGTTTCTGAGACTATACATCTTTAGCTGATGGACTTGAAAGCCGATCTTTCAGTTACCAGCTCAATTTTTAAGGTCCTGAACTAAGTCAAAGATAGTCAACCTTTTGCTGTATTACATTTCTGAGGATAAAGCAGGTTCCTATCAGTGAGTGCTAGCAACTTGGACGCTGAGCACTAACTTGCTGAAACAAAAACCAAAAAAGCAATCAAAATACTGCACATGAACCACTCTAGAAAAAGTTCTTCACTCCACGATCTCTATGGTCAGCTCTTCCTGAGCATTCCCTGGGGTTAGTGCTGGTTGGCCCTCCCAAGCCTCTCTGCCAAGCTGGGAATGGTTGACCTCTTCCGACTCTACCAAGTTTGATACGGAGGGGTGGTCAGATTTAAAGTGTAGGAGACACTCTATCAAAGCAAAACAAGAAGCTGATTTTCTAAATTAAATCAAGAAATATATGTATTTCAACATGCTAAAGAGATAATTATAAGTTTATGATTTTTTTTCTCCTTCTTGTTCTCCTGCCTAAACCTCTCCTCGCCTCCCCTGCATCTTTCGCTCTGGGCTTTTGGTCTGTTCCGCGCCGGGTGACTTCCGTAGTCACGTGCTCCCCCTGTCCTTCAAGAGGAACGTGATTCCTGTGGTGGGTTTTCTTGAGCCATGGCTGCCCTCCTGAGACCAGCTCGCTGGCTCCTTCGCACGTGCCCAGCCCCGCGACTCCCGCTCTCCCTGCGCTTCTCCGGGGGAGGCCCAGGCCGCCTGCACGCCGTCCCCTGTCTGTCTGCTGCCCGTGTGGAGCCCTTCTCCAGGTACGTGCTCAGGTCTCCTCTGCAGGCTGCAGAGAAAGAGCTCTCAGTGAAGACTGGATCTCTCCCATGCTCTGCTGGCCCCGGGGCCTGACACCTGGAGACCTCTCACTACGCTCTCCGCCTGTAGTTTTCAGGTGACTAGGTTAGTCTTCAGAAGGTCACAGGCACGATCATGGCTCGCTTCCGGCTGGATCCTTCTCTTTCCGTCCCTAAGCTGGCAGTAGGAGCAGGTAAGGGACTGTGAAGATGAGGACAGTTTGAAAGATGCATGACGAGGCAGGTATTACGCCACTTTGCCCCGTTCCCTACCTCGAGGACTATTGGCTCTAACCTAGAATTTCGATTTCGAGAGCATTCATCGTGCCTAAAGAGCTAGGAGTTGCGCTGCTGACTTAAAAGTAAGCGGTTTGATCCACCAACCACTCTGCAGGAGAAAGTTTCTGCCTGGGACAATTTGTTGTTGTGTTCCGTCGAGTTGAAAGCGACCCACAGATGATTTCCCAGCAGGTTTTCTTTGGAGGAGACCGCTTGGCCTCCCGTAGAGCAGATGATGGATTCGAACAGCGTGGCTTTTGGTTGGCAGCGAAGCCACCGGACGCCACCAGTGTCTCTGAAAACTCACTGGAATGCCAATTATTGATCAATTTCTGCTCGGCGCGCACAGCAAGTTATTTTAGGGATGAGTTTTCCTTCTGCCGGAGTGCTCCTTGGAAGCAAAGGTTGCTAAGTTTCGTCTCTCATACTTTGGACATGTAGTTAGAGGAGGCTGTTCTTTGGAAAAGGGACATCATGTTTGGAAAGATGGAGGGTCAGTGAAGGAGAGATTGACCCTCAGTTAAATAGATTGACACGGTGCCTTCAGTAGTGGGCTCTAGTGTGTTAGAGATGATGAGGATTGCACAGACAGGGCAGGGTTCAGATCAACTGTTCTCAGAGTCTCTATGAGTTGTACTCGACTCAGTGACACCGAACAACAAAAAGTGTATGCGTTGAGAATTGCCGCAGGTTATGTAAGTGTCAATGAGAGCATAAATGAACACATGCAAGCAACTTTACTGGCTAGAAAGGCCAGTAGAACACGTTAGTGTGAAATGTTAGAATGAATATCATGAAGTTGTTCAGATGTGATCTTCTGTAGGTTTGGGGTTTTTTTTTTTTAAATTTTTATTATTTTTTTTATTTTTTATTTTGTGTGTGTGTACCGTCAAATCAGATCTGACTGGTACAGGAGGAGATTGCGCCTCCTTCTCCAGCAGAGCATCTGGTGGATTCGAACTCTGTTCCTCTGGGATTGCAGTGCAGCTTCTTGCCACTAGGCCACCAGAGCTCCTCGGTTTGGGGGTTTTTTGTTTTGTTTTTTAACATGATGAATTTTGACGGAGGTAATAATTTGAACAGGGCACTTAAGTTTTATGCCATTAGGCAAGCTGCTAAACATTTCCTTGCCTCAATTTCCTTTATTTAGCAATGAAAAACTTGGTCTATAGTAAATACTTCTTCTATCACTATAATAAAAATAATGCTAAGTACTATTGGTTATTCAGATCTTAGTCCCTGTGTAAAATTAAATGGGGAAGATTTTATGAGTTTTTTAAACAACTTTAAGTCTGTGGAGTGTAGCCTGTTTGTAATTTGGACCCTAACTGTGTGTCGGGGACGGGAGGGGTTTGTTTACCCAGCTTGCATGATAATTTTTCTGAAGTCATGCCTCTTTTCATAGGATTATCTCTATTATGCGATTTTTCAATTCCTCAAACCATGGACCAGAACAAAGTTGATGTGTATTCTTTTCATCTTCATAATTACATTTGAAGAAAATGAAATAACGTGTAGTCTAGTAGAAGATGTATTGGTCTGGATGTTCATCACACATTTGCATGCTGCATAACCTTGTATATTTTCTTAACATCTCATTTTTACTTTCATTATCTAAAGTTGGAGAGAGCCTTTTCTTCCTCCATTGTAAAGTTGGCTTTATGGCTCACTTCAAATGTTACATGTTCAGAGTTTACCTCATTACACAGTGTAAAACCTGTTTCACATTTATCCATGCCTTGTATTACTCCTGTGATAGTTTTACTGATTTGTTCGCTGTTTGTTTTCTTGTTGTTTACCCATAGCTGAATGACTGATAGCTGACCCTCCAGCAGGTTTTCAGAGGCAGTTTATCACATAGGAGGAACTACCTATCCTTCTCCCACAGAACAGAGTAGGTGATGGCCTTGAACCATGAACTTTCAGGATTGCAGCACAGTATCTTGCCACTAGGCAACCAGAGTAGTAAATAAGCTGCATGAGAGCTGGGTTTTCTCTTGTTCACCACAGTACACAAAGCTTATGCTGCCATTGTTGCTGTTGAGTATATTCAATGGGAGTCCACATAAAACAGAATGACATGTTGTCTGGTCCTGTGCCATCTTCACAGTCATTGGTGTATTGTGGCCTCTGTGTGTTTTGAGTGACTTCCAACCCGGAGAATCTCATCTTTTAACACTATTAATAGACTGTTCTGTTAAGAGCCAAAGAGTTTTCACTGGCTGATTTTTAAAACTAGATTGCCAGGCCTTACTTCCTACTCTTAGTCTGGAAGCTGTGCTGAAACCTTATCCACCATGGGTGACCCAGATGGCAGAACAGAAACCATCCCAGTATGAGCAATTGACAAGTTATAGGCTTTCCCATTTCTCCTCTTTTCTGCCTCCACTCCCCTTCCTCCATCATTTCCTCGTTTTCCACTGATAAGACCATCACTGCCTTATTAGTTTTTAATTATGTTTTTTAAATCACAAAAAAGAAGAAAAATTTAAAAAATACATAAGAAGGACAGCAAAAATTATTAATTCTGTTACTCTGAGTCATTTAGCTTTCTAATAATTTAGTGTGTGTTAAATAGATGCTCATTTGTGTTTTCAAATGTCCTCTTAAATGTCAAATCCACTATTTAGGCATTGACCTGATATGACTCTTTTCTTGACCTTAATGACACTACTCTTTCTTGATTCCTGTCTCCTTAGGATTTTTGTTTTTCTTTCTACTACCTTTCTTTTTATCTCTTAAATGCTGATGTCCTCAGCGATTTGGTTTAGCCTTGGTCTTTTTACCCTTTTTTTTTCGTTACCTTTGGGTGATATTTTTCACTTTCTGAATATTAGTCCCTACCTCAGGAGCACTGGTGTCATAGTGAGTTCTTTGCACTGCTAACCTAAAGCTCAGTGGTTCAAATCTACCTGTAGCTCTATGGGACAAATACGAGCAGTTTCCTCCTGTAACGATTTACCGCCTTGGAAACCTACTGTAGAGTCACTGATTTGGAATCAATTTGATGGGAGTGGGCTAGCCCCTACATAGCTAATATGGTGATGGCATTAAGTATACACTCTCTACTAAACACATCAACTTAATTGAATTACAGGTACTTGTGAACATTTCAGGTTGATTCCTCTTGCCTCCCACATCTGTTTCTTTGATTCCCATCTAAGTGAATGTTACTCATTATACCTGCTGCCCAACAAGAAACTGAGCATCTTTGTGCTTGACTTCTGATTCATGCTTCACTGTTTCCTTCAGTCTCCTAATCTATTAACTGAACAAGTGATTGATTCTGTTTACATCTGCTTTATCTGAAATGAAACCACTCTTATCTCCATCATCATTCCCCAGTCTCTCTAGTAAATTTGTTTATGTTAGGGTTAGGGTTAGGGTTAATCTTTACTGTCAGTCACTTTGGTGGCTACTGGAATCTCTTGGATGAAGTCTGGAAACATTAGGAAAGGTACATCATGATCTCGAGATGCTCTAGGATCGCACATTTTTTATATGCTTTTTTTTATTGGTTTTATATGCAAGTATCATGCATTGAATTGTGCCCCTCAAAAAAAAAAAAAACCCTCTTGAGGTTAACAGTCAAGTGTTTTAATTTTGTGCATACTCACTGATACCTTAGATTTGGCTGCAAGTTCCTTAAAGTCATGGACCAGACTATGCTTTTTTTCTTGTTATTAGTTGCCATTCAGACTATGACATATAGTGACCCTAGGAATAGCAGATCTGAACCTTGCCCTGTCCTGTACCATTCTCAGGATCTCTGATATGCATGAGTCCTTTGTCAAAGTCATGATGTCAGTCCATCATCTTGGAGGTCTTCCTCTCTTCTCTCACCCTCCACCTTTCCCAGCATGAGATCTTGTTCCAAAGATCCCCTCCTAACAACATGGATTTTCTATTATTTAGTTTTGTGGCACACAGCTATTTTTCACGTTAAACTCCATCATGTTGAATTTGACTTGTAACAAGCCCGTGAACAACAGACCTGACCTAGTCTAGACCATCCTTGCCACTTCTGATATGCATTGTTATAGTCATTGTGAAAATCCATCTTGTTGAGGGTCTTCCTCTCTTTCTCTGACTCTCCACCCTTCAAAAGATGGTTTGTTTTTTTTGTTTTTTCTGAACACTGGCCCTTGCCTCTAAGGAGCACTCTGGTTGTACTTTGTCCAGAGAAGTTTGTTTATTTGTGTATTTGGTGTTTTCCATGACAACATTCCATGACATCCTTTTTAATTGTCCACCTTTCAGATGCTGTAAAAAGAGCAAGTGTCACATAGAAACAACCATATCTGACCTTTACCAACTTCACAAAGGGGAAAGGTCCCTGTCAAGCATCAGTAATGCAAAACCAATTCCTGAGAGGTCAGACATGTTCCCCACGTTTCCTTACACTCTTTTACTCATTTCAACACCCATCTTACTGCTTTGCTAGGGTCCGAAATCCAATGTGGTAGCTTACAGACCATACAGAACTATGTTAGGAAAGTTAAAAGGTTATAAGTTAGTAGCAGAATACAAAACGTGCTTGCAGGAACCTCAGCCGTGAACTGCGAATTATGTCCATTCCCCCCACATCTCAGTCCTGTGTATTGTGGCCCTACCCACAAACTTGGGCAAAGGCTCTTCACTCTAATTCCAATAATGTAGCAGTCCCAAGGCTCCATCTTACATCAGGTTTCTGGCTCCCTGTCTCATATTGGGTCGGCTTCTCTACTGTGGCTGCAATTGCTGTTGGTCCTCTTACTTGTCTTTTCCTGGTGGTGAAATTTCTTCATTGGTAGCAGGGAGATCTCTCCTTCTGCTATTGGGTTGCCCAATTTAATGTGAGACGAGGTAATCCCCTGTGGTGGATTGGTAGATAGCCAGTCCCCCTGTGGATAGGCTAGTGCTCCCTATTCACATATTTCTGCCCATAGAAATGCAGAGTTAAGTCCCATAGCTAGGAAAGCCATGTTGTTGTTGTTGTTGTTGTTATGTGCTGTCGAGTCCTTTGCTACATATAGTGACCCTATGCACAACAGCCCTAAACCCTGCTCTATCCTGTGCCAACCACACTGCCTCTGACACACCTATCCCGATTACCCCAGTCACCGAATCAATCCATCTCAGAGGGTCTTCCCCTCCTGCGCTGTCCCTCCACCCTCCCAAGCATGATGTCCCTCTCCAAGGACCCGTCCCTCCTGGCAACATGTCCAGAGTATGT
>NW_006399769.1:7198439-7204605 GCF_000299155.1 Elephantulus edwardii
CTTGCTTGCATGTGAAATCAATGACACTGTTCTGTAGTTTCCACACTCAGTTGGGTCACCCTTCTTTGGAATGGTAACAAATATAGATCTCTTCCAGTCAGTTGGCCATACTCAAACATAAATTCCAAAGATGCATAGAAAGTAATTGGGGGTAAAAGCCCTGTGGTTTGGACCAGGAACACCTTAGTCTTTAAACTGATATCCTTGCTCTTTAGCACTTTAGAGATTCTTGACAAGAGCGTTTCCCAAGGAAATGAATCTTTTTATTTCTTGACTGTTAGTACAATGATTGTTGGTTGTTCATTGTGGATCCGAGTAAAATGAAGTCATAAACAACTTAAGTCTTTCTTCATCTGGTATGGATGTTACCTATGGGTGTAGGATTGAGAATTTTTTGTTTTCTTGCTATTGAGGTATAATCCGTATGGAAGACTGTAGTCTTTGACCTTCTGCAGCAAGTGTTTTAATTTTTCTATATGGCACACTGTATATTGAATAAATCCATGAAAAGCCTATATATTGAGGAATATTATAAAATACAAAGAAGGATGAGAATTACTTAACCAAATTTATGTATAATAGATCCTGAGTTCCAGAAACTGCCAGTCTGTAAAGGACAAGGGAGCTCTGGTGGCATAGTCTATAGGAAGTTGTGCTGCCACATCTCAGATAGTTTGAATCCACCAGATGCTCCAGGGGGGAGCCTCAGAAAACCAGTGTAAGGTCAGTTTGATTCAGGTAGCAGTGAGTGAGTGAGTGAAGGATTAGCATATATTAGTCTTTTGCTTTCAAAATGAAAATATTTAAGAACATGTACTTTGTTTTGTATTCTTTTAGTTTTACTCTTTGTTTCATCACTGATTTTTTTTTTAATTTTTAAAAATGCTTCTACAAAACTAGCTCTTTAGAAAAAGACTAATGAACCTTGTGAACTTTACTCTCTGCTACTCTGAGATTAGAAAAACTGGATGGTGCCTAGCTGAATGTTCTCAAGGGATCACAATTGAGGATCCTGGACAGACTGGAAGAGAAATACGGAGCAAAACTCAAAGTTACAAAAATAACCAGGCTTGCTGCTAATAGAAACTGGTAAACATGACCACAAAATCATGACCTTTTAAAACCCTTTGAACCTAAAGCTAAACTCCCATGTTTCTTAACTTGCAGCCAAACAGAAGACGTTAGGTGAACATAAGCATTAGAAAGATACTCAGTCCTTAGAACAATCAATCATAGGGGATCAAAAGTGCAGCATTTAAAAAAAAAGTGCAGCATTTGTCCAGGGAGAAAACTTAAGAGGCAGAAAGACACAGGATAGAAGGATGAATGGACACAAGAATCACAGGAAGGACATATGAAGAATTGAGTTAAAATTCAAGGCCAGTAATCTGCAATCAATGTCATGAAACAAACCTGAATAATGTAATGGAAAACCACCTGCTTTGTAAACCTTTATGCATAACAATGAGAAGTTTTTACAAGAACCCCAAAGCAAACAACAATTTTAAAAAACCAGCCCTTAACCCTCTGTGGAGGTGAAGAGTGAATACTTGCCATTTCTTTTGAAACTTTTTACAGTTGTCCTCTGTGCTTCAGAGGAAAGATGAGCTCTGAGCTAAATATATTTGAAAGTGGATCCAGTCTAATGAATGGCCTAAAGTTGAAAACCATTGTACTGTTCTCTGATAAATGATATAAAGTCTGCTTCTGAAGTTAAAGGATTAGAAATCGTTTCCTTGTTTATTGCTCATTTAAAAATACCTACTTGAAAAATTCTAGTTTTAATAGTAGTCTGATTGGTGTCCTGGATGAATCTTGAAGACTTGGTATGGAGAGAAAGAAGTCCTACAGAAAACAAGTATCATATGACCTCACCTAAATGAAATATCTTGAATAGGCAAATGCATAGAGACCAGTGTTTATTAGTGGTTGTAATGGTGGCCGAGGGGGGTAAAGGAAGTTACTGCTTGAGTTTATATTATGGTGAGAAAGAATTGGTAATGATAAGTGGCAATATTGCATAATATGATGAATGTGATTAATAATGCTGAATTTACGTGTTAAGACAGCTGGAATGACAAATGCTGTTTCATTTGATATTCTTTCTTTGTCCCCCCATGCATAGGTGAGTGCATTCAGCCTTTTCTCTCCTGCATAGGGAGAGTAAATCTTCATAGGAGATTCAGCCTTTTCTTCCATAGGTTTATGAATTTGCCTCAGAGGGATATAACACATATAAAACTATACAGTATCCTAAAAGAGGAATTTAGTATGTGGTATTTCAAAGGGAAGAAAACACATTTGGTTGGTGACAGAGCATTCCTTTAGGTTAAAAAGACACATACTAATTGGTACTCAGAGTATTTAAAGGATAAAGGAGAGCATGAAAAGACTTGGTGACCGTTCTTTATGTTGTGTAGCTGTATGTGAGAAATAGAAGCTGACACCAGAAAGACCAGGTAATAATACCTTAAAGGTACCAAGGTTGGCTGGAATACTGTTGTCTATTTGATGATTGAGACTTACTGAAAGATTTTGAAAGGTACAGGCTTGACTGTTTAGATTTCAGGTGAGATAGAGATGGGATGGACAAACCATCAGAAATAACATTCATAATTGTGGATTAAGCATAAGTAGAACCAAAGAAAAGATACTTCTTTATTGAGAGAAAAAGCACAAGATTGTGAAAGCAGAATTAGGAATAGTGGATTCTCTATTGATTCGAGTATGACTTCTAGCGACCCTATGAACAGCACATCTGAACCGTATTCAATCCTGTGCCATACTCACACTTCCTGACACGCAGGAGCACATTGCAGCAATCACAATGTCAGTCCACCTAGTCAAGGGTCTTCCTTTCCTTCGCTGTCCTTCCACCCTTCCCAACATCATGTCCTTCTCCTAGGAATAGCACCTCCTAGCAAGTGCCCAAAATATGTGAGATGAAGCCTCATCATTCTTGCCTCCAAAGAGCACTCCAGCTGCACCCTCTCCAAGACATATCTGTTTGTTCTCTTGGCTGTCCACAAGATGTTCAGTGCTCCTCTCCAACAACACAGCTCAGAGGCATCAATTATTCTTCTGTTGTCCTTGTTTGCTGTCCAGCTCTCAGATGCAAAGCAAGTTATAGGAAAGACTATTGCCTAAATCAGATGCACCTTTGTCCTTAAGCTGACTCCTCAATAATTTGGAGAGGTCCCTAACTGCAGGCTTCCCCAGTGCACTGCATCTCCTTATTTCCTGCCTTCTGGTACCAACGATGTTAATTGTGGATCCAAGCAAGATAAAGCTGTTGACAGTTTCAATCTCCTTCATTCATCATGATGTTGCCTGTCGGTATAATGGTAAGAATCTGTTTTCTTGACAATGAGGTGCAGTCTGTACTGAAGGCTGCATTCCTTGATCTTCTGCAACAAGTGCTTCAAGTCCCTCTCACTTTCAGCAAGCAAGGTTGTGTCATCTGTATGATGCAGGTTATTGAGGAGTCTCCCTACATTCCTGATGTTACATTCCTTTCCACAGACTCCAGCTTCTTGAATAATTTGCTCAGCATCCAGATTGAATAGGTATGGAGAGAGACTGCAACAACCCTGATGCATTCTCTTCTTCATTTTAAACCGTGCAATGTTGCCTTGCTCTGTTCGCACAACAGCCTTCTGGTCCAGTAATAGGTTTCTCATGAGCGCAATTAAGTACTCTGGAACTCCCATTTTTTTCAATGTCAGCCACAACATTTTATGATCAACACAGTCAAATGCCTTTGCAGTCAGTAAAGCACAAAGAAACATTCTTCTAGTATACTTTCAGCTAGGAACTCTCTCACATCAGCAGTGATATCCCTGGTGTCCTGGCCCTTTCTAAATTCTACTTGAATTTCTCGCAGTTCCCTATCGTTTTTACTGTGTTCTAGCCATTTTTGAATGATCTTCAGTATTTTGCTTGTATGTGATATTAATGATATTGTTCGATATTCTTTTGGATCACGTTTCTTGGAAATGGAAGCCATTATGGACCCATCCCAGTCTGTTGGCCAGACAGCTGTCCTCCAAACTTCCTGGCATAGACTGGTGAGTGCATCCAAAGCTGCATCTGTAAATAGAAAAAAAGTCACTTAATAGCCCATCAATTCCTGGGGCCTTTTTTTTTTCTTTTGCCAGTGCCTTCAGTGCAGCTTCTACTTCCTCCTTCATGACCATTGGCTCCTGCTCATACGGTACTTCCTGAAATTTTTCATTGGTAATCAGTTCTTTCTGATACGGTGATTCTGTGTATTCCCTCCATCTTCTTTTGATGCTTTCTGGATCATTGAATATATTTCCAATGTTGTTTGTTGTTATGTGCAGTCGAGTCGCTTGCGACTCATAGTGACCCTATGTACAACAGCCCTAAACTCTGCTCTGTCCTGTGCCATTTGCACCATCTCCGATACACCCATCCGATTACCCCAGTCACTGAATCAATCCACCTCATAGAGGTCCTTCCTCTCCTGCGCTGTCCCTCCACCCTACCAAGCATGATGTCCCTCCCCAAGGACGGGTCTCTCCTTACAACATGCTCAAAGTATGTTAGACGGAGACTCAGAATGCTTGCTTCCAAGGAGCCGCCTGGTTCAACCCTTTCCAGGATGAATCTGTTTGTTTTTCTAGCAGTCCATGGTACCCTCAATACTCTTCTCCAGCACCAAAGCTCAAAGGCATCAATTCTCCTTCTGTCCTCCTTAGTCATTGTCCAACTCTCTGATGCATAACAAGTGATAGCAAAGATCATGGCCTGTATCAGACACACCTTAGTTTCCAGAGAGACACCATTGCTCTTCAGTACTTTGGAGAGTCCCTAACAGCAGACTTTCCCATCACAGTATGTCTTTTAATTTCCTGGCTACTGGTGCTGAGAGTGTTGACTGTGGAGCCAAACAGACTAAAGCTGTGAACAATCTCAATCTCTTCACCATCCATTCTGATGCTTCCAATTGGTCCAGTGGTGAGAATCTTTGTCTTCTTGACATTGAGCCTCAATCCATATTGTAGGCTGCAGTCCTTGACCCTGTGCAGCAAGCGCTTCAGGTCCTCCTCAGTTTCAGCAAGCAGGGTTGTGTCATCTGCATATCGCAGATTGTTGATAGATCTTCCACCAATCTTGACCCCACATTTCTCCTCATAGAGCCCAGCCTCCTGGATTATCTGTTCTGCATACAGGTTGAAAAGGTATGGAGACAGGACACATCCCTGGTGTACGCACTTCTTAATTTTGAACCATGCAGTGTTTCCTTGCTCTGTTCTGAGGACTGCCTCTTGGTTTCTCATTAGCACTATCAAGTGTTCTGGGATTCCCATTCTTCTCAGAGTCAGCCACACAGTTTGTTATGATCCACACAGTCAAATGCCTTTGCATAGTCAATGAAACACAGATATACATTCCTCTGGTATTCCCCAATTTCAGCTAAGATCCATCTAACATTAGCTTCAATATCCCTAGTACCACGACCCCTTCTAAAACCCAGCCTGGACTTCTGGTAGTTCTCTGCTGATGTGTTGTTCCAGTCGTTTTTGGATAATTTTCAGTAGCATTTTTAAATATTGCAACTCGAGGTTTAAATTTGTTTTTCCGTTTTCTTAGTTTGAAAAATGCAGTTTGACTTCTTCTCTTTTTATTCTCCAATTCCAGCTCTCCGCACATTCCATTATAATATTTTGCTTTGTCCTCTTGAGCTGCCCTTTGAAATCTTCCGTTCACCTCTTTGAAATGCTTTCCCTTTGTTTTGGCTTCAGAATGCTCCAGTGCAATTTTTAGAGTCTTTTCTCACACCCATTTCAGGGTTTCCCTCCCACGGCCCTTCTCCTTTGTTTTTGTAATGACCTTTTACTTTCTTCGTGGGTAGTATCCTTGATGTCTCACAGCTCATCTGGTCTTCAACCATTAGTGTCCAATGCCTCAAATGGTCTTGACATTCAGATGGAATTGAATCAGTATCATATCTTGGTTCCTATGGACATATTTTTAATTTTCTTTTTGTGTTATTATAATTGGTAACTGCAATGCAAAAGTTTGAAACCGTGAAGAAGGAATAGTAGTTGGAAAATATGGGCTGTTGATAAGAAATGAGGTTGTAAATAGAATGAATTTTTGTATTTATAATAGTTTATTCTTGCAAATACTTTTTTTTTTT
>NW_006399769.1:7204825-7319536 GCF_000299155.1 Elephantulus edwardii
AATGCCCTAAAATATAATACTTTTAGACTATTCGCTGAGTGAGGTATCTCAGTCACAAAGGGACAAATGCTATATGGTGCCACTGTTGTAGCATGAGGCTGGCATTGGGGTGGGGGTAAGACTGAGAAAAACTGGATGAAATATGTTTACGACATTGAAGTCTATGGGGGAGAGAATAGCAAATACTTTTTAAAAAGACATAAATGACAACTTTACCCTTGGATCCCACCTTGTTGGCTGCATAGGAATCAGATTTACTACATTGGTGGAAGAAATCATTGGAGAAGCCAAATATCAATAGTTAAGATGAAGGCGGGGTGCACTATAGGTTAGACCATCAATTACTCATTATATTAGGTTCTCGTAGATTAGGATAAACGCCTTTAGTATAGCACTTTACCATTTTTGAAGCACTATTATGCCGATGTCATACAGACATGTCATGATTTTATAAATTTTTTTTGTTGAAGGTATACACAATAAAACACACCAGTTCATTAGTTACTGTGTACCATGTGGTGACATTGATTACATTCTTTAACTAGTGCAACCACTCTCACCCTCCTTTTTGGAGTTAATCCTTCCCCATTGATACAAAATCATTGCCCTTTCAGGTTGTTAAGCAGACAGTTTTTACTAAACTTTTTTTTACTATTGTTTGTTTTTAAAAGGACTTTAGGATTAAAGATTATCTCATGGCAATAGTTTCCAACCTCCAGGGCTCCAGGAAGTCTTATTCTGTGATCATTTGAAGTATGTTCTGCATTTCCCCCATTTTGATCAGCAGTCTATGAATCTTGGATCAAAATGTTCATAAATGGTAGCCAAATGTCATCCAGTTCTTCTGGTCTAATGGCAGAAGAGGCAGTTGGACATGGAAGTAATTAACCACACATTGCGTAGCATCTTCCTGTTCTTGACTCCATGTCCTTTGTTGCTCCAGCTGAAGAGAGATGATTATGGTGCCTGGGTTGGCTGATTGCAAGTCTTTATTCCCAAGGTTTGACGTGTTGAATATGCAAGTAGGACAGAAGCACTAAACATGATATCTCAGATAATTGGAATGGCCCATGAAACCATGATTCTAAACCTCCAAACCAAAGAACAAAATCCTGTGAGGTTTTTGGTTGTCCATAAGCTTTTAGTGGGGTTTTGGATTTATTTTGTTGTTGTCATTACATTTATCACACACACACAACTTTCTGCCAACTCAACTTTATAGGTGCACAACTTACAGCATTTAAAATAATCAGCTATGCAGCCCTACCCTTAATTAGTGTGCTGTGTTTAGCATAGCCCCTTCCTCCCACCTCTGATAACCTTGTTCTCTAGTCTTTTGCCTTTTCTTGGGTTTTTATGTAAGAAAAGTCATAAAATAGTTGTGTTTTTGTGATTGATTTATTTCACTTAGTATGTCTTTCAGCCCCATCTGTACTATAGCAAGTGTCAGCACTTCTCCTGCTAATTGAATAGTAGTCCATTGCAAACATTTCATCTTTCATGAGGCTGATACTAAAATTGAGAAACCTGAGTAAAAGAATCCAGAAACCCAGGTTGGGGTTCAGCTGCAGATACAATAACTCCCACTTCTGAATTGTTTTCACTGCAAAAGGAATTACTTCTGTACATTAAAACAGTTCTAAGAAAAAATTTTTACTTCAAATAAGCAAAGCACTTCTGAAAAACAAAAATGAAGTGGGAGGCATAGCACTCCAAACCTACTACACAGTACTAATAACCAAAACAGCATGGCACTGGTACAGTAACAGGCACATAAACCAGTGGAACAGAATTAAGAACCCAGAAAAGGACCTACCTGTCTATGGTTAAATTATATTCAACAAGGAACTCAAACCTATTAAATGGGGAAATGATAACCTCTTCAACAAATGGTCCTAGCAAAACTGGACTGCTACTTGTAGAAAGCTGAAACAGGATCCATATCTCACACCATACACAAAAATCAACTCAAGGTAGATCAGAGATCTGGGAGTAAAGCCTAAAACCATGAAGTTCATCAGAGACACCCTGGGATCAAGTTTAGAAGGCCTAGTGTCCTGTATAAAGGGACTACCAAATACAGCCAGAAATGTACAATCTGGAGAGAATAAAATTGAATGGGACCTTCTAAAGATTAATACCTGTGTGCATCAAAAATATTTTCCAATAGAGTGGAAGGAAAACCTAGTGACTGGGAAAAAAACATTTGGCAAATACCAGTTCAGACAAGGGTCTTATATAAAAAATTTACAGAATCCTACAGGGCCTCCACAAGAAATAGACTGATAACACAGTTACAAAATGGACAGAAGATATGGAAAGTATTTTCACAGAAGATATTCTTCTGGCCAACAGACACATGAAGAAATGCTCAAAATTACTGGCAATAAGAGAGATGCAAATCAAAACCACAGTGAGAGACCATCTCATCCCATTAGCAGTGGCAAAGTTTGACAGGGCAGCAAATAATAAAGTTGGAGAGGATGCAGTGAGATAAAAATTCTTATACCCTGTTGGTGGGATTGTAAAATGGTACAGCTACTCTGGAGGGCATATTGGCATTTTCTCAAAAAGCTGAACGTAGAAATTTCCTATGACCCAGCTCTTCCACTGCTTGGATATACCCAAGAAAATGAAAACGGAGATTTATACACCAATGTTCCTAGCAGCGTTCTTTACCATTTCAGGAACATGGAAACAGCCTGACCTAAATTGTGATTGTGGTCCAACCACAAACAATCAAATGGATTGAGAAATTGTAGTACATTCACAGGATGAAATACACACAACACACAGGGGCTGTGATTTTGTAAATTACTACCTAACTTGGGAGGGACTGGAAAACATTTTGCTGAGTGAATAACTCAGTCCCATAAGGACAAATACTGTATAAGAGTATTATTGTAGAGGGAGCCCTGATGGCCTAGTGGCAAGAAGCTGCGCTGTAATTCTGAAGCAGCATGGTTTGAATTCACTAGATCCTCCGCTGGAGAAGGAGGGGCATTCTCCTCCTGTGCCAGTCGGATCCTATGTGATGGTACACAACAAGGGGGAGGGGGAGAGCATTGTTGTAGAATGTGTGAAAAACAATGTATACTTTAGAAATATACCAGTATAAAATAAAATTTTCTTTAAGAAAATAGTTTGAAGGGCATTAAGTGACACATTTAAGTTTAAAAATTAAGGACCATCTAGAATGTCCCTTTGAGCTTTTCAGAGGATTCTCATCACAATTTCGCGGTGTTAAGGATGGCCGAGTAGAACAAGAAGAGGATTAGTATCTCTGTCACGGGTGCAGGAAAGATTTCAGTTCTTTGAAAGACCCTTCCATCTCTCTCGCTTCAGAAATGTCTGTCATTTAATTATTGACACTTTGAAATAAGAATTATTATCCATAGGTTAGTTTTATTATTACCCACATCATAGAAAAAAATAATTGAAAAATGGTTTGTCTGCTCATTCCAATGATAATCAAGCCATTAATTTAGTAAAATATGAATGCATTAAATTGTATCTTTTTAGCAAAAGCTAACTAGGCATGTTGGCCGTAAGACTGTAATGATATTCATGCACTGAATTCTAAACTCATATGAACAAAAATGCCGAAGAAATGTAAAGATAACCAAGTTTCACTCACAAGTGAAGACACATTTGTACCTTCTTTTCTATCCAAGGACAAATCTAGAGCCTTTCTTTCTCTTTTTTAAAAATTATCACAAGAATCCAGAATTAATGTTGCATAGTGGAGTGTACTCGGGACGGTGAGGGGGGTTGTGGGGGGATTGTATACTAATGAAATAATTTTTCTTTTACTTTTCGAAGAGAGGCGCGAACTGGAGGTAGGGATGGACAGGGAGAAAAGTGCAACAATGAATGAATGGAAATCCAAAATCTCTGTAAATGTTCATTAAAATTAATAAAATAGAAGTTTAAATAAAAAAACTAAGGACCATCATAATTAAGTAAGCATATGTTAATATCTCAGAATAGAAAATCTCAAAGGCATCTTTAGAAGGATCTAGTCCATCGTACTCTTTTTAGGTCATTTCTAAAGAGTATGCTTTACATTACATCAAGAGCTTCATCTGAGTTGTCTGACTTTCCGTTCCGTGAAGCTGAGAGCCGATGTCCCATTGGAAGAGCCTAAGACACAGAGAACTGAGTTTGATTTAGGAGTATACGATATCTGCAGAGTTGGGAAAGGATTGAGATTAGAATTTCATTCTAGGAAAGTTAATAAAAAAGATGGTGCCATAATGGGTTCCAGTTTAGGTTGCCAGTTTAAAAGATGGTAGTTCATTTCACCCAGCTGAGCTACAGAGACCTTGGTGGTGACACTTTTGTTTTGTTTTTCTCCTCGTCAAAAATTCTATGTCTAAGCATACAGTTTTATTTGTTGTTGTTGTTATTGTGTACTGTATAGTCAAAACCAACCCAATAGCTGACACTCTAGAGGATTTCAAAAGTCAGTTAATCGCAAGGGAGGAGATTGCCCACCCATCTTCAGCAGAGCAGCTGATGTACTCGAACCATGGCCTTTGGCATTACAGCGCCGCTTCTTGCCACGCCTCCAGAGCTTCTGGGCAAGTTTTTTTGTTTTAATTAGTCTATTAAATGAATACTTTTTATAGTGTACATTTCTTACTGAACGCTACTTTTTTGGAAGCCATCTTTTTTTCCAATATAAGATAGGATGTTCCTCCTCCCTTTTTAATATAAAAATATCGATGTTCCAAAAGACCAAATGTCTTCCCTAGAGTCAGAGATTTCAAAGCCTCAGATTTCAGTGGACTTTTAAAAATAACCCTTGTGGTTTCTGCTAATACATTTCTAATAAGAAGATATACTATAGTAAATACTTGGTTAACAATTGTTAGTCTACTTTTGCCCAGGCTATTTATGTATACTTTACTCAGTATTACCCTCCAATCTTAGTATCAACTTCTTTATATTTTACAGTTCTCAAAAAATTTGTTTCAAATTAAATGAACATTGTGTGCAAGCAAAATAAATAGCTGGATAACTTTAGTATAATAAAACAACTAACATTTTCATCCAAATGCCATCTAAAATCATCTTGGTTTAGTAGTATGTTATTATGTTTTGGGAAGAACATAATATGTTAACTTCTGTAATGTCTCAGTGGAGTAAAGACCATCATCCTTACATTACAGCCATAGTGCTGTAGTAACTTGGGAAAGTTATACATGGCAAAAAGTCCACATGGGCCAGTCTGTCAGATTCTTAGGCTCATGAGGTTCCATCCCATCATGGAGTCTGCTGTTTGTGTCTCAGAGATTGTACTTATCAAATGTGCATTAAAAAATGACTGGATAGGTTAAGAGATAGAACGAGGACCAATTAAAGCTGACTATCTCATGAAATACCAAAAGAAGAAACAAACAGTGTTATCTTAGAGGAAGTACGGACAGTTGTCATTGTACTTTGAGGAGAGGGTTGCAATAATTTGCCCTCATGATGTTTGGGTCATTAGAATTTGGAGGCAGTACATTCTGGCTCATAGGACTTGATGTGTAAATCCTTTCTACCATGCACGGACCCACCTGCACTCCTGGACCTATGATTTTCTTCTTATACAGCATAGCAGACTGTTTGAGGCTATCAGTTTGTGTTTCCTCAGAGTCAGTCAAGTGAATTTAAACATTCATTCTGTGTCATAATACATATAGAAAACCCTGCCTTAGGGGGAAGCACTGGAGAATTTTTTTGGACAGAGTTAAATCCTTTGGCTGAATATATAATCCTCTTCCCACTCCAAGTTACTTCATAGTAGATTCATGTTACTCCTTGACTGATGATAGTTGAGCTTATTGAATGGAGACCTGACTGCATTAAAGATTTATTGTGAGAAAAATTAGCTTTAGAATGCTCAGAATGATGGGCTGGCGAGTAAACGTGTATCTTCCTTTCTCCTGAGTTTTATTTGATCTTTTAAAGTTGCATAGCAGCAGTGGCTTTTGTATTGTGCTCTGTTTATAGATAAGGATTGTCTATCTTTGCTTAAAAACTTGGATAATACTCAACTTCAAAATTTCACTATTAATCCACTTTCCTTGTTGAACAGTATTGCTCACCTGAATTTGATACATTATTCTAGAGGATTTCAATTAATATTACTTTGTTTTTCCTCGACATAGTTTAGCAACAACTGAGTCCATAACTGCTCAGTCTCTCAGTGTGGGCTCTGACTCTTAGCCTTTCTCCAGTTTCCAAGCCTCTAAAATCATAACAGATGGAGACACCCCATCTTTCTCCTGAGGAGCCCCTGGTACATTTGAATCACCAGAGGCACCGCACTATGACCTTTGTCAGCAGTGTGATGCAGGGACAGAAAGAAATACTCATTGTCATTAAGTAGATTCGATATACAGTGACTTCAGAAGAGTGTTAGTGTATCGTTTCTGTTTTATGTATAATAATCTAGTTTTTCATTTAGCTCAGCACTTTTGACACACTTGAATAAATTTCCTATCAACAATGTGCTAAAAACATTAGCTTTACAAAGTTAAGACATTGTTTTATTTAGTTAGTATCCTGACTTTTTAAAAATCATTTTTTTTTGTGAAAATGGTTGTGATTTGTCCCAGATCACAATAGTAGAATGAGGGCTACATCACCACCTGTTCTCATCAGCTCAGTTTTGAGTCGGGGCCACCTCAGGTCTATCAGAATTCAGCTGTATACATTTCATGCAGAAGATGACCTGCAAGGGCAATAATTTATTTACTTAATTTTTTTTCTTGTTTCCTTTTATAGAAAACTAGTTGGCCAAGCCAGGAGATATGCTATTGCTGCTGAAAAGAAGAATTATCTTCAAGAGGAGTCCATGTCTACTCAAAGAAAGATTAATAGTCAATTTGACTTGGCTCTGATGAGACTAGATAATTCTGTCCGAAGAACTGGCCGCATCCCAAAGACACTTCTGCAAAAAGTTTTTGATAATGCATGCCACTCAGGTATTTCAGACTCTTCTGTTCTAAAAGTAGAACTCTTTTTTTTTTTTAAATTATTTTTGTGTGAGTGTACCATCAAATCAGATCTGACTGGTACAGGAGGAGATTGTCCCTCCTTCCCCGGCAGAGCATCTGGTGGATTTGAACCGTGCACCTCTGGGATTATAGTTGCAGTTCCTTGCCACTAGGCCACCAGAGCTCCCCTTAAAAGTAGAACTCTTGATAAGATTTTATTTTTGGGAAAACTCATTCTAGAATACATACTTGGATTTTTAAATTCATGTTGTATTTTAGTGATCTTCATTATTTTATGTTTTCATTTTATTTTACCCTCCTTTCTCTGTCTGTCAACTTAGCTGGACAGAATTGAGACTAACTAAAATACTTACTTTTAGTTGTTTATTTTAGAGTTAGCTTTTTTTTTTCCCAGTGTCTTTTGCTTTCTGTGGCTTGTGGAATATTCATTGTTGGTGGCAAATTGTTTCAAATGATAATAGTTTTCCTTCATCTTCTGTTGTATAACTCAGAATGACTCATTGCTATCAAGTCGGAACCAATTCATAATTACCGTCCAGCAGACTTCAAAGGATGTGTAAATCACATGAGAGGAGATTATCCATGTTTTTCCCACAGGGCAGTGGTTGGGTTCAAACTGCCTGCCTTTGGGTTTAGCAGCGCGGCACTTTACCCATAGAGCTTGCTTGAGCTTACTGCCAGAGCTCCCTTCTGTTGGCTAGGGTCAGTTGTGGTGTTTTTTTTTTTAAGATGCTCATGTGTGACCAATTTCCAGAGAGATTAGTCTTTCTTTTCCCTTTAAGTTTTTTTTAAAGTTTAGCTTTAAAATCTGCTTTAGTCACTTACACCTTTTATAATCTGATGAAAACTCTTAAGTGCTGTACCCCTGCCCCCCAAAAAGAAAAAGTGCTCACATGCAAATTTTGTATGTAACTTTGAAGCTATTTGCCAACTTTGTTTATTTCATGATATGTAACCAAATGAGAATGAGAGGTACTGAGGAAATAACAGTATTATTGTATACACCTAAAAATTCTTACTGTCATTTTTTCCCCCTAAATTTATAAATTTCAGTTCTTTTGTTTTTACTTTTGTAGCTGCCTGCTCTAGTGGCTTGATAGACCTGTACGGTCAGCACCACAGTCAGTGTTCGAGCTTTTTCATTATGCTATACTCCAGCCCTCATCCTCAGCCCCCTCATTCCTTCCAACCCTAGACAGCCATGAGTCTACCTTATGTTGCTGTAGATTTACCATTATACATAGGTCAATAAATGGAATAGTACACAAGGTTACTTTGTTTTATTTTATAGTCCTTCTTCCAAGTACATATAGATAGAAGTCATCAATAAAGAGAGAACGAAGTTTATATTTTGTAACTGGCTATAAACTAAAATTTTTTTATTCCTAGGTTTTACGTGTCCATAGTGTACAATTTTGTAAGAAACGTAGTTTCTTTTTACAACTTTTGAGTTGTAACAAGTGCCCATTGCAGATTAGATTCTTTAATAGTCTTTCAAGATTATATAGATTGAATATCTTAACTTTTAATTTTTTTAATTTATTATTAATTTCAATGAAAATTTACAGAGACTTTGGATTGCCATTCATTCATTGTTGCACATTTCTCCCCTCCCAACCCTCCCTCCTAGTCCACTACCCACTTGTAAAAGTAAAACAAAAATTCTTGTATTTTACAATCCCTCCCCCCAGGTCCACTCCACTATGCAGCCTTTGCTCTGGACTCCTGTCATGACAAAAATACCTAATCACATATCCCTTTTAAATGGTTTTCTCCCTCATCTGTTTCAATGCCGTATACATTATTTAACCCATCTTTCTCATTCTCCCCCACCAATCCTGAGGTCAGTCCTGTTTTATAACAGTGGCACCATGCAGTATTTGTCCTTTTGTGACTGAGATTCTTCACTCAGCATAATGTCCTCCAGGGTCACCCATTTTGAATAATATTGTATGAGTTCCTTGTTTTTCAGTGCAGCTTAATATTCCATTGTGTGAATATACCACGGCTTCTCTATCCATTCATTTATTGGTGGGCATGTAGGTTGTTTCCAACTCCTTGCTATTGTGAACAAAACCGCGATAAACATGGGTGTGCATATATCTGCTTGGATGTCATTTATGGTCTCTTTGAGGGTATATTCCCAAGTAGTGGAATTCCTGGGTCAAATAGTTTTTCTATTTGCAACTTTTTTGAGAAAGTGCCACAATGCCTTCCACAGGGGTTGCACCATTTTATACTCGCGCCAGCAGTGAATAAGGGTTCCAGTTTCTCCACAACCTCGCCAGCATTTGTTGCTTGCTGTTCTGTTAAATTTTGCTGTTCTGACTGGGGTGAGATGATATCTCATAGTTTTGATTTGCATCTCTCTTAGAGCTAGGGATTTTGAATATTTCTTTATGTGCTTGTTAGCCATTTGAATGTCTTCTTTGGTGAAGTGTCTGTTCATATCCTGTGCCCATTTTTCTCTTGGATTATTTACCTTTATCTTGTTATGGTGTATCTTAACTTTCTTAAAGCAAACTATGTTAAAAATGCAATAAAGTTGTAAATTGTACCTCTGGATAAGGATGGGATTTTTTCCAAACTTTAATTCCTTTCTTGATATTACCTTGGATGGACCAGGACACTTGAGTATGTGTATTATTTAAGTTTAGATGTTACCATTTGTTTCTATGATAGTGGTTCTTTGTTAATTAGTGTCTGCTCACTTTTTTGCAGGGAATCCCAGTGGCAATCAGGCCTTGCTTCTGCTGCGCAGCTGCGGTTCTCTCTTGCCTGAACTAAAGCTCTCAGAGCGAACAGAATTTGTACATAGGATATGGGACAAACTTCAGAAATTAGGTATGATTTTTTGTTGTTGTTGCTGTTATAGATACATATAAAAATATTTTTTAGGAGAAAAAATGATTCTTTGTATAAATTCCATTTTAGGGAAAGGATACTTGATCCATACATTTTTTGATAATATGATTTATTTAGTGAATTATGGTGACATTAAGGGGCATTAATAGTGAAATAGTTTTTCTTTTTTTAAAAAAATTTTTTCTGTGCTTGCTTCGGCAGCACATATACTAAAAAAAAATTTTTTTCTTTTTTAAATTTTAATTGTAATTTTAATGAAAGATTGCAGAAAAATTAGATTTTGATTCATTATTGTTGCACATTTTTAGCCCCTTTCCCATTCCCCAGTTGGCTTTTTAAAAATATATATTCATTCATTGTTCAATTAATAGTTTTTCTTTTTATTAACATTCTTTATATAAGTTAATGAGAAAACATAAAATAATTATTTTGTCTGTCAAAGTTACAAATGCATGTCCCATTTGGCCAAGCAATTTCATTCGTTAGAATTTAGATAAGAATATATTCATATGGGCAAAAGATCATTCTTTATTGTTGTTGCTTGTTTCTTGTTGTTATGTGCCATCGAGTTGCTTGCAACTCATAGCGACCCTATGTACAACAGCTCTAAACTCTGCTCTGTCTTGTGCCAGTCTCATTGTCTGCGACATACTCATCCCGATTGCTCCAGTCACCAAATCAATCCACCTCTCAGAGAGCCTTCCCCTCCTGCACCTGCCCTCCACCCTCCCAAGCATGATGTCCTTTTCCAAGGACCAGTCTCTCCTTACAACATGACCAAAGTATGTCAGACAAAGCCTCAGAATCCTTGCCTCCAAGGAGCAGCCCGGTTTAACCCTCTCCAGGATGAATGTTTGTTTTCTTAGCAGTCCATGGTACCCTCAGCACTCTTCTCCAACACCAGAGCTCAAAAGCATCAATTCTTCTATCATCCCTGGTCATTGTCCAGCTCTCCAACACATAACAGGTGATTGCAAAGACCATGGCCTGTACCAGATGCACCTTAGTCTCCAGTGACACATCTTTGCTCTTCAGTACTTTAGAGAGGTCCCTAACAGCAGACTTTCCCATCGCAATAAGTCTTTTAATTTACTGGCTACTGGGACCAAGAGTGTTGACCATGGAGCCAAGCAGACTAAAGCTGTGAACAATCTTGATCTCTTCACCAGCCATCCTGATGCTGCCAATTGGTCCAGTGGTGAGAGTCTCTGTCTTCTTGACATTGAGCCTCAGTCCATATTGAAGGCTGCAGTCCTTGACCCTTGACCCTGTGCAGCAAGCGCTTCAGGTCCTCCTCAGTTTCAGCAAGCAGGGCTGTGTCAACTGCATAATGCAGATTGTTGTTGGATCTTCCTCCAATCCTGATGCCGCATTTCTCCTCCTTGAGCCAAGCCTCTTAGATGATCTGTTCTGCATACAGGTTGTTTCTAGTAACAGGAAATTAAAACCAATCCTTTTATCCCTCAATAGAAGATTGGATAAATTGTGGAACTTCCTTAAAGTGAGATACTGTGCAAATGTTTAAAAAAAAAAGAATTCTTCATATGTTGTTGTTGTTCTTAGGTGCCGACCCTATGAATGGAAGGCCTGAGCACTGTACGTATGTAGAGTGTCCGGAGGCAAGCCATTTCAGAAGTGGATGCCACTCCTGCTTCCAGGCTTGTTTTAGTCAGGAAACTCCGGCAAATACTGTCCACCATGGGTAACCATTATCACGTTTGGCATATCAGTGTCCCAGTGTTCAACATCACATAACCACGAGTTACCTCTGTACAGCAATGCATAGACCAGTGCTATACCACAGGAAAACAACAATTTGAACCTGGTCTGAGGGCCCTTTGGGGATTAAAGACCCCTCCTGCCTTAAACCCTAGGTCAAGCCTGGCTTGCCTCGCTCCTGGGGGCAGAGCAGTCCTGCACATCAAACATAAGCCCGAGAAAGCACTCGACTCCAAAAGCTTGCCATGATACCTGCGCATACACACCACCATGCTCTCTCTGGCAACAAGAGTTCTTCATATACTGATGGAATATCCTTTAGATATGAATGGAAATTAAGATGCAGAATAATGTATAGTATCCTACCATTTAAAGTAAAGTGTTTACATATGTGTGTGTATATGTGTGCATATAAAATATTAAAGTACTTCTGGAAGTATATTCTAGATAACAGTAAGTGTTGGATATAATTTTTACTCTATGCCTCTTGGAACTTTTAGAATTCTGAACCATGTAAATGTAGTGCTTAGAACCTAACAACTTAACTTAGTAGAATCATCTCAGAAACATGCAGGGCTTTGTTAAAACAAAACGCAAAAACTGCTACATATACAGATACTTATTTCACAGTTTTTAATCTAGAATTCATTTTGATGGCAAAGTTTTCTGAAGCTGTATAAAATATAGGTAAATACTGGCTTTCAGGATGAAATGTTTTTACTCCTTAAGGTAACTATTAACTTGCCAATGTGTGTCTGCCCCAAGGGGAGTGGAAGAAATAAAACCTGATTGTTTCTGCTGCTTAACATTTATTTTAACCAAAACCAAAACGAGCAGAAAGCCAGAATAGATGTATGTTGTTGTTGTTTACTCTGCTTTTTCAGCCACATTCCAACTAGGGTAAATCTCCTCACAAGATTATCGAATAGAACTTCCTTCAGTTTTAGGTAGAGGTAAAGTATCCATTATGACCCAGTTTAATTTAAGCTCATGGCTTTTTAAAAGCAATATTCTGTCCCTGCTTAGTAATTCTGTTGTATCATCATGTTGCAGATGCTCAGTTATGCTATTAAAAAACCAGATGCATTGCCACTGAGGCCAGTGTGACTGTGGCAGCCCTCTGTGTGGTGTTCTAGGCTATATGTCTTTACATGAAGAGACTGATTTGAACTGTTGTCATTCTGATTAGCAGCTTGACATGCCTCCAAGGCTTCTTTGATTCTTTAGAAGGTCTTGTGTGAAATACTAGAGGTTGAGTTCTCTGACGTAAGATTTCTAACACACTGGCTGAGTTTGGATCCTAGAGTCATTACAAGCCATATGACTTTGGTCAATTCGGAGTCTGTTTTCCCCATCTTTAAGATGGTGATGATATAGGTACCTAGTGCATGGTTGTTGGGAGAATGAATTGAGCCTCTCTATGTAGAACATTTACTCAGTGCCTGAGAAGATGTGCATTCTCTGTTTACTGCTATCAAAACAAGTATTCATTTAATAGGACAGATTTCTCTTGCACAGAATCACATAATCTGGCACCAGGTGCTGACCAACATCATGTGTGACCGCAGGCAATTGAATGAAAATAGGCAGTTTAGTCAATGAAAATGTAGTGAAACATTTGTTCAGATTTGAGACTGAAAGGCCATGGTTTCAGCTGTGGAGTGGTTAAGTGTACCAGTGTCAGACTAGAAGTGGTGGTAGCAACTGGAGATGATATGATTCTTTGAAATAAAGGTTTGGAGTAAACAGGCAAAATTACCAACATAGTCTGGAAAATAACAACTGCCATCATTGTCCACCTCAGTGTGTGTGTTAACATGTTAAGGACTGCAGCATATTCTAACAGGAGTGGAGTGCTGTGCTTCATAAATAAGAGACCTCTTCGTATCTGAATAGGCAGTTATTTACAGCTATACAGTAATTACTGTCTAATATGTGTAACTTGTTCTGTTCTTACAGAATTTTAATATAGATAGGTCTAAGTAGTAAGATCTAGAGAGAGGATGAAAGGCACCCAGTGTCAAGGACTCTCCTTCGTAGGGTCACTATGAGTCGCCTGCGACTCGACGGCACTTAACAACAACAACAAGTAGTAAGGCAGATGAGTGGAATGTTAATGTATTATATACAGCCCTTTATTTGGCTTGCTTAAAGTATACATGGTTTATTTCAGTTGAGATTTAATTACTTTTCTAAAATTTTGATTTAACATTTCATTTGTAGGTACTGTTTATGATGTAAGTCACTATAATGCTTTACTTAAAGTCTATCTTCAGAATGAATATAAATTCTCACCAACTGACTTTTTGGCAAAAATGGAGGAAGCAAATATTCAGCCAAATCGAGTAGGTATTAATAAATGCTTATTGGTCACATTCACTTTTTTTTTAACCCACAGAAAGATATTAACTGGCCTATTTCATTGATAGGTGACGTATCAGAGGTTGATTGCTGCTTATTGTAATGTAGGAGATATTGAAGGTGCCAGGTATGGATCTCTATAGATAATTTTTGAACCCATAGTGTTTTTATATTTTACCTTTTTTTTTTTTAAGTTTCTTTATGTTGTTGCATAACATCAAGTTGGAACTGACGCATACAACGTACAGCTGACCCTCCAGTGGGCTGTTAGAGGCAGTATATACCCTAAGAGGAGATTGCCCATCCTGCTTCCATGCAGCACCTAGTATTAAACAGTGTAACTTTGTGTTAGGAGCATAATTACTTACCACTAAGTAACCGAAGCTCCCTATTTAATCGCTGAAATTTGGCAGTATGATTTGGATAAAATAGAAATTGTTCTGCACACAAAAAAATAGGCCCATAATTGATGGGAAATTTTATTTATTAGAATATCAGTTTAAAACTTGAGGTATAAAATTTGGCTTTATTTTTCCTTTTTAGAATATTTGCTAAAGTTAATATTCTTAGCATATTCATTTTATAAACTGGAAGATTTAATTTGTTTTACCTCCTTGATTCATATAAAATCAGTTGAAATATTTTCCTACTTGTGTAAAATTTCTCTTCTAGACAAAGGACTGGGAGAAATAGGGATAAGTAGAAATGGACAGTGTCTTCCCATGCAGTGTGCAGCCTCTGAAAACCCACTGGAGGATCAGCTATAGCTTGCTTCTGACATGACAGCAAATAATAGCAATATAGTAAATAATGACATGTAAAATCTTGTTTAAAAGTGAATGAATCTTAATAAAGATTAGTATGGAATAAACAATCAGATATTTTTTAGAATTACTTACTATTTTTATTTTTTTTTCTATAATTATATTTTATTAATTTTCATAAACATTTACAGAGATTTTGGGCTTCCACTCATTCATTGTTGCACTATTCTCTCTACCCTCCTCCCAGTTTGTTCTTGTCCAAATGCCACAGTGCTTGTCAAAGCCAGTTCTGATCAATCTTCTTTGTCAGTGTATCCTTTGCCATTCCCTATCACTCCTAAGTACCTCAAGACTATTGAGACTTCAGGAAGTAAAAAGAGTAGATTTTTACCTGAAAATTTCAAAAACAAATATGTGATAACTACGGTAAGAATAAAAATAGGATAAAATAATTCTATACACATTTCTTACTCTAAAGGCCTAATTCTGTACAATTTGTATACTATTTTATCCTGATTCTGTACTCATTTTGATGTATATTTCCCAGGAATAAATTCCTTTTTTTTTTTGTTACAGCAAGATTCTTGGGTTTATGAAAAGCAAGGATCTTCCAGTCACAGAAGCGGTGTTCAGTGCCCTTGTTACCGGACATGCAAGAGCAGAGTAATGTTCAAATTAGTTCTTGATTCCTCAGTGAGGTTTAAATGATAGAAAACTATTGTAAAATACTTGTTTATAAGCCTTATTTGTCTCTCCCCTCAAAAACTTGATTGTATGAAGTAGGAAATAGTACTTTGATAACTTAACCTTAATGTTTCACAGAACTAAACTTTAAAGGGAACTTACCTTTAAAATTAAGACTCACCTTTATAAAGAAGTATCAGCTTCTTACTGCTTTTCTGGTTTCTAGATTATATTTTCCTTTTGGAAGAATAATAATTGTTACTCTTCCTTTAGAAGATTAACTTGAACCTTTCCATTCAGTATAAGAAGACGTAATGTTTTGTGGATATTATGCCGTTTTATTTCCTTTTTTGGAAATGTTACGTGTCCCTATTTGAGATATTTATTATTTTTATTTCAGAAATATACAACCAATTTAACTTGTCCTTTTTTTATATCGATGTGACTTTGATTTGTGTTTCTTGTTGTTATGTACCATTGAGTTGCCTGCGACCCATTGTGACCTTGTATGTATAGCAGCTCTGAGCCAGTTTCACTAATTCCGACACACCAGTTTTTAATTTTAATATGCATAGGTAATACATTTTAGAGTAAATAATATAAGTGACAATTTGACCTTAGTATAATAGTCTGAAGGAGCTCTGGCACAGTGACACTTAGCTGCTCACCAAAAGGCTGACATTTCAAACATGCCAAAGGACGGAAGATTTAACAATCTGCTTCTTTAAAGATTCACAGCCTTTCGAACACTATGGGGCAGTTGGGGCAGTTCTGCTTTGTCTGTAGCATCTCAATGAACTTGGCTTTGAGTCTGGTTTGGTTTTGGAGAGTACCTTGTTTTCTTTTCCTTAACTAATAGGGATATGGAGAATGCAGAAAATATTCTTACAGTGATGAAAGAAGCTGGACTTGAGCCTGGTCCAGACACATACCTTGCATTGTTAAATGCATATGCTGAGAAGGGAGATATCGATCATGTTACGCAGGTAAGATTTCTACCATACAAATAAACATACTTTAATCATTTGTATAAACTAGCATGTTTTGTGTGAGGCAGAAAAGTATAGTTTTAAGGGTCATTCTTATTATTTTAAATTATTACTTTAACGTTGATATTGCCATTATTGTTGAAATAGACTATTTTCCTCTGTAAAAAAAAATCTTAACCTTTTAGGTGGTGTTTATTTATGTTTTGTATTTTAATTAATTTAAAATTAAGTGAAGAAAAAAAATCCTCCTAGTTTCTAACTTTTCTAATTTCTGCAATTATCTGTAGACCTTGGAGAAAGTGAAGCAGTCTGATCTTTACCTTACGGACCGTGATTTATTGCAAGTTATTTATAGCTTCTGTAAAGCTGGATATCCTCAGTATGTTTCAGAGATTTTGGGAAAATTTACACATGAAAGAAGATACATTCCAGGTAGTTTTTAGAAACTATTGTCATTTTTAGAAAAATTTGAATTGCAGCTCTCACAGAGTAGAATAAACATTTTCTAACATTAGAGGAGTGTGGATTGTGGTTGATGCACGGGCTTTTAAAGACTAAATGAAAAAACTTGGGTTCTTGAATACAGGAGAATGTTTCAATGTGAAAGTATTTCATTGTTATTTTAACATACATAGGAAAAAATCAGACCTTTTTCAATGTTTGCAATTCTTCATTTTGTCTTTAGTACTGGTTGCAGTGTGAAACTATTCAATGCCATAAAAAAAGCTATCTTGTCTTCTCAGATGCAATGAACCTCATTTTACTTTTAATCACTGAAAAATTGGAAGATACAGCATTCCAAATTTTATTAGCCTGTTCTTTGGCGAGAAAAGATGATCTCCGTGATTTTGGAAGGTTTTTTTTGCGACACTGTGTGGAAATGAATACGGTATCCTATCATTTTTACTTTGTATATAGTATAATAAGCAATGAAGTAAGATTCTTTAATATATAATGAGAAGTGTTTTGAAATTCAAAAAAGCCTGAGAACACCAACATTTTCATCATGAAATTGATGGGAGAATTTGTAGATTTTCCTGATGTGTGACTTTTTTGTCTCTTTTTAGCCTGCGGAGAAGTTAAGTGACTACTGCAAGAAGTTAAAGGAATCCCAGTTGCACTCATCTCCTTTCCAGTTCACACTACATTGTGCTTTAGAAACCAATAAAGCTGGTACTGTATATATGCTTTCAATTTTTTATTGTTTTTTAAGTGAAAGTTTTCAGAGGCAATGTATATTCCATTGAGTATTTTCATGATGTGCTTTGGTTTTTTACAGCCCCGCATTGTATCATCCTTCCTTCTGCTCTCTGTGGTTCTTCTCTCCTTTCATGCATTTATCTTTTCCCTTCCTGCCTTCTGGGGTTGCTCCCTGGGCAGCGGCTACCCTTGTGATCTTGTGTGGATGATTGCTCTAAGGAATGACAGTTATTCTTTGCCTCATGTTACTGTTTACCCAGTGTTATTGTCTGTTATAGATCTTACAGATCTATTTTTTGACTACAAGTTATACCATCGGGCTATGTTTTTAAGTTAAAATCAGCATAAATACATTTTGCTTAAGTAACTTAATATTTATGTTCTTTCAGATTTGGTGAAAGCTCTAGTGAAGACTTTTAAGGAAGAAGGCTTTCCCATCAGAACTCATTATTTCTGGCCATTGCTAGTTGGACATCAGAAGAAGAAAGATGTTCAAGGTTCACTTTTTCTTTTTGGGGTTTATGTTGGTTCAGAAATCTTGTGTACACATCATATTGAGATATTTGAGAAAGCATACTTATTCCTAAGTTAGGACATCTTCAGAGAAAATGGAATTGTCATAAGTTGTAGTAAATTATTTCAAAAACATTTTTTAAAACTAAACCCAAAGGGTTTTTCAATATTAATTTAATAATTCACCTCTGATACTGACATTCAGACTTATAAAATGTAGTTTTCAATAGCATATTATTTTTAAGTTTTTAATAAAATTCTTAGGTGATTGATGTCACATACTGTATTCCAAAAATTAGTTTTTCATCTTTAAAGAAGATTGCAAGGTAAAATTACATTTAGTCAGATTTATTACAACAGTAAGCTTGGCCTTTTTTTTTTTAACTTGTAGACCAGTCTATTTCTTAAGTGAGCTGTGTTATGGTAAGGAAAGATAGGAAAACTTTTACTGCAAAGTGAATGCTCGTGACCTGACAGTCTGCTGATTGAAGGACAGAAATGCTCAATCTTCCAGGTTCTTAAGTAGGTTTAAGCATTTATCACACTTTCCTCTGGTACACATGGGATGTCTATAGGATATGAATAAGAATTGAACAAACATTAAATTTTAGAGTACAGTATCTAATTCTTTGGTTTGCATTATTGGTAATTCAGAAAGAGTAGTCTCATAAAAAGATGCTTTTAACAGAAGTACTTCCCCCTTGGGGAAACAAAAAATGGTCTTTTTCATTTTATCTCACAGTATAATGTGCTTTAGAATGAGATGCAGAGTTGTTAGTGTGACATTGGGTGACAAAACAAAATGCACAAACAACAAAAAAAAGTGCTTTTAGCAGACTTTCATATTGCAATTTTATTTTAAATATATAGTCATCTTCTGGTTTAAAGGAATACTGAAACAAGTATTCCCTAATTGTTTCTGGCTATAAAAGTCTAAATCCTTTTTAGAAAAATCTTTGTGAAAACAATATGCTATTTGATTAACTCTTTGCATATCCTCCAGTTCTGAAACCTTCAAGGAGTAACCTTTAACTTAGTGTTTTTTAATAAGAGTTACATCATTCCTTGAAAATGATGTATGAGGCATGTTAGTATTGTCCACCTGTACACAGAAAATACTTCTGATTCTCCTGTTGAAATATTTGTTTGTTCATCAGGTAAATTTGCTTTTGTCAACTCTTTCAAAGAGTCTTGATTTGAAACAGGAAAACATAAAAGAAGACATAATCTCTCTCTTAGCTGTAGCTTGAACTAGTGATAAAAATAAGCTTTCTCTTGAATTTGTCCCTTTGCATCTCAGAATTTCTGTTTCAGGGATGTAGAGTTGTTAAAACCCTACTGTTTTTATCTGTGGAGAAACATAGTGAGTGGTAAAGAGATTCAGCATACTTTAGCTCTGTAAATGCCTTGCTGTCAGTAGTGCTAGGATTAGAATGGAGTTTTTCTCCTTCCTGTTTTGTATTATATCACTGTCGTATTAAACTTTTTTTTTAATTTCTTGTTGTGGACCGTCAAATGGAATCCAACTGCCACAAGAGGAGAATGCCCCTCCTTCTCCAGCAGAGCATCTGGTAGTTTCGAACCTCACACTTTTGGGATTGCAGCGCAGCCTGTTGCCACTAGGCCTCCCTTGTCATATTAAACTTTTAAATGTATAATGCTGCATTTATTTTGTAAAAATTCTTAGCTGTTAGCTAAAAAGTAGCTACCAATTTTTGGTACTGGGGCATTGGAAAGCACAGAAGTTTATTTTTATTGAGCAATGTGAGACTGTCACTTGTTTATAAAAACTAGATTCTTCCTTGTAAGAAGAGGTCTAAAAAGATAAAGTATGTATTCTATAGTCTTCCTGCATGTAGCAGGCTATATAGATTCCACAGTATAAATTAAGAAAGTGACATTCCTTTTTTTAAATTTTTTTTTTTTGAAAGTGACATTCTTAATTAGTGTAGCAAACTTGTTCTTTGTCTTCTTTGTTGGTTACTCCCTGTCTGTGAATTGGTCTATCAAAGTTACATGTAAATTGATAGATAGAACAAAATAATGGTTTGAATGATGTAGAATATGGAGGAGTAGTTGTTAATAAATAAACAAAACATTCAGGAAATATATTTGGAAGTTAGATAAAATGGAATCAGGGGTTTTCATTAATAGAATGATCAAGTTTCCCTTGAATTCTAGAATTTCCTATTCTCCAAGTTCTTTTTTTTTTAAATTTTTCTTGAGTAAATACCTAGGACCCAGTAAAGATGGCTGGATCATATGGTGGTTATTTAGCTTTCTAAGAAGTTAACAGATTGTTTTCAAAAGTGATTGTGTCATTTGACATGCCAACACTAAAGTGTGAGACTTATTGTTGTTCCACATCCTTTCCAACATTTGGTGTGGTCTCTCTCCAAGTTCTTTTTAAAGTTTCTGTAATGACTTTCTTATGGCTCATTGTGGCATCACCATTTTTAGTGTTACAATTATTGCTGCCTATATAAAGTGACATAACCCACAAGTGTTGGTTCTGTATCATTTCGTGTATATAGAAGACATCAAACTAAGAATGTAAGAGGATGACTTGTGCAAGGAAGTCAGAAATTAAGTGTTTGGTAAAGTAGTTGAAAATAGGGAACTTACCCTGAAAATGAAGACATTTTCTGAATGAAGCCTATAATCAGATAATTACAGTTAGTAAATGTTACTCTGATAAACCATTTTATCTCTTCTAATACTTTGTGGGTTATTTCACTTCTTTAGAACTTTTTAGAAGGATCCTATCCTTCACCTTCACAGATTTGTGTTTGTGCCTTTATATGAGATACTTTTATTATTTTATTTGTTTACTCTTAGGTTAGATTTTGTAAATTCACAGATATTTTGAGATCTATCATTAACAGAGTTAATTGAGAAATTTTATTTTTATGGAGATTTATTATAGTTTACTTGATGAATCACTTTTTATTTCCTTATAGATAAGTCTTTCCCTCTTTCATCTGGGATTAGTTATTAAAGTGAAAACTTTTATATCCTCTCAGGTTGATTGAGAAAGTGACTAAATTTGTTTAACAGAAGTCTTAGGTTTCTAAACCTGTTTTCATTTCAGCTAGAAAGACATAAGTTAAAAAATATCAGCTGTACAGACCAATTAAATGAGCAGATTGTATTCCTCTTCCTGATGAACATTGTTGAAATGAAAATTGATATTAGGAAAAAGAAATATATTTTTGCTACTATTAATATTTATTAGTAATTAGTAATTTTTCTTTTAGGTATTTTTCCTTTTTTTAAAAGAATATCACCTGATACCAGTTTATTTATCTGTGTACAATTCTGGCTTTACTAACTACCCTAAGAGATAAATAGAAAGCTTTATTATCAGCATTTCCTATATTCCAGACAAACCAGTGCTGTTGGGCAATTCTGATTCATAAGTGACCCTGTTAGGGAACAGCCCATGAGGGTTTCCAAGTCTGCAAATTTTTTGTAAAAGCAGACTGCCAGCCCTTTGTCTCATGAAGTAGTTGGTAAGTTTGAACTGCTCACCTTTTGGATAACAACTAAAAGACTTAACCAGAAGTCAGTATAGGATTCCTACTGCTCCGCCTATGATCTTGGAGAAATCACTTAATCTTACCCTTTCAAAATGAAACTGAGATGTGTTCCGGCTTTGTCTGCAGAGAAAGGTACATCCCCCAATAGACTGAATTGAAAACATGGTTTCTAATATATATTTGCTGTTATATGTGGTCAAGTAGGAACTGACTCATAGCTGACCTTCCAGCTGGTTTTCAGAGACTGTAAATCACTGGAGATGAGTTTGTCTGTCTTTTTCCTGCAGAGCAGCTGGTGGATTTCCTTTCAGTTGACAGTATAACTCCTTACTCACTAAGCTACCAGAGATCCCTAGATAGATATTTATGTTCATGTCTAAGTTAAGCTTCTTCTCATGCTAAAACATTTTCATACTGTCTTTAGTATTCCCTTAAGCTTAGATCACAAGAATTTCTTTTGTTATTTGGTGTGCGGTATTTACAATTTCTGGAACTTTGCTTATTTCAGTAGTTATTTGTTGAAACCTCTCATACATAATTGTTCCCTTCATTGAGTGCCTTAATATACATGCTTTGTTTAGTTCATTTATAGTAGTTAGAAGGGTTAAGCAAAGCAATATATAGAAAAGTGTCTGAAAAGTATTTTCATTGTTGCTAATTCTACTATGTAAGCCAAGAGTCACATGCTCAGAAAGGTGAATTTACTTGCTCAGAGTTGACACTGCCATTAAGTGATAGAACCAAATCTGAAAGCAAAGTCTCTGTAAGCTTTTCATACACTTCACCAGAGTGTTTCACTGTAAACCCAAATATTTACCTTAAACCAAAATCACAGCAGCAACCATTACTGGTCAAGAAGGATGTTGGCAATGTTAAATAGATCATCACTAGTAACTGAAGGTCACTTAGCTTTGTCATCCATCAGATGCTTGTGAGGAACATAATGGGATGCATGTGTAATTGCTTCAATTTATGCTAGTTACAAATAGTATATAGTACTGATTTCCAGGAAATTATTTGATGAATAGTTTTAAATTTTGCTAATAATTACTGCAAGTTCTGGTGGTGCTGTGGTTAAGACTGCTAAGCAGAAAGTAAGCCGTTCAAACCTACCACTTGCTCTGTAAGAGAATGACGTGACCATCTGCTTCCGTGGTCACTACCTCAGGACTCCCACATGGGAGCTCCAGCAGCATTGTCTGTGGAGAGTTTTGCTATTAACCCAAGGGTGGCACCTCCCTGGTGGTTAGATCCACCAGTGGCTCCACAAGACAAAGGGGCAGTCTCCACCTGTCTCAATACCTCATTGCTGTTGAATAGGAGTCAACTTGCAGTGGACCTTCTAGCAAGTCTGCAGAGGTAGTAAATCACATGGGAGGAGATTGCCTCTCTTTCTCCCAACTTGACACTGGTGGATTCAAACTGCCTTCCTTTGGATTGGCAGCAGAACTCTCCCACTCTGCCACAGAGCTCCAGAGTGTGAGGGTCAGCTATGTGTCACCTCTTATGGTGGGATGATTCTCCTCTGACTTATAGGATGCTGTGAGTTGGAAATAATTGACTTGATGGCAAGGAGTTTTAGTGGAGTAACTACATGTGGACAGCTTTTCCCATGCTATTTAACTGCCTCTGAAAACCCACCAAGAGTCAGCCATGGGTCAGTTCTGACTCGATGGCAAAACAACAAATTTATAGTAAACTAGTCACTTTTTTTTTGCTTTTTAGTTGTTTTGCATTGTTATTTTTACATATTGAAAAATGTGTAATATACATTTAAATGAGTAGAGTACATTTAAACTTCAAAGATTTTGAAAATATTAGCTAATTGTAAATATGAAAAAGCTCCTTAAAATACTGTCTACTTGCAAAGAAATAAACAGATAATCACTCTGACTTGCCCATAAATTTCTGTCAGAGCATATTACCACTGTTTAATTTTTTTTTTCCCTAAAAGGATATTGTAGAGTAAATCCACATTTTTTGAGGGGAATTTTAATAATGTGAAAGTAATAAAGCATATATAAATTTTAGAGAGGGAAACAATTATATCCTTTCTATAACCAAGCCTATTGCCGCTGAGCCAATTCTAGCTCATAAATGACCCTGAGGGACAGAATGGTATCGCCTTGGAAGATTTCCAGGGTGGTAAATCCTTGTAGAAGCTAACTGCTGCTTCTTTCTCCCGTACAGTAAAACAATCTCTGTCAAATCACTTGACACTTGAGTAGTTTGACAGTTTTCTAGAACTAACTGGCTCTGATATGAAAAATGAATATATACCATTGAAATTAACTAGTTTTGGGAAACATGCATTGGCCTCTTAAGTTATTTAAAGACTTTGAGAAAGGAAAGAAAGCTCATTTTTAATTGCTTTAATAAACAGACAACAATTAGAACCAAATTTTTCTGTTTCTTTATTCTTATATTGTAAAATAGGAAGAATTCAGAGTTAGTAACAATTAGGGTTTGGGTTTTGATTTTCGGTGTTTTGTTTTGTTGGTTTCCTGGGGGTTTTTTCGTTAGTGTAAGTATTTAAAAACACTTTTGAAACGGATTTTGTCTTTGACAAATTCCCTCTCGTTAATAACATCAACCCTGTAAAATCCTGTCTTTGTGCAATGCTTTTCTCAAAATATTTCGTTGTGTAGGTACAGCATGATGTATGATCTCTTTCATTTTTGACATCACATATGTTAGACATGCTACTTAATTAAGTTACAGCTTCTAGGGTATATTCTTAGTACTCACCACTAAATTAATAGGCAGCAATAGAGAAAGGAGAAATGTTTTTCCCTTTGTCCCCAATTTTTTTAATCTGAGTTCTGTGTTAGATAAAATCAAAATGCTAAGGACTTTTCCTACATTGTGATTCAGAAAGCAACTAAAGCGAACTTTTTTTAATCTTTTAATTTATTTCAAATTTTTCACCTTTGTGCTACCAAATTTTATCTTACAGGTATAATTGAAGTTCTCAAAGGAATGCAAAAAATAGGAGTAAATCCAGATCCTGAGACTTATATAAATTATGTGTTTCCATCATTTGATAGTGTGAAGGCTGTACGTGCCAGTTTGGAAGTGAGTATCAGTGTAGTTTTAATTTCTTAATTGGATAGAATTTTCCTCCCTCTTGTTTAATAATGAACAAAAGACAATGCGTTTTAAGATTTGTTTTCCAAAGCTTAATAGAATTAAAAGGATAGAATAAATCTGAATTAAACATAAAAAGAGAAACCAGAATTTTTCTTGTTTGTTGAAAAGACAATGTGCTGATAACAGAAGAAAATGAAGTAAAGCAGTATTACTGCTTACTCTCACCATACAGCTGTAATTTAATTTTTTAAATGCTCATTTGCAATGTGCATTTTTAGAAATGCAATCTCATTGTAGTTCTTATCTTGTGTTTGGTGTTTTTTTTGTTTTAATATTATTAATTTAATAAAATTGCATTAATGAGGGTTGCACTTTTCTGTTTCAGAGCAAAGAACTTTACAATTAGGAATGATGTGACAGGATACCAAATAATTTAATAAATTTTTTCTAAAGATTTACTTCCTACGTATTTACTCACATTGTTAGTGTTCATTTCTTTCCTTCAAATAATTAATTATAAACTTCTTTTTCTTTATTTTAATTCATTCATTGTTGTACACTTTCCTTCCTACCCACCCCTCCCCCCAGTTGTCTTTGAGAAGTAAAAAAAAAAGAAAATTCTTTTATTGTTATACAGTCTTCCCCATTCCCCAGTCCACTACACTATGCAGCTTTCATTCTGGACTCTTGTCATGACAATAATACCTAATCATATATACCTCCTAATCCGTGCTCTCCCTCATCTATTTCAATGCAGCATACATTATTTATCCTCTCTTAGTTTCCCCCCCAACCTTGATGTCAGTCCCGCTGTACAACAGTGGCATTATGCAGTATTTGTTCTTTTGTGACTGAGATATTTCACTCAGCATAATGTCCTCCAGGGTCACACATTCTGTATATTTCATGAGTTCTTTGTTTTTCAGTGCAACGTAGTATTCCATTGTGTGAATATACCATAGCTTCTCTATCCATTCGTTTGTTGGCGGACACTTAGGTTGTTTCCAGCTCCTTGCTATTGTGAACAAAGCTGTGATAAACTTGGGTGTGCATATATATGCTTGGGTGGCGGTTATGGTTTCTTTGGGGTATATTCCCAGTAGTAGAATTACTGGGTCAAATGGTATTTCTATTTGCAGCTTTTTGAGAAAGCGCCATACAGCCTTCCATAGTGATTGCACCATTTTAGACTCCCACCAACAGTGAATAAGGGTTCCAGTTTCTCCACAACCTCACCAGCATTTGTTGTTTGCTGTTATGTTGAATTTTGCTATTCTGTTTGGGGTGAGGTGATATCTTGTAGTTTTTTTTATAATTATAAACTTCTTGAAGGTATGTGCGGTATTGTTACTTCACTTTCCTAAGAACTTAGCCAAGTATTGTGAACCTATACTACACATACTAAAAAAAATAACAACAAAACCCAAAAAACTTTCCCCACGTTTTCTTATTTACCCAAATAGTTTTTTATCCTCCTACTCCAAGGAATTCATTGTCTTTCTTTTTTTTAATTGTCTTTTTGATACTGTTTTTTTTGTTTCTCACTAGTCATTTAGGGAGAACAAGATCTAATTTGAACTTACCTTAAATTTGATTACATTAATTTTTATATCAGCTACCTTTTTGTATCCATTGCTCAAAAGTTTTAATTAAGTCGTATTGTCGTAGAATATTAATTCGCTGTTACCTTTAAGTGCACATGCATGTACTGCACTAAAAGCTTTTTGTATGTATTTTTGAATATATAGTTGTAACAGAAGTTGTAGATGTGTTAGAAAAAAGAAGTGATACTTTTAGAATATATAGTTGTAACAAAAGTTATAGATATGTTAGAAAGCATACTTACCCAAAGTTGTTACATAGATGTAACATACTTGTAGATGTGGTTGAATTATTGAAAAGTGTTTTTTGTTTTGTTTTTTAAAAAATGAGTATATTGCATGTATTCACCAGCAAACCCACTTTTCTTGACTTGGTACATTTCCATAACAGAATGTAATTACACGAATTCTTTTCTAGTCTGCATTCAGGGATTGTTGTAGTTTATGTTCTGTTGAGTCTGAGGCATAAAGTCCCTGTGAACAGGGGTTGGCACTTTGCCCTCTTCTGCACCACCCTCACAGTCCCTGCCATGCTCAGGCCCTCGGGCCTCAGGCACAATGACTGGCAGCAGAACCCCAGGGAGAGGGGACTAAGCCATGCAGTCCATTTGCACAGGCAAATGCAGACCTCCGTTTCACCACCACAGTGTGCACGGACTGTGAACATAGGTGTTTTATAAGTCCTTGGATATGTTATCACTTTGATTCCAAATTGCTACAATAAAGCAAATTTACCAGTAATCCTGATAACATTATAAAGTGTGATATATGAATATTTTATTTCCTTGTTTATTTAAAGGTTACACTTAATCTGTTTTATAGTCTATTAAGTGTGCAATAGCATTATGAAAGAGTTTGAAATATTGCATGAATAATCAAGATATGACAGACAAAAAATCAAGAGACACAAAACTATTCAACTTGCTGTTGAAAAAATTGTTCATCAGAGATTTAGCACAAAACACAATATACTTGTACTGTTTAATTGTAGAAGCTGTCCATGAGTTCCAAAGGTGAGCCATTCCTAACAGTGCCTTTAAGAATTTATTTGTAGATCAGTTAGAACAGGTAGATCAGGTTCTTATTTAACCTTTACTTAACCTTTACTTTTATTTAATAAAAAATCTACATATACAGTAAGTGAAAGTGTCCAAAAGAAATTGTTGGGAATAAGGGTTGGTTGGGTCAGTATTGGGGCACATTTACTAACGTTAAAACAAGACTTCAAAGGTGCTGGAATCCTGGTCAGAGATTATGGCGAACCACAAAACTTTGGGTGTGATGCAACAAGCTACTTGAAAGAACTCACTAAGCCTCTTCTGAGTTTGTCCCATGACAGCTTTGACCCATAATCTTTCTCATTACCAAAATTGTAAGAATTCCAATCTGTTGCTATATTTGGATTGCCTATAACAACTGGTTTGAAGCTTTGTATTTAAAAAGAAGTAGGTATTGTCAATAAATTGCATATTCATAACCCCAGGATTTCCTGTACAGTTGTAACATTTATTTTTATCTTTACTTATTATTTAATAGTTAAGTGTTTTTCAGTATTCTACTATTTATAAAATGATGTACTGAATATATTTGAACTAAATTTCATTCATGCCATTAAGCTATTAATTAAATTATGATAGTAGGACAAGTAATTGATCATTTGGAGTTATAAAACAATAGACGTGACTAGATTTTATTTTTGTCTGAATGAGTAAATGATTCTATTTTCTTCAGTAATAAACATCTCTGAAGGGTAACAGATTACCTGTAATTTGAAGGTATACCTTTTACTTGAAATGTTAGAATTTCTTTATCATACACCTTATGCTGAAGTATCACTTATTCAGTTTATATATTCTAGAAATTTATAAATGAGTTTTTCAGAAGTGATAAAAAATGGTAAAAATTTCAGGGACAACAGAATCCTTTTAACTAAGTCATATTATCATTAAAATATGTTTTATTCCTAGGAAAATGGATATGTTCCTGAAAATAAAACCTTTTTGCAAGCTGAATTGAAAAATGAAGCATTAAAGGGGAACTTGGACTCTTTTTTATCATTTTGTAAGTATGCAACATTAAATATAAGCTTGACAGATGTCGATTTTGAGTTCTGTTGATGTCATATAAAACAGTTCATGTATTATAAGCAAGGTTGTTTTTGTATTTTTTTAAGACCACACTGATAAGACATGATGTAAGTTGAACTAATGGATAATTTGGAAGTAATTTTAATGCTGCAAGAACTTGATGCATCATAGTGTTAGATACAGGTTGGACTGGGGTTCCAGTTGACCTGGGTTTTATTTATTATTTATTTCCTGATTGTGTGATTTGTAGTAAATCTATGTGTTCCACTTTAATAAGAGTATTACTTCTTATCTCTCTACCTTGAGAGATTTGGTTTTGAAAATGTTTTCTAAACTATTATTATTGGTTTTAATATATATATACACACATACTATATATAAATAGATAAAATTATTAACAAAAAGGTCTATTATTAATATATAAAATTAACTATATGAATATAAAATATAAACTATCTTCTAGACCTTGTTGGAGGGAAGAATATCCCCAAATGAAAAGTACAACCAGTGTTTATTAAAAACATTTATGTATGCCAGACTACTTAATTTTTTTAAAAAAAATTTTATTTTAATTTCATGAACATTTACAGAGATTTTGGATTTCCATTCATTCATTGTTGCAGACTATATATATTAGTAAGTTACTTCTACTTACATATGAAGAAGGACATTGTAAGATGACTATCTTCCATTCTTTTTTAACATACCCATCACAGTACTTGGTAATTTCCAGATTTTGTGAAAAGTGTATCCTACATACATACTAATTTAGCCCCCTAAACTGTAAAAAATTAAGCTCTGACTAATATGTATTAGAATTGTAAAGGTGATTACTTTGTAAAAACCAAATTATTACTATACATTACCCTTGGGTTACTTAAAATAGTTCATAGTATTATGAAGGAAAAGCAAGTGTCCAGTATAAAAAATAGTACAGAGATGTAACTGAGTAGAAGGTTAAATATTAATACTGGCAGTTAGCAGAGTGTACTGATTTTCTTTCCACTTGTGTAATACAGATTTTCCATACTGACAAGATGAAAGTAGGAAAACATTAGCAGAGGAATCTGGGAACACACGGTTTATACATGAGAACTGCTTTTTCCTTTTATTATACAGTCTGTTCCTCTTCATTGTCAACCTCTTGATTTTTCAGACTTGTTTGTTGCTAAGGTAACTAGGTGCTTTTTGTTAGCATGCTCAGATGTTTTGGTCATCTTTATGGAGGTTGGTTTTCTTTTCGGTCATCTTTTTCATGAATAAGAAACTTGGCAATATTCTTGTAAAATTCTATTAAATAGTGTAAAAAATAAATTTCCACAAGGATGTTTAGTTTTTGGTGTTGTTGGTTTCTTTGTTTTGTGGTTTTTTTTAAATTTGCTTGGAACTCTAAGGCTAAAGACTATTTGCATTTGTTCCTGGTGCCCTCTGTTCCAGCTCTGATTTTCAGGTCTTTACAGGGCATTTGTTTTATAATTACTAGTATTTGCAGTAGGTAACTCCTTGGTAATCAGGACTGGTTACTACATCACACTGGTTACTACATCACAAGTAGAGAAGGGTGAGTGGGCCCCTGCCCATCATATGTGGGGGGAGTAGCAAACATTTTCTCACTTGTTTTGTGGACATGGAACATGACTAGAAATCTAATCAAACAATATTAGACGAAGTTGCTGAGAGGCATGTGTTTGTATACACTTTAAAGTGCCGTTAAAGCCCAGGTCAAATTTCATGATTTTTACATTTCAAAATGCTATAAAACCACTAAGAAATTTATGTTCTCTGTTGAAGGAATAGAACAGCTGAGTTAAAATAATTCTCCCTATGTATATGGGATAATTTTTAGTTTACGGACATTGAACAAATGATCTATGAATTCCCATGAGACTTTTTGGGTATTTTTCTGTTTGTTTTTAAGTTAATCCAGCTATCTTCATTTTCACCTAAATTAAGAAATTAAGAAATCTCTTTTCAGAATTTTCCTCTTTTGAATTCCTCTCTAATTGCTTCTGCATTGGCTCATTGAGTAGCCAGTTCCATTTATTATGAATGAAGTAACTTAGGTACTTGTTATATGATGCCCATTTATCACACTAGCAGGGTGAAACAAATTCAGAAAGTATACCTTCTATGATCCTCCTGTCCCTTACGAATCATGACAGGGATTATGTGAAGAAAAAAGTCCTGATTTATCCATTAAAGCAAATCAAGCTTATAATGTCTGCATTGAAGCACATAAGTTGTCGGCTGTTAAATGCCAATAAGAGTAGTAGAGCAAACAAATGCTCAGAGAGCAATATACTAAGTCAGCTACACGATAGATGTGAAGATCTCTGGTTCTTTGGCTTACGGATGTCACCCTTTTTTTTAAAAAAAAATGTTTATTTTTTGATGCATGTACCGTCAAATCATATCTGACTGGTACAGGAAGAGATTGTCCCTCCTTCTTCAGCAGAGTGTCTGGTGGATTCGAACCACACACCTCGGGGATTACAGTGTAGCTTCTTGCCACTAGGCCACCAGAGCTCCCTAGGATGTCACTCTTGTATGAGTGTGAATCATATATTGGAACAGAAAATAGAATGGGAAAGTGTGGGTGGTGTGTAGAACCCAACACCAGTCTCAGAAGAACTTCCTCCTGCCATCTGTTATCTTTAAAGGACAAACATCCAGTAGAGTATTCCTGAAAAAAAAGAAAAAAGCGAAGTTTTTTGTTGTGAATATGTGATTGTATTGCATTGGCTAATTTTGTATGCAAGCATTTTTATTTTTAAAATAAGACTTCAAAAATAAAATTTTTAAAATGTTGTACATATGTTTTCATATAAGTTAATTTTTCTTTTTCCTTGACTGAAATTTGGTGTTGGTCCTTTTCTTTTCTAGTGGAATCAAATACATCACCTATGTCATTGAATTATTTGAGAGGCAGCCTGATTTTAGGTTTTAAGAGGTAAGATAATCCATCTATCCATCTATCTATCTATGTTGTCATTCATTTACACATGCTTTCTAAGAAATAATATAGCAGATTTAATAAAGGCGTTGTTCAAGAAAGAACTGTTTAAAAATGGCAGATTTCTGTAATAGGGGAATTTGAGTGTATGTTTGGTTTATACTTTGAATATTTCATTACAAAATACCTTTTATTAACTAAATCTGTTTTCTTTCTCATTAATTTCTGTGTGTTCTATGTGTTCATCTCCTTCTGTCCAGTTTTTATTAATTTGAAAATGTTCAAGCACAAAGAAATGTTGGGAAAAACAGTTCTGGAAACCCTCATCTATGTGGAGCCACCATATTTATCATATTTATTTGCTCTTTCTCAGATACACACTTTCACTAATATGTGTGTGCATGCATCACTTCCCTACCTACCTGCCTGCCTCATGGTTGATGCATTAGTTCCAGCTTACAGCTACCCTATGAGGCTTCCCATAGAATTTGTACATTTTTACAGCAGTACACTGGCCATAGAGCTTAATCTGCTATACTTCTCGGGCTTCATGTACACTGTTTTTCCTCTTCCCCCACCTCTTTTTTTTTCCTTCCCTCTTTACTCTGTCTACACACACACACACACACACACACACACACACAGAGAGAGAGAGAGAGAGAAATATGTCATTTCTTGAAATTCTTCTGTGTCAGCCAATTCTTTTTGGTATAGTGACTCTGTAGTTTCCCGGGTCATTCAGCTTTCGACCTTCAGCATCCTTAAGTATTGGCAATTCGAGGTTTGAATTTATTCTTCAGTTCCTTCAGCTTAAGAAATGCCGAGCGAATTTGTCTCTTTTAGCTTTCCAACTCCAGCTCCTTGCACATTTCATTTTGCTTTGTCTTCCTGAGCCGCCCTTTTAAATCATCTGTTCAATTCCTTTACTTTTTTATTTCTCCGCTTTGCTTTGGCTTCTTGGCATTGTTCAGAGTCTCTTCTGACATCCATCTTGGTTTTTTCTTCCTCCTCTGTCTTTGTAATGACTTTTTTGCATTCTTCATGGATGATATTTCTGATACCTCCCACTGGTAATCTGGTATTCACTCATTAGTTTCAAGGCCTCAAACCTGTTGCTGATATGGTCTTTAAATTCTAGTGGGATAAACTCAAGGTCAACTTTGATAATTGTGCATTTGATTTTATTTTCTTTAGCTTCAGTTTAAACTTGCATGTGAGTAATTGATAGTCTGTTCCATAGTCATCACCTGGCCTAGTTTTCACAGCTGATATTGAGCTGCTCTGTCGATTTTTTTTCTGCACGTGTAGTCAGTCTGATTCCTGTGTAGACTGTCAGGTGAAGTACATGTGTATAGTCGTCATTTATGTTTCTTACAAAATGTATTTGCAATGAATAAAGACATTTATTGTACAAATTTTGTGCTCATGCGAAACCTATACTTGGACCAAGCAATAATCAGAACAGAGCAGGGAAACACTGCATCGTTCAGGATCAGGAAAGGTGTGTGTCAGGGATGCATCCTATCTCCATACCTTTTCAATCTGTATGCAGAACATACCATCCAGGAGGCTGGACTTTATGAGGAGGAATGATTGGATTGGAAGACTGATCAACTGATCAACAGCCTGTCTTAAGCAGACAGTACCACCTTACTTGCTGAATATAAAGAAAATACGAGGTGTTTATTGTAGAAGGTCAAGGACTGTAGTCTTCAGTATGGATTGAACCTCAGCGTCAAGAAAACAAAGATTCCCACCCCTAGGCCAATTAGTAGCTTCATGATAGATGAAGAGATTGAAACTGTTAACAGCTTCAGCTTGCTTGTTTCCACAATTAACACTCTTGGCACCAACAGTGAAGCAATCAAAAGACAAATTGCATTGGGAAAGTCTGCTATCAAGGACCTCTCTAGAGTGCTGAAGAGCAACAATGTCAGTCTGGAGACTAAGGTGCACCTGATCCAGGCCATCATCTTCTGTGTTACTTGCTATGTGTCAGAGAGCTGAACATTGACTGAATGATAGAAGAAGAATCGCTGCCTTTGAGTTGTGGTGCTGGAGAACAGTGTTGAACATACAGTGGACTGTCAGAAGAACAGGTCTGTCCTGAAGAGGGTGAATCCAGGCAGCTCCCTTAAGGCAAGGATTTTCAAGCTCTGTCTCACATACTTGACCATGTGTCAGGAGGGACCAGTCCTTGGGGAAGGACATCATGTTTGGAAGGGTGATGGAACTACACAGGAGAAGAAGACCCAGGAAGGATAGGTTAACTCAGTGACTGGAGAAATGGGAGATTTCGTATACTAGAGTTGATGAGATCAGCTCAGGATAGGGCAGGGTTCAGAACTATTGTACTCTGTGGTCGCTATGAGTTGCAGGTGACTCGACGACACATAACAACATTCAAAACATAAAATCACCATAATATTAACACACTTGACAAAAAGTAGTTAAAGAGGGGAATTCATCAAATTTTCAAAGGAGTCTGTGATAAGGTAAAAGGGGAAGAATCATTGCCGATCTTGTCACGTCATATAATGCTGTTTTAGCCGTTGGCGACTTATGTCCTTATAAACAGATTTTCTTCCTTGCTCCTTAGATGTGGTAAGCCTCTATAAACTTACATACTGTAAGATTTAAATTTGTTTCTAGCCGAAACCTCCTTTCTCCCATAAATAATGACTACATTTTATTCACCTGGTTATTTTACCTTACTGTTGTTTAAAGCATTTTCGCTTCATATTCCCATTTTTCACATGCCCGTTTTAATTTTTTTCCATTTATTTAGGAGTGGTTTATTTTCCCAAATATTTTAGTTTGTTTTAAGTAAAAGCATATTAGTTTTCACATACTCATTCATAGATAATTTTGTTTTTTACATTAAAGACTATTGATTAATGTAATTAATTCAGTAACTAAGCAAGCTTGTATTCTGTATTTCTATTCATCCAGTTTATCTACTACTTTTCACTTGCCTCTCCCTCTCTTCCCATCTTTGTAAAAACTTTCCCTTTATTTTTTTTAATTATTTTGTGTGTGTGTACCATCAAATCAGGTCTGACTGGTACAGGAGGAGATTGCCCCTCCTTCTCCAGTAGAGTATCTGGTGGATTCAAACTGTATACCTCTGGTATTGCAGTGCAGCTTTTTGCCACTAGGCCACCAGAGCTCCCCTCCTGCCTTTGATTTTTGTAATAGTGATTTTATACCATGATTTTTCTTTTGTGATGATTTCTTCACACAGCATAATTTGTTCTAGATTCATCCATGTTGTGTTTTAATAGGCAATACTTGGGATTGTTTCCAACACTTTGTTATTGTAAATAATACTCCAGTAAGCATGGACGTGTGTATGCCAATTTGTGTTGTTGCTTTTTGGGATATGTAACTAGCAGTGTTGTTGCCTGGATCAAATGGTATTTCTATTTTTAGCTTTCTAAGAAAGTGCCAAACTACTTTCCTTAGTGACTTCATCATTTTACATTCCTACAGTGTATGGGTTTTAATCTCTACCTTTTGCCAGCATTTGTTTGCTGTCTTGTTGGACTTTTTTTAAAAAAAAACTTTTACTATTCTTTTTTCTTTTATTATTTTGTGTGTGTGTGTACCATCAAATAGAATCTGACTGGTGCAGAAGGAGATTGCTTCTCCTCTAAGAGGAGCAGCTGGTGGATTCAAACTGCGTACCTTTGGGATTGTAGTGCAGCTTCTTGCCTCTAGGCCACCAGAGCTCCCTTGTCGGTTGAACTTTTCTTGTTGCCCGTTTGAAATGATACTGTTTTGATCTGCAACTCTCTAACTACCTTGAGGAGTGTTGTGGTACCCTAATGGGTGAGGAGTTTCACTGCTAATCCAAAGGCAGGCAATTTGAATCTACCCTCAATTCCTTGAGAGAAAGATGGATGTTCTCTATCTGTGCAATTTATAACCTCTGAAAACCTGCTGGAGGGTCAGATACAAGTCAGTTTCAACTCACCAGCAACACATTTTTACATTTTATGGTGATCTTGAGCATCCTTCATGTTTGTTGGCCTTCAGAATGTCTTCTGTGGAGTATCTGTTCAGGTCCTCTCCCATTTTGTAATTGGTCTTTTTCTTGTTGGAAGTTTTCTATAAACTTTAGAGATTAATCCCTTGCTATATGTATTATCACCAAATATTTTTTTTCCAGCCTATAGGCAACATGTCTTTTTAATGTACAATTTTTATTTTGAAATGACTTGACTGCTACAAGAAGGTTGATGATTCAAGTCCCCTGGCTGCTTCATGAGAGGAACAGGGCAGTCTGCTTTTGTGGAGATGACCCCCTTAAGCTTGCCTGGGGGTTCCCATGAGGCAGAACTGACTCTGATAGCAGTAAGTTTGAGGTGTTTGCTAAGGTGGGACATATGGAATCACAGAAAGTTGAAGAGATAGAATACTGAGAGCCTGTGTATTTTTCTTTAATAACTAGTACACTGCCAAAACCAAGTTTTCACATTGAGATGGTCTGTGTGCTTAGTTCTGTTATCACCTGTGTAGATTTGTGTACCCACCTTTGTAGTCCTCTGTGTACCTCTTTGTATAGTCATACTTACTCCCCATTCCCTTATCCCTCCTCCCACCATTCCTAATCCTTGGCTAATTTGTTCTCTGTCTATAATTGTGTCATTTCACAAATGTTATATAAATGGACATAACATGGTATACTGTCATACTTGAGGTCGGCTTTGTTTTCACTCAGGTAATCCCTTTGAAATTCATCTAGATTGTTTCACATATCAGTAGCTCTTTCCAGGCATATTTTTTAAAGTAAAAAATAAATGTTCTGCAGATAACCTATATGGAAATCCTATATTAAAAAATTTTAAAAAGCGTTTTCATTTTTTGGATTTGTAAATGTAGGGGTTTTTTTTTTAACATTCATTGCCTATCTGCCATTAAAACACCACTAGTTTTCTTAAGGTAAATTATGTTTGAATTAAAATTTTTTTAATGATTTTAAACGTAGTCTTTAAAAGAGTGCAAGGGCTCAGTCGAGACCTCCAGGACAGCAGTGAACCATCAGATTGAGCCAGCACTAGACATCTGCCCCACCCCTCTGCAGAGCCCACTGGACTTGGCAGCTCTGGTATGGACAGTGGACAGTGGCAGGGGCAGGGGTTCCAAAGAGTTCAGTGAGGCCCACCACTCCTGCAGCCCACCCAAGGAAGGCAGTGTTCGATGGAAGCTGGGAAAGAATCTCTTCTTTCTCAGAGGTTTGCCATCCAGATTCCCCTCAGTAGAACTGGAGGCAGGGAACCTATGGGGAGAGGCAGGCTGGCTGGCTGACTCCCCTGGCCGTTGCAGAACAGAGCTGCCTGAACCCACTCACGCAGGAGGACGCAGGGGCAGAAGTGTTTTTAAATATGTGTGTGTATCTTTTTTTAAAGCTCTGAGATGTCAACAAGACAGTTAAAATCAGAATTCTTGCAGAAGTCGTATCTAGAAAACCTTTGTTCTTTGATTGTCCCATTCTGTAATTGATTTTCTCCCAGGTAAAATTTGGACAAGCCATGCTTTTCTTTTTTTTTTTTTTTGCTTTTGTCTTGTAATATTTTTAAGTTTGTAGAAAGTCAGTTAATTGATTACCCCGTATAGGCTTTTTACAGATTCATCATCTTTTTCACATTTTACCAGATTGTTTTTATTTGTTCCCACCTCCGTCCTGTCACCTCTCTGTATGAGGGATTACAGGGATGGGTATTGGTTATTTTCCTTGCTAATTTTTAATCTAAAAGACTTGTGCAAGTCTGTCCTTTATGTATGACATAAATTCTTTTATGTATGACAGAAATGGATTCTTTTGAAGAATCCAAACTAGATATTTTCTCAGGTTATTCCTCCCAAGCTGGAAGACCGTGTGAGTGAATCTTGCCTTCTCTGGGACCCAGACTTACGAAGTCTATCTCATTAGGGTATCAGTGTTGATCACAGGGTCAAGATGTTGAGTTCTTTATTGCATAGTATTTATTCTGTCACAGGCCATATTTATCCTGTGGCAGACACTATCAGATCGTGCAGATATCCTGCTCCTAATCACTAAAATTGAAGATTTAAGAGTTATTGATGATCATTGGGCCAAATCAGTCTTCATTTTAGGGTTTTACAATGGGTGAAGCCCAGCCTTTCCAGTTATGTTTTCTGAAAATGTACTTTTTTAATTTAATCTTTCTTTCGTTAATGTAAGATTTTGATCTGTATGTGTAATTAAATAATTTGTAGTGTGTTGTAAATTACATTTTTGAAATATGTTTGGTTGCCTTTTTTTAATGCTCTGCTGCCCTCTGCAGGTGCATGGATGTAAATCTTTGGAGCAAGGTAAGTTCTAGTACTGCAAGTTATAAAGTGCTGTCTAAAATAACCAGTAAGAACAAAAATTAAAATAACTTTATACCCTCATAATATGTTTAGAGTAATTTTTAAAACATTTTTGAAGCAAATAGTTTGGTTTTTTTGTTTTTAAAAAAAAATTTTTTTTTTTAATTTTTTTTTTCTGTGAGTGTACTGTCAAACAGATCTGACTGGTACAGGAAGGAGATTGTCCCTCCTTCACCTGCAGAGCATCTGGTGGATTCGAAGAAGCAAATAGTTTTGAAACTGTTTTCTGTAAACACAAAATTATGTTTTATATAATTTTTACCTTTTGTCTTAAATTCTTCATAAGGTTTTCAACTGTTCAAAAAGATAACTGTTAACATTATTGTATTGAAATTTGGCATACATATTTTTCAAACATATAGGTATATGTGTGTATCCACATTACAGAGCCAACTTTAAGCTACCACTATTCAAAAATATTAACTGATTTCATGCATGAAGCATGACTACCCAAATAATTGAATTGTAAGAATATTAGCATCTGAATTAAGTATATACATGTTTAATTAAGTATATCATGTATTTGGCTTAAAATTCTAAATTTGTGTATTTTTTTAAAATCTACATTTTATTCTATTGTTATTATTACTTGTATAGCCATCAGTGATTGGGATATACTTTTTTACTATAATCTTTATTGATTTATTAATAAAAAATATTTTTATTGAAAATACAGTATCATGTGACTGCCTAGTGTACAGCTGTTGTGCCTGTTATCTGTTCTACTTATATTTGTTAGTTTCAAAGCCATTTATAGACTTAAATGATTCTCATTTCTGTCTTAATTACACTTTGAATTGACATTAAATACAACATAATTGTGGGGGATGAAGTAAGGTATTGTCCATTTTGTCTAATTTTCCAGATTAACAGGGAAATAGTGGCGATAACTGTAATTATGACTTGTTAGAAAGTATAACAGTGTGTTCCAGACACTGCCATAAGAGTTTATCTGTTCAGCCAGTATATACAGATAATGAATTCTGATCTTAAACAAATATATATTACCATTGGGCCTTAAGGATATAGACTCAAATAATGTATATAAAATTTACTTAGATTTGTTCTCTCTTCCCCATCTTCTTCTTTCAGTGTGGATATACTGTAGAATTTACTTACTTTAAAATTTTTTTCTTACCTTACTGGCTATAATCTAATTTACTTACTTGTTAGTATGTGAAATGAAAAATGGTTCCAAATGAATATTTTTTATTACAAAGTACCCATTTTGAGAATTTGCTTTTGCTGAGTTGACTACTTTAAAATTTTTTTCTTACCTTACTGGCTATAATCTAATTTACTTACTTGTTAGTATGTGAAATGAAAAATGGTTCAAAATGAATATTTTTTATTACAAAGTACCCATTTTGAGATTTAAAAAAAAATAATAAGACCTAACAGATTAGTAAATATTTTAAGATAAATACCAAATATATATTTTAGTATTTTTTTTATTTTATTGGTAAGAATTCTTGATAACATTAGACATTGAGCAAACAAAAGACTTCTTTTGGTTTTGTGCCATTTAAATAAGTGAGGGAAATGTCATTGAATGAATATGAAATAAGTTCTTTCGTGATCCAGGATATTTTATTATTTCCATGTGGTTTCCTTTAAAAGGAGAAAATAAATCTATTCTCAACAAGAATTTAAAAATATATTGAGAGATGATTTTGTTTAGTACTTCTTATATGCTTAAGAACTACTCGTTTAAAATGCTGTAAATCAGATTAGAAGTGTCAGTTTTTTAAAGTATCATTTGCCTGTTTTCTTCAGCATGAGTTTGTTTTATTTTTCAGAAACAAAACTGTTTTCTTGACAGATAGGGGTGGCATTGAATTCCTGTGCTAAAGATTAATACCTTACTGAGGAAGGGCTATATTATTTCAAGAATTCTATTTCAAATTGTATTTGTTCTTGTTTGCTTCTCTTGTTGCAATGTACACATTTTCTGTCTTACCAGATAACAGAACTGTTGTACAAGGATGGACGGTATTGCCAGGGGCCTCCAGGAGCAACGGGTAGTGTTTCAATTTTGATGATTGTAACTTATCCACAAATCCAGTCTTCTGTGGAATGATGGACTAGAAGGATTACACTTTGTTTTTGAAAGTGAAATATGAAAACATTTGGCTATAAATATGCTGATGAGCACAGTGTGTGAGGGGGTTTTTTTATTACTGTTTTTAAGCTTGAATTGAAAGACATTGATTTCTGCTTTTGAGATAATGCTTCTTAAAGCACTTAGGGAAGTAGGGTTAAAAAGAAATACTTAGTAGCTTTAGGGACATAGTTGGTAGGTCATTGTGCTACTAATCAGAAGCGGGGGCTCTCTGGCCATTTGAAACCATCAGCTGCTCCAGGGTGGAAGGATGGACAGTCTTCTCCAGTGCAATTTACTGCCTCTGAAAACTCACTTGTAGGGGTCTGGGGGTCAGCTATTAGTTGCAGCTTGACAGCAGTGAGCTGATTGATGTGATTTCAGTGTTTCACAAGGTATAGTTAACTTTAATGTGAAACAGTGAAGATATCTTGAGGCTTTTTTCCCTACTTAAATATACTTTATTATCCAAAATAAATTATTTTGACATTTAATGGTTTTCCTTTTTTGTGTAATGAGGCCTAGAATATATGGTTTTTTACAAGAAAGTACCATTCTTAAAAGTTTAAATTTTCTATCCTAGGTATTAATGTATGGCCCTGTACATTTTATGCTTGAATGCATAAGAAAATTACTGTTGTTACAAAACATCTTTGTTAATCTTGGTTTTTCATTGACTAATAGGCAGCTCTCCAGAGGATTACTGTATCTGCTTATTAAAATTATTTAACTTTCTATGCTCAACACTTAGCAGTCCTTTCTAATTTTACCTTTTTCTCTAAATATTGTCTTAAAATATATTTGTATAGAGGTGTATACAGGGCATTATTTGTTCTCATTATTTGCGATTTGCACAGGAAAGGGGTAAAGCCTTGGGCAGGACCACTCTGTCACAGTGGTGGAAAAAAATAGATTGAAGTAAGATTCAGTACTGAAAAGCTGTCAGTCGGCCTGAAAATAATTAATATTCCTTTCACTCACCAGTTAGATATGTGCTCCCAAACCACATAATCTCTATGCCTCAGTGATCATTGTTGCCATTTCAGAGCCTCTCATCAGGGTGACATCTCACACCAAAATGATTTCTTATAAATTAATCTTGATAACATGACAGTCTCAGTAATTTTAGTGGAATGCTTTCTCTTGTTTTTTTCCACAGAAGCTGTTGGCTATTTTCTTTATAACTTGATTGACAGCATGAGTGACTCAGAGGTACAGGCCAAGGAGGAGCATTTGAGACAATACTTCCATCAGCTGAAGGAGATGGTACCATTTCATTTTTTGCTATATAATGCCTGTCCTGCCTGACATGTATCTATTAGATTTGAAATTGCTGCTTTTAAGAACAAGCAGACCACGTCTCAATGACATGCAAGAGTAGCAGACTTAAATTATGTTTGAGATAATTCATTAGACAAATTTCTATTTGGTTGTCTAAAATTCACTCTCCCCCTTTACTTCGTACAGAATATAAAGATTCCGGAAAATAGCTACAAAGTGCTTCGTAATCTCCTGGATAGCTATCATGTTCCTGAATTGATTAAGGTGTGTTTAAAATAATAAAGTTATCAAATATGTAACTCATAGATACCAAACATATTAAAACTTTATTGAATTATGGTACTTTTGGCAAAAAAATAGTTCTTTAAATGACAACCATTAAAATAAGACTTTTAGTTGATGCTAAATACTTTTTATATATGGGATAATACATTTAAAAAATTAATTATAATGGTTTATAAAACATTTAAATGAGTTTCTGGAACATTTTGGAAATTAAAAAGTATAAGAATAATGAAGTTAGACTTTCAGAATTTGTTCTTTACTTTAATATATTTTCCTATTTATTTCCTAATTCTGTGCCAATTTAAATTCTAATTTCAGGATGTTAATAGTTTGATTGATAGAGAGACTCGAAAAGTAAGTAGACACATTTGAATGGATTCCACATTTCGTAAGCGACTCGACAGCACATAACATAAGAATAATGAAGTTAGACTTTCAGAATTTGTTCTTTACTTTAATATATTTTCCTATGAATTTCCTAATTCTGTGCTAATTTAAATTCTAATTTCAGGATGTTAATAGTTTGATTGATAGAGAGACTCAAAAAGTAAGTAGACACATTTGAATGGATTCCACATTTTGTAAGAGTTAGATTTAATGAGAATTATAGTAATGTCTTTATACAACCAATGGTTACATTTGCTTTTACTATCTTATATACTTTTGAGAAGTTGGTAAAAGTTATTCCCTATTCCCATCCCCCCCCCCCCCCCCCCCCCTCCCCCCCCCCCCCCCCCCCAAATAATATATCTGAGAAATTGACATGCAATCTCAAGCCATCATAAACCCCTGTAGTGGATCTCCAGGTTTAGGAATGTATCAGAGGAAGTTAGTTTAAAGGGGAAAGTGACAAGGGGTACATTTTCTGGTTTTAGTAAATTTCTCCTCCCCCTTCCGCATTTCTGCAGACAGTGCAACATAAATTGTCTGATTTGGAAGCTACACTTGAAAAACTAAAAGCTGAAAATCAACCTATAAGGGATATCCTAAAGCAACTCATATTAACGCTCTGTTCAGAAGAGGTAACATTTGTTTAAATATTTTAAACATGCGATTAAAATTTTTTAAAGTTGTTAGAAAACCGTAAGCAAAGCCAAGTATAATATTTATGGTTTTTACAATTGATTATTAGAAGTCATCCTGTGAAGAGTGCAATTAAATGAAAAGGTTAACTAATTTCAGCTACACCTTGAATGGCATGTTTTCGGGTTGCTGTAGCTTGTTTACGATAATCTGCAAAGTGAATGATAGTAACAGCCGTGATAGGTTTATCATACATGCCAAATGTCCTTTCAAGCCATGGCTCCGGTCTCTTATATCTAGATTGTCAAGCAACTGATACATGCAGTAGTCATTTGCAAGTCAAATACTACTCGGTTGTTAATGCAGGGATTGAAATTCCATTTTCCTGCTGGAAAAAAGCTCTTTCTGAGATAAAGGGTCTCTTGCCTTTTTTCAGCAGGCGTCCAGCTGTACTTTGTGTTCATTTTAGTGTGTGTCTGCAATTTGTGGGATATCACTAGACCTCCGCCCCTCACCCCTGCCTCTAGTTCAATATGATTTGATCATAGGCCTGTGGTTTGAGGGGGGAAAATATCACAGTTGACTTTAGATTATAACATATAGCTATTCTAAAATGTTTCTTCACGTTATCTGGTTATTAAACTAGACTGCAAGGAGCTTCTTAGTGATAGATATTTGTATGGAAATTAGATTGTGGATAGGGACTTACTTGGTAATCTAGAAGTCTTATTTTTTAATATAGTATACAAAGCTAAAACGTCAAATTGCCATAAATAATGGCCTATGTTGCATTATATATAACAAAATTCTTAAACTCTGTGCTGACCTGCCTGCTTTTTAAAAGCGAATAAAAAGACTGAGAACCAAAGTCAATTGAAACAATTTCTTTTTAAAAGGACTATTAACTTTTTCTAAACTCTTAACATTAAAACTAAAAATTGCATATTTTTGCCTTTACATTATTTTCTCTTTTTGCTGCTACTGTTCATTTTAGAATATGCAAAAAGCTCTTGAAATGAAAGCAAAATACAAATCGGACATGGTCGTTGGTGGCTATGCGGCTTTAATAAGTGTGTGCTGTCGGCATGATAATGCAGAGGACGCGCTGAACCTGAAACAGGAGTTGTGAGTACCCTGGCGCTGAGGCTGCTGAGTTACACCCATGTACCGTCCTTGATGAGTCAAGTGGATGGACTATTATTTTCTTACATTGTACAATTTTTAAAAATGCCTTCGTTCTCAGTGTTTTTGAAATGTCAAAAAAGGAGGCTCTTTGGTTTCTTATGGCTTGTTTTCAGTAAGGTGACTTCAAGTAGGAGGAGACATTTCAAGGCCTTAAAACCAAGCATATGTCACAAGATAGGAGTTGGTGACTGGTTCTTAAGGATTGTTGAGTTCTTTTCTATGTTGTAGTCTAAACAAAATTCTGTCCTTTTCTTGCCTGTTGTTATAGGCTTATCAAAATGAAAATACACCTTTTTGGGATCTGCAAGTTCACAAAGAAGTTAGAATTACCAACAATGTCACGAAGCCAAGTGGTTCTTCATTTGTGTTAACAAAGGAATGATCTCTTAATCATTCACCTCTGTCACTTTGAAAATAAGTCATTTGTGTATGACTTGAAAAGTAAATCTGAACTGAAGTGTAGAAGCCATTGTTTAAGTTTAGTAAACTTCTGATAGTTTGTGAAAAGTAACAAAATGAGTATTGCAGTTCTTATTGCAGTTAACTGACTCTAACATAACAAAAATTTGGCTTTAATTTTCAGCGACCGTTTAAATTCATCTGCTGTTCTTGACACCAGAAAGTATGTAGACCTCGTAAGAGTATTGGGGAAACATGGCAAACTTCAAGGTGAGCCTCAGCATATAAGGAAATAATGTGATGCCAGTACCTTGCCACTGGAGTAACATAGGAATTGATACTAATGGTATATCATGTCCTGCAAAGTGCTTGAACACTTTGCATATAAATTTGCATGTGAATCCAACCAGAGCTGCGTGGACATTGTAGGCCATTAGTTTTAATGGATTGACAAGCTTGTCATTTACATTTACACAGCTCAGTGCTTTTTGCATTTCTGCAGCTAGTTTTTATTAGCATTGCTGTTTGGACTGAGTTTGAAGATCATGACTTATGGCACAATTTGCTTATGTGCCTGGACTTTGTTTTTGCTTAAGAAGGTCTGAAGGCTGAACATAAATCCTTTAAACATAGCCTTCTTTGTAAGAATCTGGGTGTTGCAATAATCCTTCTACTTAAGTATTTATTTAGAAATTTGCAGAAAAAGCATAGTTGATTTTCATAGTCTTAATTTTCTTGTTATAATAATGCAAAGCCTCTTAATTAATTGTAGTTGATACATTTCTTAATATTTGCATGTTTCTTAATCTTTTGGGTGTTTTATTCATTTGGGTGTTTTAATCTTTTATTCATAGATAAGCTAGTTTTAATTTTATTATAGTGAAAAATGCATGGAGATTTTATTTAAATATTGATATTACACACTAGACTAGAAATCCTTTCTAACAAAAATTCTTTTAAAAGATTAGCCTGCTTGTTTTAAATCCGTTTTTTGTAAAGTGGTCAAAACATTTTTTCTGTGCCATAATTAAGAACTGCATTATAAAAATGCACTTATTCCATATTCTAAAATGTTTGTTTCTGCCGTCTTAATGAAGCTTAATGAACCTAATGTATTAACATGCAGTCTTTTGGAAAGCTTTCATTGGCTCTGCTTGGCTAATTAGTATCGACATAGCAAACAGGCCCTATCGGTATCAGACCATTAGTCTGGCTGTATATACAGTGTAAACACATCTTTATTATCTGGCCTCCTGACAAGCCATCTGCTGAAGAAACAATGGTGTGATTTAGCAGATGTTAGCACTGAAGGATAAAAGCATCCATTTAGGAGGATCTTACAGCTATAGGGCAGCCTGTACAGGGTTATGTGGTGCCGAGTGGGCACACAGTCCCTATCTATAATTTGTAGTCAAAGTTGCAGGGAAATGATAAAACCATGCTATTGTGGATTTATAATTGTAGTCTCGTTTAGAAATGCAAGTAGTAATTAACTTGAAATCGGCATTATACACTAGAATTTACATTCCTGCTGGGCTTGAAATGCTGTTTTAATAGCAGTTTGTTTTCCCTACATGAAATTACCTAAGGGTCTTTTGTGTTACTTCATTGTAGATGCTATTAACATTCTAAAGGAGATGAAAGAGAAGGATGTTCTTATCCAGGATACAACACTCTTGTCCTTTTTCCACATCCTAAATGGTGCAGCATTAAGAGGTGAAGTTGAAACAGTGAAACAGTTGCATGAAGCCATCGTGACTCTAGGGTTAGCACACCCGTCTACCTCCATAAGTTCCCCATTGGTCACTCTATATCTGGAAAAGTAAGTTAATTGAATTTTAAAAATTTAAATACTGACGTTAAAAGAATGAAGTCTAATTATTTTGTGATTATACTTTGTAAATCCACTGTGGCAATGGAGAAGCCTTTGGAGGTTGTTGCCACAAAATAAGATTTATGTGGTCTTGCTGGCCTTTAAACCAGTAAACCTATGGTCATGTGGTTTACTTCTAAAGTATAATATTGCATGAAATTGAGGCAACTTTGTGCTTTTAAGTGCTTACAATTAATAAATATAAGGAAGAAGGCACTTGGAACTTTTATTTATATATCATTGTTGTGGGAATGAAGTAGAAGCATCTCATACTCCTTTTCTATATATAATATTGTATATATCAGTGCAACTCTTATAGGCTTAATAGATGCTTTAGAAGATGTTATTTATCATTATAGGGGGAAAATGAGTTTTGTAGGCCAAGATTCACTGAGTTTGAAGAGATTTCTATTGTTAGTGCCCACCGAAGGTATTACTTGCAGTGTAATTAAAAATCTATCTTGAATGTTATGTGCCATTGAGTTGCCTGTGACCCATAGTGACCCTGTGTACAGCAGCTCTGAATCATTTTATTGAGATGGTTACATTTAAGTTAATTGTCTTCTTTTCCTTTTGTGTGTGTGTTTTTGGTTATCTGTATGTGAAACTGACTCAGAATAGGGCAGGCTTTAGAGTTGTACATAGATAGGGTTGCTGTGAGTCACAGGTGACTTGATGGCACATAACAACAACATATGTATTGTGTGTGTTTCATTTCCTGTGTCTTAGTCATACAGTTTTGTAATCAGGTTGTTTTGTGAGTGGGGTTTTCTGGTTTTGATCTAGATGTCTCCCAATTAAGAGTCAGGAGAACATATTTCTTGATTCTCTGCAGATTTTTGGTAATTTCTTTTTAGGGAATATGTTAGTTGAACGTGATTTAATGTTGAGTAAAAAAATATAGCATAAAACCCATCTATTACACTATCTTTATGTTAGAAAGTGTGTGCATAAAGATGCACACCCTTACACACATAGATATTTATGGAATAATTCCTTTGCCATTCAGTCAGGAAACAGTCATCAAGTTCAATTGGCCACATCATACCTCCACAATCTCAGCATTACTTCCTTTTAAAGAAATAGTGATTTAAACAATTACTGTGTTATTGAGTTCTCATATTCACAGCCAACTTTATATAGAAATCCTATAATTAATATGCTTCCTACTAGAATTTTTTTGATTGTTTAAAAGACTCATCTCTGCAGATTGCATGTGGAACTCTGTATAGGGATTTGAAAGAAATGGGCCCAGTGCCCAGAAGAATTAGGCCCTCCTCCACTGCTGGGCAAAAATAAAATAATTAACAATGAATACTGGGCCTCGGTACAAAGATAGCTTACAAATAGAAATACTTTGAAGACAGAGGAGATATACATGAAAGTTTTCCTAAAGAGGTCTGCAGATGGGGCTCATGAACCAAGTAGAACTTAGCCAAGTGAAAATGGAAAGAGCATGGAGTTGGTTGCTCTGGGGTAGTATAAAGTGAGTTGACTGCTGGGCTAGTGTACCACAACAAAACTGAACTATCCTTAATTGACCTAAAGAAATCTAAATCAAATCACTGTCTGATTTTTTTTTTTTACATGTTGAGATACATAAGAAATTATTTGCCTAGGATTTTTTGAGGCCTGTTGTGGAGATTTTTTGGCCACCTTTACCTACTAGAGACATTACCTGTCGCAAGATACATTTATGATAATAATAAAAGGCTTTGTTTCTTTTTCAGAGTCATGATATTAATAAAATAGAGAACATAAATTTTACATTTGTAAGATTGCAGAAAACAATGCTTTTCCTACTCAGGGAAATGTAGAGGGAGGGAAATGGATTTTGAAGCTTTTTTATCAATTTTGATTTTCTCAAATGCATGAAAATTCCTAATGAATTCACAGTCCTGGCAAGTACTGTAGTTTTATCGATTGACAACCTTGCCAAAAAATTCCCTTGTTGGATTTGGTTAAGCACGTGTAATCTTCCCTGATCGTGTGTTCATTGACCTCAACAGATAGGCACATCTAGGAGATGAGACTCATTTATTTAAACTTGAGAGAAAATGATGAAAAGCATTTCAAAATATTCTATAAAATATTCATTCTTTCATTTGGATGGTTAAAATCTTTTCTGGAATATCATTTCTAAAACACCAGAAAAAGGCTACCACATATATATTATTATTATTGTAGTTTTAAAACAAATCCATACTTTGAGCTATTTGGAAAGATAATCTTAAAAGATTCAATACATCTTCATTTTGAACTGACTTTTCCCTCACTGGATAAAGCACAGGAGATATTAGTAGAGTGACAATTTGTGTTAATGTAAATTTGTACAATTGAAAGCGTAACGTTTTTTTATTACAGAAATGGTGCATTTTGTTTTTAATTCCCTTGTCGGGAAATCTAGAACATTAACAGGATTATAAAACTATATAGATTTTGATAAGCTCATCTGGTTTTGCATGCTTAAATACTCTAATTGAACAGAAAAATTCATTTGAACAAACTAATAATCATTAATTTAATTTATATTACATTGTCTCTAAGGCTTGTATCTAAATGTAGTCCAGATGAGTGTTCTTTTAAACATTTTTATTTGTAACTATGTCATTTTCAGTTCATTTCTTTTATTGAAAACATGCATGATTTGAGGAGATGACATGGGACCCCCCATATTCGAGACGAAAGAAATGCTTTAAAATAGGTTAAAAGAGCTTTCGGTTAGTCTTTGTGTTATATAGTAAAGGGAGTAAAATTAGTAAAATCTGGGCTGTTGGTTTTAAAGCATAAAAAGTTGTATGCTCTTTCAGGTTTACTTGTTATACCTGATCCATTTTGGTTTCATGGCATATGAAAAATATCTGAAGCTCTTTAACTGGATTATATTAGTGTAGATGATCAAAGCAGTAATTTCTGCTTTTCATGAAGGATTTTGCTGTGCTGCTGTAATCTGTATGCACATATGCATGTCATTTAAATGTACCGCAGAACTTGTGTGTATATATATGTAGTCCTCATAAATTAATCTTTACTTCTTCATAAATATCAGCCAATCACAGTGTAAGTTTTAAAATTAACTGTTAATACTTGGGGTGTTTTGTAAATGTGAAATATACTTTTTTAAAATGTTGGTTATTCTGTTTCATTCTAACACACCACCTTCAATTTTAGCATCTTCATTTGTACTGGATACTTTTATTATTTGTGGGAATACTTGCCTTCTAGAGTAAAACTATGTACTGAAAGGAAATTAAGGAGGTTTGGCGCTTTCACTCCATTATTGCAATTAAGAATTTAGCATCATCAATGCCAAAGGACAAAAGTGGTTCATTTGCCCTAGGGGGACAGGACAGTGATAAGATGATTTTTCGTCAAGGATCATTGGGTCGTAATTAAGTTACATTCATGGCTATTGCTTTTTGAAGGATGATTGGTAAATGACAGGCTTCATGTGCTTAGTACGGACAGTGTTCACTAGGGTTTTTTCTCCCTCTGTCAGAAAATCCTGTTGAGCCTGATAATGTAAATGTGGCATTTTATTCTGAACAAAAGAGCAGGGAAATGAGCTATCTTGTCTAATCATTCAGTTGTTTAACACCGACTTCCAGTTTAGACTCAATTGGCTGGAAAGCACTTGACATGTGAAGTTAGTGCTGTTCGGAACGCATGTTTGAGTAAATTTTAAAGTAAGTGACAGCTAAATTGTACCTAGGGAAATTACAAAGCCTTCAACACAGTTAATTTTTTGGGGAGGATTAGTTGTAATTGCAACACCAGTCTCCTTGAAGATTTTTCATTTATAGATGATGAACAAGGAAAAAAAACATTTAGCTCTTTCAAGGGCTGGTTTTCTTAACAGAATAATTTTTGTGAGTGTGATGGTTGGTGTCTCCTGAATTTGTTTCTCCTCATATTTGAACACCTGCTTAAGATTTCGGGAATACTTTGGGTTTGGGGTGTGAAGGGGATTTTTTGGCCAGTGCTTTTCACCTACCTACCTTATTTTGAACTTTTTTCTCCTCAAATTTCTTTTCTCTTCTAATGATGTTAGTCTTGAGATCATTTTTCAGTCCATAAGTCCTTTTAGTACATTGCTACCTCGCTAACATTTTGTGCCTAATGTGGAAGCACTTTATTCCAATTAAACATTACTTGCTTTCTTTTTTTAAAAATATGTACTCTCTTGGGTTAGAAAGATACTTGCTTATAGGTGAGTAGTTAGCTGTGTTTGAATTAGAAGTGTTTTGTTTCCTGATGCCTTTATGGAGATATTTTCATGGTAAGTGGGTGCATGGTTAAGATGTAAGCAAGTCCAGTAAGCTTACATCTTGACCTAGGGTTTTGTTTCTGCCATTGATACCGTCTTATTTTTTGGTTTTGTAGTAAGAACTGAAACAAAAGATAGCATTAGATTTGTCCCCTGAACTTTTAAGCTTGCCTTTCTGGCTATTTCTCCAATTGTAATAATGAAAAATTCTAATTCATAGTAGTCTTTTATGGGAGAAGAGTGAGCAGTCTCTTCCCATGCGATTAACTGGCTCTGAAAACATGCCAGAGGATCAGGTATGGGTCGGTTCCAACTCTGGTACACAGCAACAACAGTAGTCTTATATGTGGTGATGTTTCCTTGAAATCTGAACTGTGAGTTCTAGAGTTTTTGGTGTGAACTAAATGATGCCTTTAAGGTTAATAAATAGAATTCTTTTGTAAGTGTTCACATTAGGTATATGTATTCTTAAACTTTGGAATTATTTTTGGAAAAAGACATTTGGCTGGGAAAGGTGGAGTTAGAAAAGCAGAGCAAGACCATCGGGACAGAGTTGCTGTAACAGTGGGCCTGAGCGTGTCAGATCGTGAGGATGGTACAGGACAGGACAAGGTTCAGATCTGCTCATAGGGTCTCTGTGAGTTCAGCTCAGCGGAATCTAACATCACTGTTAATGCTGTGTATCTTTATTTCACAGGTTGATAGAATTTTGGTAAAGTGTCTGTTAAGTTAGTTTGCATCAATCAGAATACTATTACTTAAAAAAAATAAATATTTTCTAAGTAACTTTATATATTCGTCTGAAATGGTTTTTTGGAGTGATGGTTGTTTTGTGCCATTGAACCAGAACTACTTCAGAGTATGTGGTTCAAGTCCTCTAGCTGCTCAGTGGGAAAATGTAGGCAGTCTCCTATAGTGATTTACTGCCTCTGAAAATCTACTGGCTGGTCAGCTACAAGTCAGCTCCTCCTTGACAGTAAATAATAGCAACAGATCGTGTAGGAGGAGATTGCTCATATTTCTCCCATAGAGCAGGTGGTAGATTTGAACCATGTACCTTTGGGACATACCACACTGTGGTATCAAGAACAGCATTCTACAGGGTTTATTTTGGTTTTGTGCTATTCAAAGTTGTTGAAAACAATTACATTTTAATTTTTTAATTAGAGTGAAAATTTACGAATAATACTAATTTTCCATATAATCATTCATAGGGATTTTGTTTTATAACATTACGTGCCATTCATTAATTACAGTGTCTGAACGTGTGTCCCTACATCTAACTTATCTATTATTTTTTATTCCCCTTTTTATCCTTTTATCCTTGTTTTAGCTCAAAGATTGAATCTGTGTAGAAACCTTTTCTTAGCTTTTTACTGCTCTTCTATCATAATTATAGTTTTGTGACTGACGGATGTCACTCAGCCAAATTTGTTCTACATTTACCCACATTGTGCAATATTTTACACAGCTTCTTCATCGCCTTTTAGTGATGCGTAATATTCTATTGTGTACACCACAATTTCTTTAACCAATGATGGACACTTGAGTTAAAACACTATAAATATTTTTGAGATTAATTTCTAACATTTGTGATTCATTTATACATAAAATTAAGTTATGATAATAAGAATGAAGAAAGAGTTTGGAATCCAGAATTAATGTTAGAACAAGAGTTCTTCAAAGGATTATTGTAATTTTAGACTTGTTGATGACCCTATGAACAGTGTATCTGTAGAACCTTAAACTGATTTTGAGTGTACAAAGAATATTGTCACAAGACTAGAAATACTTGAGTGGCGGCATGGTGGCTTACCTTTGGGCAATAAAATTTGTCGCCTTTTGATATTTCCCTGTTCTTACTGATTTTATCTTCCCTAATGTAAATGGTGCTTTCACTGTTTATTCCCCTCTGCCTACTTGTTGATCATTTTCACTACTGGTCCTAAACGTACTTGAATAGATTAACCAAAGAGCACAAATGCATAAAATCTTAGAACTGAGGATGAACTGTAAAATCTTTGTCTTTAGCCATTATGACAATCTACATCTACATCACTTCTTGGAAGGAATCGAACTGTGTATAGTACACACTCATTGGAATGGAAATCCAAAAGTCATGAGGATACAACTACTTGCATAAGTAAAGTGACTTTTAGATATTGTTTTCTTCATCACTCAGATCTTCACATTAATAATAAAGATTAGTGAAGACATCAAGTTATGCAAGCAATGTAAATTTTAATCTTTTTTTTTTAAGTGGTAAGCAGCAGCCATAAGTCAAAATGTTGATAATAGGAATTGAGAAAACTGCTCATTTTTAGTTCATTTCTGTGTTCACTACACCTTGGATGAAGTGTTTCATTGTAGATATCTAACTCATTTTGTTGACAGCCTAAGGGGAGTAACATTTGTTCTTAAAATTACTAACAAATACACGTATTTTTCCATTTTGCTATTCTTTTCTCTTGTTCTTCTGAGCATGCATAATCTTCAAATGCCTATATTTGGAGACCAAAACTATTAGCATGTCTCTTTGATTGACAGAAGAATTATTTATTCATTTATTGATAGCCTTGACCTGACGTAGAAGAAATACAATTGAGACAATACTATTCTAGTTTGGGAATTGATCTGAAAAACCATATCTTGCCATTAAGAATAAAACAACAAAACAAATCAGTATGTGTTTCTTTTATTCTTAGAAATGTTTTAGTAGTTTTCCATTAAATACAACTGTAGAATGGCAAATAACTGAATGTGTATCTGAAGCTCAGGAAAATACTGATTATATAAAGCTTTATATCATATGTGGTAGCTATTGTAGCATTTCTCTTGTATGACAGTAATCTAGCCTGCAACATCTACTTGCGGTTTTGAAATTAACCTGTAATTTAGTCTTCACCCCAAATGACAAAAATTGAAATGACTCTGTGGGGTGCCAGAAGATGCACTGTAAACAGGGCTTCGGAAGGGGCTAAGGTAGAGCTCTGTCAGGGTAGCTCCATTTACACTGTGTCAGTATTATTGCAGCAAAATTAATACTTCTCCATTTTATTTTACTTTTTAGTACAGTTTAAAATCTTAATCTAGATAAAATAGTAATTCAGGCCAAGTAACGTAACATTTATATAATGGACAAAAATATTAGAGTTTTAACAGAAAATAAGGCTTTTCTTCCTTTTTGGAAACTGTTGCACATATGAACACATGTCTCTCCAAAGAGTGTCTTGGTTGTCACTAGATCTGTTTTAGTCCTTGTCACTAACCAGGTTTCCTTGTTTTCATTAATATTCTTTCAAAACTTTTTTATTCCAAATAGCACCACATTCTTAGATTGAGCAAATAACTTTTAATAGAGCTTTAATGTCTTTTTAAATGTATTGAATTGAAAGAGCGATGTCTAGGATTCCTGGTTCTAGTATCCGCTTTTATTTAGGATCCTTAGGCAAAATAATCTCTTATTGCCTCAGTTTTCTATTTAAAAATAAAAGGAACTGGACAGGAATTTGATCACATAGTCCCTATAACTAACTCTTCCAAGGTCTTATGTTTCAAAGCAGTCGTTCTTATATTTAATAGTTTTGCTTTATAAAGGAAATAAAAGGGTACTTTTTGAGAATCCACGTGAATAAATTTGCATATTTTGAAAGAAACTCTGGCTTAATTTTTTTAACTAATTGTTATATAAGACAAGCAGTATCTTTATAATGGGAAAGACTTTTTAAAAAAAATTGTTAAATAAGAAATTATAAAATCTCTGATATTTCACTGACCTACAAATACATCCTACTGTTAGCACCAGTAACTTCCAGGTATCTGTAAATTTGTTGTTTTTCCTCTGCTTACCTCCGAAAGCTGAAAGTATCTGAGCACACCCTGTCAAAGTTGACAGATACTTGAGAGTTCCTTGAGGGCTACTAATGTAAATTTAATAAAAATTTCAAAACATGAAATTACTGAAGAGTACAAACTTACATTATTGGGTAGAAAATATATTTGATATTGTTCTTGCTTTTAGAAATAATATCTTCCTACAGTAGCTTTTTACACAAAATCATATTTTACTTGTCACTAGATCTGTTTTAGTCCTTGTCACTTAGAGTGTACTTTGATCTGGACTATTTTTAAAGTACCACAAGACAAGCTAAATAGTCACAGATGCAGCAACAAGAGTCCAGGACTGCTAACGGTATCTGTATTCTGACTCTATGAAGATTGCCTTCAGTAGCACCCAGTCATGTGTATTTTAATCTTTAGAAACCATTGTTGACGATATAAACAGAATTTGAGTTATTTTATTCATTGTTAATTGTTGATGTTTCTAAGGGATGATATACCTGCTGCTCTTGAGGCTTCCCTTGACTGCTTTCAAAAGTACAAAATACTACCAAGAATTCATGATGTCTTATGCAGACTGATTGAGAAAGGCGAGACGGATCTGATTCAGAAAGGTTAGTCACCTTTGAATGTCTTACTTAAGTGCCTGCCTCTTAAATGTAATGCATTCCTATGAAGAGACTATTAGAGAAGTTTTTTATATTCACGATTTCATTTTTATATTTGTTTTACTCTTCACACTGCCAGTTCTCTTTTAAGGCCTAAATATCATACATACCTTCTGTGAGTGAAGGAATATGGTAAAAGTCTGGTTGATAAAGCTGTAATTTTTAAATTATTTTAAACACTTGTTTTTAAGATGGCTAGTTATCCAGAATTTCATGCTGTATTGTGTCCTTGTGTGGTGGTTTTTCATCTATTTTCTTCTTTCTTCTCTAGCAATGGACTTTGTGAGCCAAGAACAAGGTGAAATGACGATGCTCTATGATCTTTTCTTTGCCTTCCTACAAACAGGAAATTACAAAGAAGCCAAGAAGATCATTGAGGTATGATTTTAACTATAGCATTCTAATTGTACAGCTATTTAGACTTTTAATTAGAATACATTTAAAATTTTTAACCTTTAATTACACTTGTTCTGATTCATGTTAATAGCATTCAATCCCAGTAGGGGGGAAAAAAAGAACCAACTTGGCCAGCTTCTTTCTTGTGTATAATTACAGTTCAGAAAAGGCAGTCTGGTTGTATATTGAATTTGTTTCCTTACTTTGTTAAATTCACTGTTATATATCAAAATGATATTTGCATATTAAGTCTTGGATTGTGGAACAATTAAATTAAACTGGCATTCCTGGGTGTAAAGTTGCTAATCCTCTTTGCCAAGGAATTCTTTGTTCTTAAAAGCAGTAGAATTTAATTTGCTGCAGACCATGCTCAGATTTATTTGTAATGCTTGTCTACAAGTTAATCAGCCAAACAGGTGCTGTCTGCAACTGTTTGCCATTTAATTTAAAATTTCTTCTTCTTTTTTTTTATAAACTACCATAAGCAGCTTATGGGAAGTGGTAGGTGACAAACCTGGCCTTTTTAGGATTAGTGTATTTTATCTGTACTTGATTGAAATTTTGCTTACTGAAATTGATAAGTCAAAGGGCAACTGCTATTCTTTGCCCACTAAAGAAAACAAAATGTCTGACAGAAAACTTACCTGTTGTCTTAAGAAACGACATTGTATCTTGTGATTAAAACTGTGAAGTTGAAAATACATCAGTAATCTGTCTCTCCAGATCATACTTTTCCCAGAAACACCCATGCATGAGGAATGGGAAGCACCTTTGTTTTATCAGAAAATGAAAATGTAGGCATAAAACTTAGAAAATTATTATTTCACTGAATGCTTTAAAGAAAAGTCTGCTGAAAAAAGAGAACTAGGAAAGCAATTCAGAACTTTTTTCTGTTTCCTGTGATTCAGTCTACCCGCTGCAGCCATGGACAGATGCTTTTGTAGCTTAGGCATATCACTTGAGTTTCCTGGAAATGGTTTAAACTCTTGAGCTAAGTAGGCGCAGTACTTCTGAAAATGAGGGGGTGCCATATGCTTGTTGAATTTTGTTCTCTGTATATACTGTCAAATACAAGAATGGTTACCCATGGTGAACATTGTTTGGTGGAGCTCGCCGATTCAAATAAGCCTGGAAGCAGGACTGGCATCCATTTCAGAAATTGCTTGTTTCTGGAAACCCTATGAATCTGGAGCAAGGATGAAAGTTATACAAGTGTTCAGGTCTTGCATTCATAGGGTTGCTGTGAATCATCTATGACTCAACAGCACTTAACAACAGCAACAAAATATATGGTGTCAGGATTAGACATAGATTAGAAATGAAGAGAGTCTGTAGAAGGAATTAATGTGTTGCTCTTGGGTGTAGTGTACAGAGCCAAAAGCATACTTGGCTTTCCCTTTGCCTTCTACGACTTAGATAATAATGGGTAAGTTACTAAATTTCCATTTCCTTATCTATGAAGGGAAACATAATGCCTGTCTTTACATTTCAGTCACATAAAATATGAAAAGCAGTGTCTTTGTTTCCTGAATTGTAGTAGGTGAATTGTAGCAGCACATAACTTTCTCGTTATATTCTTATTACCCCTCAAAGGTACAATTTGAATTGTCTTCTTTAGCCTTTCCACTTTATTCTCTGAATGATGCTTAGTAGGTAGAAGGAGACAGACTCTTAAATTTGTTTACCATTGTGTATTGAGGGTAATCTTTTAGGAATTGCGGCTAATACCAAAGACCTTTCATGATTTATTAATGGAGAATCTGGTAAATGACCTCCTCTGTCATTTTGTTGCTGTTAGGTGTCATCGAGTCTATTACAATTCATAGCGACCCTATGAACAAAAGATCTGAACCCTGTATGTCCTGCACCATCCTCACACTTCCTGACACACAAGAACCCATTGCAACAGTCTCTGTGTCAGTCCACCTGGTTGTGCATTACCCTCCTCCCCAGTTTGTTCTTCTTCCCCGCCATCCGAATGTCTGTTTTAATTGTCCAATTGCCACAGTGCTTGTCAAAGTCAGTTCTGATTAATCTCCTTTGTCGGTGTGTCCTTTGCCATTCCCTATCACTCCTCCCTGAGAGAGACTTCACCCTGATTCATAAGGAAAAGGGGATGGCGTATTCTCTTAGCTACTTCCTGCTGAAAAGGGACGCTGTGGGTTTCAGGGTGAAGATCTTCTCTCACTACTCTAAAGGGCCCCTTTGGCAGTAGGAAACACATAGACTATTATGGAGATTGATTTTGGAATTCAGATGCACTGTTACCAATTGTGCATATCCTTGAATATGTATCATGGGGGTGTTGCAACCTAGAAGACACAAATTTAACAAGTTATAAGTACATGAGTCAAAAATTATGGAAAAGTAAAAGAAAAGATTCTTTCATTGTTTTACAAACCCTCCCCCAGGTCCCCTCCACCGTGTAGCCCTCTCTCTAGACTCCTGTGATGACAGAAATACCTAGTCACATATCTCTTTTACAGTTTTCTCCCTCCTCTGTTTCAGTGCAGTATACATTATTGAACACATCTTACTCAGTCTCTTCCCCAACCCTGAGGTTAGTCCCATTCTACAACAGTGGCATCATGTAATATTTGTCCTTTTGTGACTGGGATATTTCACTCAGCATAATGTTCTCCATAGTCAACCATTTTGAATAATATTGCATGAGTTCCTTGTTTTTTAATGCAGCATAGTATTCCATTGTGCAAATATACCACAGCTTCTGTAGCCATTCGTTTGTTGATGGGCACTTAGGTTGTTTCCAACTCCTTGCTATTGTGAACAAAGCTGCAATAAACATGGGAGTGCATATATCTGCTTGGATGTCAGCTATGGTCTCTTCAGGGTATATTCCCAGTAGTGGAATTGCTGGGTCAAATGGTATCTCTATTTGCAACTTTTTGAGAAAGCACCATACTGCTTTCCACAGGGGTTGCACCATTTTACACTCCCACCAACAGTGAATCAGGGTTCTAATTTCTCCACAGCCTCGTCAGCATTTGTTGCTTGCTGTTCTGTTAAATTTTGCTATTTTGACTGGGGTGAAATGATTTCTCATAGTTGTTTTAATTTGCATCTCTCTTAGGGCTAGGGATTTTGAGCATTTCTTCATGTGCTTGTTAGCCATCTGAATGTCGTCTTCAGTGAAGTGCCTGTTCATATCCTGTGCCCATTTTTCTATTGGATTCTTTACCTTTATCTTGTTGTGGTGCTCAAGTATTTCATAAATTCTGGCTATAAGTCCCTTATCTGATACGTTATTACCGAATACTTTTTCCCAGTCAGTGGCCTCCCTTTTTACCCTGTTGGAGAAGTTCTTGGATGTGCATAGGGATTTGAGTCCCCTTTACAATTTTAAACCATGCAGTTTTCCCTACTTTGTTCTCAAAACAGTCTCCCTTATCCCTTGGACTAGAATAGCAGGATATTAAATGCTATGAGAATATACTCATGGACATTTTCAAGTTGTGTGTGTTTTGTTTTTTTTTAAATGAGAAATTGTAAATGAATTAAAGGTAAATTCTTTGGGGTGGAAACATCACTTTCCACCTCTAAGGATTTTAGAGTTCTTAATATTTTCTAAGGATTATTAAAAAGAAAGTAATAATGATTAATACACTTGTTGTTGTTAAGAGCCATCAAGTCCAGTATGACATATAACGACCCTATGAGCGACGGATCAGAACCCTCTTCTGTCCTGTGCCATCTTGTTTTCCCCCTGTCTTTATACTTCTCACACACCAGAACCCACCACAGCTGTCACCGTGTCAATCTACTAGAACGAGACATCAATTCTTCTGTCATCCTTATTCATCGTCCAGCTCTCAGATGTATAGCAAGTAGTAGAAAAGACCATGGCCTGAATCAGATGCGCTTTAGTCCTCAAACTGACATCATAACGCTCAATAATTTGGAGAAGTCTTTAACTGCCGACTTTCCCCAGTGGAGTGTATCTCCTTATTTTCCCTGGTGCGACAGCCTCTTCTAAATCCTGCTTGAACTTACGACAGTTCGTATTTATGTATTGCTCTAGTTGTTTTTGAATAATCAGCAGTATTTTGCTTGCATGTGATATCAAATTGTCCAACAGTTTCCACATTCAGTTCTCTCGCCTTTCTTGGGAATGGGAACATATAGGGATCTCTTCCATTCTGTTGGCCAGACAGCTTGTCCTCCAAATTTCCTGGCATAGACTGGTGAGCACATCCAGAGCTGCATCTGTTAATTCAAAAACAAGTCAGTTGGTATCTCATCGATTGATTCCTAGGGCTGCTTCCCCCACCCCACCCCAATACCTTCAATGCAGCTTCCATTTCTCCCTCATGACCACTGGCTCCTGTTCATATGGTACTTCCTAAATTTTTCCAGTGTCAGGGACTCGTGTGAAGCTCCTTGGTTAAAAAGTGTTACCCTACTGTTTAAAAGGTTCAGGGTACTTGAATGCTTATTCTTTGTGTGGGAAGTTAGGGTGGAATTGTTGGGGAGAATTAAATATGAGATGGTGTTTGATGGAAATGGCATTAGAGGTAGAGAAATTACCATAAAGAAAAGAAGTTGAGGTGGAAAAGAAAGATCAATAAACTTTTCCATGTCATTATATGACTTGTAGGAAGTGTTTGAAAGGATAGTTGTTCTTAGAGTTTTAGAGACACAGTCTCCTTATTATTGTTGTTGTGTACTGTCAAGTCAAAACCAACCCAAAGCTGACTCTCCAGTGAGTTTTCAGAGGCAGTTAATCGCAAAGAGATTGCCCATCCTTCCCTGGAGCGGCAGGTGGCCTCAAACGGCATGCCTTTGGGATTGCAGTGCAACTTCTTGCCACTTAGCCACCAGAGTCTTAGAGATGCTTTAATCAGAATAAAGAAGTTGGGGTTAATTTAGAAGACAGAACATTTATACTGTTGTTGTTGTTGTTGTTCTTGATTGCCTTCAAGTCAAGCATGACTCATAGTGACCCTGTAAACAAAAGGCCTGAAGCCTCTTTACAGCTAATGACATTTGATAGAGTTTACGGAGGCATACTATTTAGGAAGTGGATGCCACTCCTGCTTCCAAAAAAGGGAAGATGAGGCAGTTAGATTTAAGATGTGTGTTGGTTATTTATTGTGGGAATTTTTCATGGTGGCAGTTTGTTGTTAGTGGCTAACCTAAAATTGGGGTTCATCCACACGTAGCACAGTGGAAAGCCTATCTGCTTCCACATTTCTAAACTGTGTGACATTCTGTCCAGTGTGACACCTTTCATTTCTTACCAGCTGCAAGTTGATTCCTGCATAATTCCATGTTTTTGTAACATACGGTCATATGACATGTGCCATTGACTGAGTGTTCACTCATTCTTTTACAACCTATGAAACAATTTCAGTTAAATAGAGTATTTAAAGGCTCAGGTTTTTTGCCCTTTGTTTCTGTGTATTTTTTATCTATAGTTTAAACATTTTTTCAGGTTACATCATTGCCTTGGCATTTTCTTAATCTAGGACTTTTAAAGCATTATTTGTAATGCCCACATTGTTCCATTAAATAAATGAACTAAAGTTCATTTGCCCATTTATTTTTCTTTTAAGAAAAATTTGTTGCAGTAATTCTTGTTTTGGCCTCCTGTTTAAAAACCCTTGTGGTCAGCAGTATGGGTCTGGAATCCATTTTGAAAGTCATCTGCAGGAGCCGGGTTCTACAGAATCTTGTTGGCTGGGACTGGTGAGCATTAGGGTGGAATGTTGATTTGCCAACAACAACAACAACATACAGAGAGCTCCATTAGCCTAGTGGATAGAAAATTACGCTACCAAGCCCAAGGTGGGTGATTATAATCTGTGGCACTCAGGCCTGGTGTACATTGATTTTTATCAGACATTCTTCTAAGTGGTATAGCACTAGTCTGTGCATTGCTGTACAGAGGTAACTCGTGGTTGCTGTGATGCTAAACACTGTAACACCGACGTGTCAAATGTGGTAATGGTTACCCATGGTAGACAGAGGTGGGGCTTCCCAATTAAAACAAGCTCGGAAGCAGGAGTGGCATCCACTTCCAAAATGGCTTGCCTCCAGAAACTCCATGAACATGGAGAAACGACCAAAGTTATACAAATGTTCAGTTCTTTCGTTCCTAGGATCACTATGAGTTGTCTACAACTCGACGGCACTTAACAACTACAACTATCACAGTTTATATCTTAGTCTTTAGCTTATTTACTTAGGGTTATTATGACTTTTTATAAGTTCCCTGGCAGCAAGGCAAAAAAAAAAATAAAAATTGAAAATCAATGTTTTTATAGCTGAGATAACCACATTTAAGGCTCATAGTTGTAGAGATTGAACTAAAACACACACCTCTTAAATTCTAGTCCAGCATTCATTTTACATAATGATAAATTGAGATGTTACTTCTCTATAAGCTGAAAGTTGTAAGTCATTTAGTCATCTCCCAGAAAGTTGGTCAAATAAAGTAACACAACACTTTTTGAATAATTCATTCCATGATTCAAGACAGGGTGTTAGACTCACAGAGAGATGATACATACAAGTGTCAAACATTAAAGAATGGTGTGAAATATTAGCCATATCAAAAAATGTCTGTAAAGCAGTTGCTGATTTAATTTCATCTGCAGTTCGGTGCTCTCGGCACAGAGATGATTAAGACCACATTTCCTGAAGCTGAAACCTAGATTAGCATTTCATGCTTCTCAGATAGATTTCATGGACAACTGCACATGAACCTCACAGAGTATATTGAGAATGAATTAGGGCAAAACACGTGCTTGGTTGTGGGGCTTGTCACTTAATAGTAATCATGAAATTTTAAGTCAGTCTGATTTAACCTCCATGATCTTCTTACTCTCAGTATCTGAATTAACAAAGCCACCCACTCTTGCTTCAAAACTTGTTTCTTCTCTTCCCTTTAGGAAGAGAGTTGTTGGCTTAGTGATAAGGAGTTGGACTGCCAACACAAAGGTACACAGTTTCAATCCACCAGCTGTTCCATGGGAGAAAGATGGGCAGTCTCCCCTCTGATTACTGTCTCTACAAACCCACTGGATAGGTCCACTATGTGTCAGTTCTGACTCGAGGGTATACAACAACCGCAGTAACAGTGATGTCCATTCAGGCACGAAAATAAATGTACATCATCTAAATCAGGCTTATAACATGTTCAGATCTGCAGTTTCTGTTCTGTCACTCTCGAGTCACCAAACAGAATTTAGAGTAAATTTGTTATCTTCTCACTTTAGGGAAGAAACAAACTCTTACTTGATGACTTTTGTTTATTTCTCTTATTGCCATAGTTGACCCTCCAGTGGGTTTTCAGAGGCTATAAATCACACAGGACAAGGTTGCCCATCTTTCCCCGACCGAACGGCTAATGGATTTAAACCAGTAGGGAGACAGCACCATAAGGTTGGCAGCACAATTTCCTGTGGCACCAAGTTGTGCCAAAAAATCTTGAGGACAGCTACCCACCTAGCTGACTGGAAGAGATCCATGTTTATTTCTATTCCAAAAAAGGAAAAAAAGAGTGTGGAAATTATCAAACAGCATCACGTGCAAGCAAAATCTTACTGAAGATTATCCAGAAATGATTGGAACAGTACATTGACAGAGGACTACCAGAAGTGCAGGCTGGGTTTAGATGAGGCCATGGCACTAAGGACATCATTGCCAGTGTCAGATGGATCTTGGCTGAAAACAGAGGACCAGAAGAATGGTTTTTTATATTTCATTGACTGCAGAAAGGCAGTTGACTGTGGATCACAACAGACTGTGGCTGACTCTGAGAAGAATGAGAATCACAGAACATTTAATTGTCCTTATACAAAACCTATACTTGGACGAAGAGGCAGTCGTCAGAATAGAGCAAGGAAACATGTTTCAAAATTGGGAAGTGTGTACACCAGGAATGTGTCCTAACTTCTAGGAGGCTGGGCTCTACGAGGAGAAATGTGGCATCAGTATTGGAGGTTGACTCATCAACAACCTGTGTTATGCAGATGATACAGCCTTTCTTGCTGAAACTGAAGAGGACACGAAGCTCTTGCTGGATGTCAGAGACTGCGGGGGTTTTTTTTGAGGGTCAACATCAAGAAAACGATTCTCACCACTGGGCCTATTGGCAGCATCATGATCATGATAGATGGTGAAGAGATTGAGATTGTTGACAGCTTTAGTTTGCTTGGCTCCACAGTCAACTTTTTTTGGTAGGAGATCAAACCACCATTTAGTTAATTATTAATTAAATAATTAATATAAAGTCCAGGTGCTGAAAAACACAGTGACTACTACAGTCAACACTCTTGGTACCAGCAGTCAGGAAATTAAGAGACAAATTGCATTGGGAGAGTCTACTGTCAGGAATCTCTCCAGAGTACTGAACAGCAACAGTGTCAGTCTAGATCATAGTCTTTGCAGTTACTTACTATGTGTTTCAGAAAGCTGGACAATGACTAGGGGTGATAGAAGAGTTGCTGTCTTTGAGCTGTGGTACTGGAGGAGTATTGAATATACTGTGGACTACTAAGAGAACAAACAGGTTTGTCCTAGAGAGGGTGAGACCTGGCTGTTCCTTCGAGGTCAGGTTTCTGAAGCTTTGTCTATTAAACTTTGGGCATGTTGCAAGGTGGGGACATCGTGCTTGGGGGAGGGCTCGGCGGGACAGTACAAGAGAGGAAGACCCTCAGTGAGATGGATTGATTCAGTTACTGTAGTGGTGGGCATAAGTGTGTCAGAGACAATAAGGTTGACACAGGATAGAGCACAGTTTAGGGCTGTTGTACATAGGGTCGCAATGAGTCACAAGCAACTCAACGACACATAGCAATAACAAGTTCTATTTAAAATATTTTACATAACAAAAGCAAAAAGAGACTAGGTTTAAGTTCATTCTTTCAATTAAGCATTCATTTATTTACATAAATTTTATCCCATCCAATTAAAGCTGGTATGGGAGAAGGGTAGTTTGTAATGGTTATTTTTCCTTTAAGTTTTGTTTATTGCTCTTGAGAATATGCACAGCAGAATGGACATCAGTTAAACGGTTTTGATTAAAATTTTATTGCATTTTCTCTTTCTGCCTTCAACTTCCACTGTTTAAAATTGAATAAGATGTTTAGAGATAAGCCAGAAATGTAGACTGTTACAGAAGCCTAAGAGATTTAGTTAATCTGACCTAGATGTTCTTTTGATGATTGAGATTCATATGTGAAAACCATTCTCAATTTCAAAATGAAACATAGGTCTATCTGTCATATAAATCAACTATCCTGCCAGTGACGGCAGATTAACCAGCCCTAAACAGGAGCAGTTTGCCGTGAAAGTTGTGCTGTTTATCATCAGTGCCATTTGGATCAACAGTATGAAAAGACACAAGTGAATGTTACCCCTGTATTTTACTGTGTTCTAAAGAGGATTAGCTACAGCTTTTTCCGAGGATTTTTATAGTCATTGATGTTTGTTTAATTTTTAGTATAATGCATATGACACAAAACAGAGAATCCTTAGTAGGAAGTGTGTTCCATTGTGCATGTTAATGTTATTTGAGCATACATTCCAGTGATTATTTATTGTATCTCTATACATCTGGAAACGTTAGACAGTCAAAACAAGGACTCCTGCTGCTATACCACTTGTTATTCTACTAAAGTTACAAGAGTTTCATTTTCTTCTGCTCTTAATTTAACATTGTTAACAATATTAATGCATATTGGGTTTCTACAATGTGCTTTTGAATTTACATTTTAATTGTATAATGTTAAATAATGGTACTGGAAATTTCTAAATTAAGAGACAGAATACTGGGCAAACTTTTGATCTGTTGTGTAAAGAGGCACCATGAGTCTGAATCAACTTGATGGCACCTGACAGCAGCATAAATAAGACATCATATTCAGGGAATGCCTCATTTTATCTCCAAAGTTCAGTGGGTAGAGCAGTATAGACACAGTTCCTCTAGTTGTAGCAGCCTAGGGAGATGAGTGTATAGATTCCTTATGTTAATGCTTTCATTTAAATATAGTGTTTAATACTGTGGTTAGAGATGCACATCCTTGACATTATGTTGAAATGGGTTTTCTTTCTTTCCCCAGTCTCAAAAAAATACTGAAATGAGAATTAATGCTGAAACCTTACCAATTCCTGACAAAATATGTAGCATATATCTCAGTTACTGAAATAAACTGTACAGTAGTTTTTCAGTACTTGGTTTGCTTTATTCTTGAAATAATTCGTTGAGTACTATCTAAACTAAAATGAGCTCATTGTCATATCATCAGTACCATCTCCTAACTGGAGATTGAGATTTTCATGGGAAGATTGCCAGATTTTAAACACCTGGCTTTGGGTTGGCAGTGCAACTCCTTACCTACTAGGTCAGCAGAGTTCTCTAGGTACTAGGCAAGTATCTGTGGTACATAGAATACTTTCATCACTATAATCTTTTTAATGCATTTTTATTTTATGTTGTTTCCTTACAAAGTTTGTATGTATTGTATTTCACGCTATCCTTCATTTATATTTGTGTTTCCTACAATAATTCCTATTTATTATATTTTGTAAAATTAATCATCATTGAACTATGCCCACCATTAACCTGTCTTTCCAGATCCCTGCAGGATCTTTCCCATTTCCTTTACTCACCCCTCCCTCCACCCACCAAGTTGTGTGACCTTATGATTCCCCCCTGCCCAACCTCCCCCCATTAGATCCTCATATATATTTTACTAGTTTTTACTTTATTGCACTAATGCAGTATTTGTCTTTATGAGACTGACTGAGCTTGTTCACTCTCCAGTCCCTCCCAAGTTAAGTAATAATTTTCTAAATCTTTGCTCCTGAGTCCTACATAATGTTCCATCATTTCTCAGTCCATTCAGTTGTGACTGCGCATTTGAGCTGCTTCTATGTTCTTGCTTATTACTATAAATTTTAAAAGCATTAACTCTTGAAGAAGGTACTGGTTTGTTATGCTAGTTGCATTTCTTCTAGATACAAGTTAAATATACATTGCATTTTATGTTCTGATCATAATTAAAAGTCTTTGATAACAGTGACTGAGTTATAGGCTTCTTTCAGAATATATGTTTGGGAAGGAGGTAGTAAGTTCATTAGATCTTTGAGGAAAAACATTCACATTTAGCTAAAAGTCTAATTGTGTGTACTATGGTTATTATATTTTACAGACACCAGGCATCAGAGCTCGCCCTTCAAGACTACAGTGGTTTTGTGATAAATGCATTTCAACTAACCAGGTTTGTATTTCATCTCTGACAGCTGATCTTACATGGAAACTTGCTTCTGCTCTGAGTGACTGAGGAATTTCTTAGTGGGGGTCAGTGGACTGTCTGCTTAAGCTCCCCTCCAGTGCAAGTATCTGTGCTCAGCATGCCAGCAAAACCATGGGGGAGAGAAGTCTAGTGTTTCATGGAGTTCTTTCTTAGAGGATAATGCCCATTGTTTTCCCCTTACCCTGTTCTCCTCCCCAGTTATCTATTTTCTCCACATTTGTTGTTGTGGTTAGGTATCATTGAGTTGGCCACAACTCATAGTGACTTAGAAAAAGTGATCTGAACCTTGCCCTGTCCTGTGCTATTCTCATCATCTTTGATACACTTGAGCCCATTGTTACCGGCGCTGTGTCAGTCCATATTGAAGTTCCTCCCTTTTGCTGACTTTTCCAGATATAATGTCTTTTCCCAAGGCTGGCCCTTGGCGGTCCAAAGTATGTGAGACAGAGTTTCACCATTGTTGCCTCCAAGAAGCACCCTGATTGCATTTCTTCAAGACAGACTTGTTTTTTTTGTAGCCCATAGGATATTCAATATTCTTCTGTAACACCACAGCTCAGAGACATTAGTTCTTCTTCTGCTGTCCTTATTTACTGTCCAGCTTTCAGATGCGTAGAAAGTAATTGAAAAGCCTGTGATTTGGATTAGGCACACATTAGTCTTGAAGCTGACATCCTTGCTTTTTAGAATTTTAGAGGCCCTTGACAGTAGATTTCCTCAGTGTAGTACGGGGAGGTAGTTATTCATTTGGCATTCTTAATTACAAAGCTTGCTATAAGGCACTTACTTTTAAAAGTAATCTTCTCTTTGGGTGTAGCATGTTTGAAAGATTGTTCAACTGAAATTTGTCAACTCTAAAATATGCTCTATTTATGGTCTTTTAAAGGTTGAAACTCTGGAAAAATTAGTGGAGATGACACAGAAGCTATTTGAATGTGATAGAGATCAGCTATACTACAGTCTGTTAAAACTATATCGTAAGTAATCTGACTATTACGTTTTCATTTTAAGGCATTTATGTATTCTTTTGAGGGCAATGGTCAGAAAATCGTGAAAAGTGTTAAACGCTAACTGTACAACAGAGGGTCATGAGGTGACCAGATTAACACATATTGTTGTTTTACGTCACTAGGCAGTGTACAGTCTTACGTTTCTGCAGTACTGGGAAACTGAGGAAAAAATTTTAACCAGAATCAATAATTTAAAGGAACTTTTTGGAGACACTATACTCTTCTTTATTTAAATCTACACATGCATTTATTAATCACTTCCATGAGCACCCATCAGTTTTTCTTATATATGGGTCTTTTTTTCAGAGCACTGTGTTGTGTAACCAATACAAATACATTGCCAAATATTTTCCTTTTTTAGAGATGAGATAATATTGTAATAACAATAATCACAATTGCCAGCAGGATAAAGGTTAAACAGGGTAGGAAGTTATTTGCTTTTTCCCCCCACCCCACCTGAACTTTAAGTTTAAGCAGATTGTGGAGATTGAATAACTTTCAATTTTTCATATTATGACTATGCAACAGTGCATTACTGACCTTTGTTCAAACCCTTGTTTCCTTATGCTGAATTCTTAGTATAAGTGACTATTATTTCTCAAACGTTGACCTCTATTATCAAACCATGTTTTAGTAAGTTTATACATAGTTGGGACTTTATATCTAGTCTTGTTAAAGTAGTTGAATGAGGTGTGAGCATGTTATAGTAATCAGAGTCTCTCCTCTTTTGGGTAGATCTTTGATCTAGATTTACTACTTCCTCCCCCACCCCCCACCCCCGACGCCCCCAAACAGATTTTTGTATAACAAATCTAGACAGTAATTAGTAAGTTGACTCATTTGTCTTTATGAACTTTTATTTATTATAAGACATACCTACTTTAAAATACACAGACCATTTAATCACATACTTCATAGTGTCATTCATGAAACTTTGGCTTGGATGGTAATTAAAGTAGCAAACTTAACACTTAGAAAAGTGTTAAATGTGTAAAGTTAAAAGCATCTTGTTTTAGGCATCTGGTTCTTAAATTCTTCATTTAAACATTGTATTTGCATTTGAACCCTCTGTTCTTTCTTCATTTTAAGGAACTATTTCTTACTTACACAAAACATACAGCACATGAGTGCCGTGAATTATGTTCTCCGCATCCTCATAAGCCACTCTTGCCATCAACTATTCTCCCATCATTAGCACATTCATTGCTTCATAAGTGCAAAAAAAATTTTTTTTTAATTTTATTTTTTGTATGTGTACCATCAAATCAGATCTGACTGGTACAGGAGGAGATTGCCCCTCCTTCTCCAGCAGAGCAGCTCGTGGATTCGAACCGCATACCTCTGGGATTGCAGTGTAGCTTCTTTCCACTAGACCACCCAAGATCCCTCTTAAAAATCTCAATTTTATGCCAAATGAAATAAAAATTACTTGAATTTATGTACCCAAATGAGTCTACACAGAACACTCTTTAAGTTGATGTTGTTTTGGGTATCATCACATCAGAACCAACCCATAGTTGACCCTCTTGTGGGCTTTCAGAAGCAGTTAGTTAATCGCAGAGGAGGAGATTACCCATTCTCCTGAGGAGCAGCTGGTGGATTCGAACTGCGTGCGTTCAGGATTGCAGCACTTCTTGCAACTTGGCCTCCTGAGCTGATAGCTAGGATTAAAAACAATCCTGGAAAGTTATTACCCTGCCGGCCATCGTGGCCGTTGTCCAGTGCTGTCGAGTCAACTACATCTTTTGCTCCCCAAAACCACTGATCGGAATTTGACCCTCATCTGTGCCATCATCACGATCTCTGAGGTGCTCGAGCCCACTGTTACAGAGGCTGTATCAGTCTCCCTTGTTCAGGGTTTTCCTGTCTTTTCTGACCCTCTACCTTTCACAGCTTGGTGTCTTTTTCCAAGGAGTGACCGACCTTTCCTGACAATATACTCAAAGTATATGGGATGGAGTTTCACCATCCTTGCTTCTAAGGAGCAGGCTGGTTGCAGTTGTCTTGGGTGCTGCACATATAAAGACAGTGTTCTAGTGAAGGGACTTAATCAGCACCTGAATAGATTAAGAACCAGACAGTATATGTGAAAGGGCAGTGAAACGTCCAGGGAAGGTGAGAGCCGGCCAGCCTCACTAACCTTTTCATATGAAGATCTGCTTGCTTTTTTAATTTTTAAGTAAAACTTTTAGATCCATCTTAAAATTTCCCTTAAGAATAGATTTATAGTTTCTGAGTTTTAATACCTTTTCTTTAAATTCATAATCCCCTCTCTCTATCTGCTCTGTTGGGCAAGAAAATGAAGAATCCAAAAATAATTGCTGTTGAGATGATCCCAACTCTTAGCAACCATATCTGCATAAATAATTTGGCGTTGTCGTTGTTGTTGTTTTTTAAATAGATTGCCTTTGAGTGGGCTTGAACTGCCATCTTTCCTATTAACGGTCAGGCACCCTTGGAGTCTTCCTCTAATTTCATTTGCTCTGTATTTGGGCCAGTTGTCTGAGTAGTTCTGCCAGATGTTGGTGGTCTCTTGTGAGGCTCGAAGACAGTAGAAGTCTTACAGGGCAATATACTTTTGAACCCAACTTGTATGTCCTATCCTGTGGAATTTTGTACTGAGGAAGGCACAAAGCAGGACACGGTTCAGGTCTGTTGTTCGTAAGATCATTATGAGTTATGCTCAGCTTGACGGTACCTAACATGGAGAACATGGTTACTACACATGGATAACTTTGTCTTCTTTACATTTTACCCTCTGATTTTGACCACTACTTAAATATTGTTACTTTGTTACTTAATGTATAAAATGCTACAAGTTTGTTTCTTTTTAAGTGAATATGAGATATAATAATGTGTTTCTATTACATTGAAATATCTATATTCTGAATTACATAATTCTTTTAAAACAACTATTTACCCTTCCTAAATTTTTAGAACCTTTTCTTTTTCATAATATAATTTTTTACTCTTAAAAGGATAACTTAATTATTTATTGAAGAGAAACTTGTTCTTATTTTAAAATAAAATATATTGTGACAACTTGTCCTTCAGCTAAAGTCAACATCCGCAAAATGCTCCACACAATATTATACTAATTCTTGTCTTCCTTTTGAAATATTTTCTTGTTACAAGGTGCTAATATTTATTAACAGATGCTCTTTTATGGTGAGATTGTCTTCCCAAAAGAAACTTGCTTATGTAATTCAAGCCTTTTATGAAAAATAGAATGTTATCTTCCTGGATATGCATCAGCCTAAGTACGTAGAGTAGATCATCCGTCTTTTCTTCCTTATTTATATTCTTATTCAATATTTCTCATTAAAAAAATAGTAAAAAACCTGCTGACTGCTTTGAACATTTACCTGGGTTCCAATATATGTCCCAACTCCCAGCCCAGAGCCACTCGTGTCTGCCAGGTTCAGCTAACACAGCCAGAAACCCAGACGACCCCTTGTTAGTCTCATCTCCACCAAAAGAACTACTTGTGCTGCTCTTTGTGTGAAGGGGGAAACCGAGACAGCTTTGAGGGCCACAGGTAGCCACAGGGGTCCAGGAGTAGACAGGGGCAGGGGAGGCTACTGGTGCTGCTCCCTCCCACTGTTCAGGTGCCCTGAAGAGATCAGGTCCTGCAGCAGAGAAGGGAGCTAGCCGATCTGGAGCCCTGGGGCTGGACCTGAAGTCAGCTTTTCTCGTACCCCCTCGCTTGCCCTGCCTTTGTCGTTCACCCTTTTCTCCTTTACAGCAGCTGGGAGCTCTTGGGAGCAGCTGTTTGTTTCCAGGCTCCCTACCCTTGTAGTCCAAGTGCTGCAGCTTGTTGCTTGTTTCTGCTGAGTCCTCCTGGCCACAGGGTGACGACAGGGGAAGCAGGGCTGTGGAGGGCACAGTCACAGCAGCAACCCTTGCAAACTGTTGTTACTCCCAGCCCATTGGTAGCCAAAGTCCCAGAGTTACCAAGTAAGGCTCTAGGTCAGCCACCAGGCTCCCCGTTCATCTATCTGAATGCCGTTTCCGATAGCTGGAAGTTGGGATCCAGAACACAACAGTATTGAGAATCCACGCTCTGGAGCTACCCCATATATCATCCTCCTCCTCCTCCTCATATAACAGTGATTTTATATAAGTGTGGAATCTAACCATGCTATTAAGTAAAGAGTAGATATAAACTTGTGAGTTAATTAAAAATCACTTTCTTCAAAAGTATCATCACAGTATCATTAAAAGTTCCTGTGAACAGGATCATTAATATCACATGCAAGTAAGATCTTGCTGAAGAATATTTAAAAACTGCTAGAGCAGCGCATCAACAAGAACTGTCAAAAATTCTAGCTGGATTTAGAAGAAACCACAGCATGAGGGATATCACTGCTGATGTCAGTGGGTTTTAACTAAAATAATACCAGAAAGTTTTCTATTTTTGTTTCATTGACTCTGCAAAGGCTTTTGATTGTGTGGCTCATAGTAAATTATGGCTGATTTTGAGGAGAGTGGGAATCCCAGAACACCAAGAAGCTGGTGTATGAACTAAGGAAGGGAATACTACATGGTTTAATATCGGGAAATGTATTTACCTTTCTCCATCCCCATTCAATCTGTATGCTGAACCAATCGTTGGAGAAGCTGTGCTCTAAAAGGAAGACTGAGGCATCAGGATCAAAGGAAGACTCATCAACAGCCTGTTTTATGCAGATGACACAACTTTGCTTGCTGAAAGGGAAGAGGATTTGAAAAGTTTGCTGCAGAATTTAAAAGACTACTCCCTTTAATATGGGTTAAATCTCAATGTCAAGAAATCAAACATTCTCACCACTGGGCATCATCTGATAGATGGAAATTATCAATCTTAGATGCACAGTCAACACCCTTGTCACCAGCAGCCAGGAAATCAAAAGATGTATTGCATTGGGAAGGTTTGCTGTTAGGGACCTCTCCAGAGTACTTGAAAGCAATGATATCCGTCTGAAAACTAAGGTACACCTGATCCAAACCATTATCTTTTCAGTTATTTGCTTTCTTTTCTTTGTTTTCTTGACATTGGAATGCAGTTCATACAGAAGGCTGCATTCCCTGATCTTCTGTAACTAGTGCCTCAAGTCCTCCTTACTTACTTTTCGCAAACAAGGTTGTGTCATCTGCACAACGCAGGTTATTGATGAGTCTCCCTCCAGTCCTGATGCCACACTCCTCCTTATCGTTTCCAGCTTCCCAGGTAATTTGCTCAGCATACAGATGTTGTGAGTGATGATAGGACAATATACGTACACATACAAGGAAGACCCATTAACACAACTATTACTCAGATATACTCTCTTAAATCTAGAGCCAAAGAGGAAGAAATTGAGAATTTTTACCAAATTTTGCAGTGCAAAGTAGACCAAACACACAATCAAGATGCATTAATTAGTGACTGGGATGCAAAAGTAGCAAACAGTGAAGAAGGTAGAGTAGTTACAAAGTACAGGCTTGATGATAGAAATGACGCTGGAAATAAAATGATCGAATTTTATATTGTCCTTTTTAAAAAGACACAAACAACGACTTTACATGTGGATCTCACGCAGGAATCAGATTGACTACATTTGTTGAAATTGTTGGAGAAGCTCATTGTCAGCAGTCTAAACTAGGCTAGAGGCAGACTGGGTCAGATCATCAATTACTCTTCTCATATGCAAGTCCAAATTCAGGCCAAAGAAAATGAAAAGTCCACGAGGACAAAGATTTTATCTTCAAACAATTCCATGATCATCTTAAGAATAGGTTTGAGCCATTGAAATTTTATTTTACCTACACAAAAACGTTTTCATTCAAGAAAAACCTAATTAGTTGACAGTTTCGATTACATATTAAGGGATTTTTTTATTAGTCGGATTGATGTATTTATTATCAGGGTTTTTATAATGACTCAATTTTAGGCTCATTTCTGTTATTTGGGCCCCCTTTCAATATCTTTTGTGCCAGGCTTTCCGCTGCAGTCCTTTTATGACATAGGAAGTTTCTACTCATTTACCTTTTTCTTTCTCAGTAGAACATTTCTGATGGAGGATACATCTTGGGTTTTCATTTTTGTACTCCCAGGAGCCATTAGTATATAGTTTTATCGGGGGGGGGGGGGATTTGTTTTGGTAACTTACACTCAAATGCTTAGGAATACATTTATTCCTATTTTCTGGAATGTTTATAAATAAACTTTCTAGAGATGTGTACTACACAAAAATTATATTGAACTTAATGTCATTTGGCATTTTTCATATCTTCTGATTTTTATCTCAGCCAAGATTCTTAATTCATTCATTAAGTAACTTGATCTTTCTTCCTATTCAGTTTTTTATAATGCCACCTACACATGCTGTTGTTGTTGTTATTGTTGATTGTCTTTGAGTCGAGCACGACTCATAGCGACCCTATGAACAAAAGGCCTGCAGCCCCACTACAACTGTTGATATTTACCAGAGTTCATAGGGTTTAGGAAGTGGATGCCACTCCTGCTTCCAAACCTGTCATAGTATGTTATGTGCCATTTAGTCACCTGCAACGTATAGCAACCCTATGTATACTTTGAATCATTTTAGACTCTTACCGGACTATAATATAAATGTTTCCATTGTTTATGCAAAGATTAAAATTAATCTTTGAATTAACTGTTATATTTCTGATTTTTATTTATACAGTGGCTGTTTCTCAGTTTCTTTATTATAATTTCTGCTACTTGATTTTTGAAGTTGATTATCCTAGCAGAAAATTGTTTTTATGATTTTTTTTTTCACTGTTTATTTTGCGTTGGGTTTGTGTGGGTTTTTTTTTCACTTAAATTTTTTTTAATGAACTTTACAGAGACTTTAGATTTTCATTCATTCATTGTTGCATTTTTCTTTCTGCCCAACCCCCTCCCACCAGATTGCTCTTCTCTTTGAAAATTAAAATTATTTCATTGGTGTACAGTCCCTCCCTGGCCCCCCTGCCCCTCCCCAGTATTCTCCACTATACAACCTTCATTCTGGACTCTTGTCATGACCATAATACTCAATCATATATCACTTTCAAACATTTGTCTCCCTCATCTGTTTCAATGCTGTATACATAATTTATTCAATCTTTCCCAGTCTCACCCCAACCCTGATGTCAGTCCTGTTCTACAACAGTGGTACTATGTGGTATTTGTCCTTTTGTGACTGAGATATTTCACTCAGGATAATGTCCTCCAGGGTTATTTTGATTTTAAATTGGTAAATTTAACAGATATGAGGAAAAAAAAATACATCGAAAGAGACTCCTCACCTCTTGGTTACATTACACTGTTCTTTTCTCTGGAGACACCGTTTAAAATCATGTTTTTTTCAATATCAACTAGGAAAATGTAAATATTCCCATGGATTCTATTTAGTATATTCATTAATGTCTACCCAATCACATTTTACAGAAATGAATGGTGACTGGCAGAGAGCTGACACTGTCTGGAATAAAATGCAAGAAGAAAATATTATTCCTCGTGAGAAGACATTAAGATTATTAGCGGAAATTCTTAAAAACAATAATCAGGAGGTTCCATTTGATGTGCCAGAGGTAATTTGGTTTTCGAAAAGACTTCGTTCTCGGTATAACTTTTGGATATAAATAAGCCTAGTTTTATACTGAAAAGGTCACTGTATTTACCATTTACTGATAAAATTTTGTTTTTAAGTTGTGGTATGAGAATGAAGACCATCTCATCACTGAGAAGTCTTTATCACTCTTGCCTTTGGAAGCTAAATTCCAGAGAGAGCTCAGGAATGCCTGCCAGAGGAAGAGAAATAAAGGTAAACACTGAAATCTTTGTAACAGACTGGATCCTAAGCCCAATAGAATTAACAGTGCTGTTGTTATGAGCTGTTGAGTCAACTCATAGCTGACTCTCCAGCATCTGTTGAGAGACTATAAATCACACGGGAGGAGCTCCTTCAGAGCAGCTGGGAGATTTGAACTGAATTCCTTTAGGTTGGTTCCTTAGCATTAGGCCACCAGCCTTATACTTTAAATTAGCATATTTTTTGACTTCTTGTTAAAATATAGTGACTGAGGAATCAGTCATGTTTTTATTAGATACGATAAAAGTGTTATGATTTGTAGGAAAATATCTTTAACTTTAAAGAACCATAATGAAGTATTGAAGGCTGGGGGGGGAAGTAATGATTTCTAGAATATGGTTTTATTTAAAATTCCACATACAGTTTATTAATTACTATGGATACAGCTTATACAAGGGTCGTGAAGAATTTTTAAAAAATATTTTTCTCAGGGACGCTCTGGTGGCCTAGTAGCAAGAAGTGCACTGTATATCCCAGAGATAGGCAGTTTGAATACACCAGATGCTTTGCTGGAGAAGGAGGGGCAATCTCCTCCTGTACCAGTCAGATCCTATTTGACAGTACACATACACACAGAATGATAAAATAAAATTTAAAAAAAAATATATGTTTTTTTCTCACATTGAAAATTTTCAACATAATATTCTAGTAGGAATTTAATTTAACTATTAAAAACTATTGGAAAATAGTATAATCAAAAGCTGTTTTGGCAAATATTTTAGGTTTTATTTGAAAATAAAGCATTAGTAATGCACAAACCACCACACTCATGTGCTGACATGATCCGCCTCCAATCTCAAGTTGGAGGCGGAATCGGAGCCATGTTTTTTGCTGACCTGTCTCATCTTGTAGTAAATACTCCCTGTTTTGACCGCTTTAAATGCTTATGACCAACTTTAACCCTTTAATGTGTCTTCTGATTGAACTCTTAAGTATTTTCCCCTAGACTTTCTTTTTACCTTCCCACAGTAGCACCTTAACTCTTACTCCATTATTTTTTATCATTTCTCTCCTTAGAGTGCTACCATTATCTTTAATTCCTTCAGTATGTCTATGAATTTCAAGTACATTTTATGATAATTTCACCATTAAAGAAGTAAATGCAGCAAATATTTTTTATTTTTGTATTGACAGTTTTGAACCCTGAATCAGTGGAAAGAAACCAATTTAAAAACTGAAACACCTTTTAATTTCCTGATTTAACTTGTAATCTTGCAATATTTACATAAAAGTATTTGTAGGAATAGAAGCTGCTTTCCTAATCTTTGTCAGGAATTTAGGATCACGTTTAAAAAAAAAAAAATTTTAATCCTTTTCCTTTGTTTCATTTTCTGTTGATCTAGCTTTCAGTTTTTTACTATTTCTCTGTTTGGTTTCATTTCTGTCCCCTTTCAATTTAACTTTGTCCTCTAGACAGCTGTGGATCAGTTCTAACCCAGTGGTACACAACAACATGCAGCTGTGGTCACAAGAGTGTACCCCTACTATGTACCCATGTTGTTTGAAAAATCATTGCTTCCCTTTTGCCAACCATAACGTTTTCCAAAAGGAGGACCCCCGACCCAATTACATGAATGTCAATATGTATTATTTGAAAAAAGAAGAGTCCTGAGGTCACTTACTTGTAAATACCATTAATTCAGATGCTGTGTTAGCTGGCTTGCATTATAGTGAGTGTAAAACTCCAACTGCTGTTATTGACTGACTGAGACACCACCCAAAGGTTATCTGTTCTTTACAGGAGCTCTAGATTTTTTAGCTTGCCAAACTTTCTTTTGAAAATTAAACAAACCCCAATAATTTCTTTAGAAATATATTAAAGATTATTGAGCATCGTTTTTTAGTTTAAGCAACAGTTTAAATGAAATATAAAATTATCTTGATGAGTTTTGTTCAGGTTACTATGATAGCCATTTTATTTTACTATGAACAACTTAATAATGTCCAGTGTTTGAAAGTTTCTAAAACTTTGTATATTGCCTAAAACTAAATATATTGTCCTTTTTACTGTTGGTTCTTATTGAAACATTCAGTTCATTAATTTCCATTACATTCTTCCATTGCTAGTGCCCTCAGACATAGAGATAGAAGTTTTACAAGGCTATGAGTAATTTATATATATATATATATATATATGCCTTCCCCCAAATTTAACTTGAACGTATAAACTTTTGAAGTGGGTATGTTGCGCTTGCTAATGGAATCGTCTTTCCTTTTTAATTTATAGGTAGAAATACAACAGTTTCTGCTAGATCAAAACCCAGATTTAGCTACACATGTTCTTTTGAACAGTGATAGTGTGTTTATTCCTAGTCCTGCTTTCTGTGTCTCCTTATGTTGTGTATTCACAGAAGGTCGTATGTGATTGTTCCCTTATGCCCCCTCTTTATTGTGCTTTGTTTATACACATAAGAGAGTAGATTGTAGTTTCAGTGGAATGTTTATAGCTAGACAATTTTATTTCAGAAAAGTAAGTGACTGAAAAGTGTAGTTACTTCTTTTGGTAACATCTTTTCATTCACTGACAGTTATTGTGAACGAGTGAAATAAAACTGTTAATCAGTCAAACAAATGTTGCTTAGTTTACTTGTTAGGTATCTGTATATTTGAAAATTGTATGTTTTTGTATAAGTCCTGTCGTAGCCAAATAATTTGATCTCCTAATTTTAGAATTATAGGCTATATTCACTTTAATGCTATTGTGCTGAAATGTTAACCATCATAACCACCCACTTATAGATTAAAGATTGCTTTAAAATGAATCTTTTGCTTCCTTCAGTCCAGATTATACCTCTGGCTTATTTGGACTTTAACATAAATTTTGCAGTTTCTTTTAAAACTGGTGTCATCTTTTGACAAACCATTTTAGAAGATTCGTTTCTCATTTTTATTGACATAAAAATAATTTATCAACTAAGAAAGCTAGTGTGAAAAGTAATTTTGAAAGGAAACCTTTTAAAATCTCATCCATCCATTGGAATTAAGTCTCTGAAAATTTGGGAGAAGGACAACATCTACTTGTTTAACCCAAGTGGCACCCTTCGCACTGCCAAGGGGTTGACGTCTCTTAAAAAAACAACAGCAAAGCATGTGACTTTAGGAATTTGTTTTAGTTTTTCCCTCCATCTCTTTGCATTTCAAATTATTGTTGCTTTTTCCCCTCCTAGATGCATATAATATTTTCCTGAGAGCAGAAAACCAAAAAGTTGTGTTTAACAGTGAAACATACATCAGTCTTATCAAATTACTGCTGTTGAAGGAAAATTTAATACAAGCAATGCAAGTAAAAAATATGTAAGTATTGTGTCCATAGTTCATTTACTGTACCTCTCACTGTAAAAAAACATTGGCAGTTGCTAACATTTTTCTAAAGAGCACGCTATTGTTATCCTTAATTGTTATTAACTGCTCCTATAAGTCAGGTGATATGCTTGCCAAACTTCATGGGGAATTTTAATCTTTTTAAAAGGGATGACTTTTCCTGGCCCAACACAGTACATTTTATTGAATTTTTATGCCATGTGTTGTTGCTATGTGCCATCAAGTCGCCTGCAACTCAGAGTGTACAGCAGCCCTAAACACTGCTCTGTCTTCTTCCAGTCTCACTGTCTCAAACACCCACCCCAATTAGCCCAGTCACTGAATCAATCCATCTCATCGAGGGTCTTCCTCTCCTACACAGTCCCTCCACCCTCCCAAGCATGATGTCCCTCTCTAAGAACTGGTCCCTCCTTACAACATGTCCAAAGTATGTCAGACGAAGCTTCAGAATCCTTGTCTCCAAGGAGCAGTCCGGTTTAACCCTCTCCAGAATGAACCTGTTTGTTTTCTTAGCAGTCCATGGTATTTAATCTTTATAAATGCCAGTCAGCATTAATTTTTTTCATATTGTTTATTATTATTATTTGGGAGAAACAGGTTAATAGAGTGGCTAATATTATAGCTATGTGTCCCTTCATGTCTACCATCTGTTCTGTGAGATAGACATTAGGTGATTTGGATGTTGAGTGAACACGATTATTTATTGTACGTATGTTTGTAAGAGGAGCCCTGGGACCTGTACCTGAGTGCTTGCTGCTAACCAAGAGAACAGTAGTTTGAGCACACTAGTGGGGCTTTAGGAGAAGGATGTGACAGGCTGCTTTGATAAACATTTACCACTTTTGAAACACTGAAGGGCAGTTCTTCTGTGTCCCGTAGAGCAACTGCTGAGTTGAAATAAACTCAGAGACAATAGGTAGGTTTGTGTGTGTTCATTCTGACTCATATTTCTAAATAACACCTCAGTTGGTTGCAGCACTCTGAGAGCAGACCTAGGAGTAAGTCCTTGTTGAGTCCGAAGCCCCACAGAGTGGAGAAACTACAGCCCGCATCTGTGGTGGGTGCTGAGCATGGATGCAGGGCAGGGTGTATACTGAGCAACTGTTGGTCATGCCATTGTTGCACATTGTGCCACGTGCCCAGGGCATCACCTGGGGTTTAAGTTTATACATGTGTGTCACATACTGGCAAACAGGCCTTGCCACCGTCTGCTGGCACACTTCCAAGCAGACCTGTCCTTCCTGCCCCATCGATGTTGACAATGGTCAGTATCTAGAAGGACGACATAACTGCTTCAAGGAAGGTTTCTTTTTGGTATGAAAAGAGATCAGTGAGGCCGAGTAAAGAGAGCTGTTAAAGATGTTTTAGTAACGATTTACCTTCTCTTGCTTTTTTGTTTTGTTTCCAGATATTTTTTTCTTCTTTCCCTTTTTTGGTCTTTTGGGTGATGACGATGATGATTGTCTTTTCTAGCTACTTCCCTATTGAAATGCTTCACTAATTATAACATAGATCAAGGTCTTTTTCTCGATAGGCCCACTAGCTTGATTCTGTCCATTGTTTGAATCTCAAAGAGCTGTCTGGAAAACTTGAGTTATTAATCAGAAAGAAAGAAGTCTAGAAAAGGGAGTGCAGTGTCATCTGACTTGGAACACAGACATGTCCTGTTAATGGCTCTTTGTTCAGAAGCTTTGTTCAGTGGGAAAGACTAACCTGTTTCTAGTCTGTTTTAAGTTCTACAAGATTCTCTTTTGGTTAGGTTTGAGTCTTTAAGCCTGGTCTGTTTTGAAGCCTTGGCTATGTGTGTCAAGTGCCTGGAACGAATTCCAGCTCCTCGGGTTTCTGCAGCAGCACATCACATGGGAGGAACATGCTCATCTTTTTCTTGCAGAGTGGGTTGGTGGAGTTGACCCACTAGAGTTGCCAAGGTTTTGCTTAGCTAGAATCCTGCATGTAACATAGATGCTTGCCTTTCTTTCAACTACCTGGAAAACCCAGTGTTCTACTATTGTTATGCATCATACTGTGTATTTCTTGTTTGTGTCTCAGCTGAGTCTGAATAAACATCTCTCCCTTGAAAAGCTTGTTGTATCTGATTGTGTGGGCCTTGAGCCACAGTTTTACAAGTGAGAGAGTTACACTCTGACAGGTGATGCGCTGAGTCTCATTTGTTAAGTAGTGTTGCTCATTGCTGTAAGGTCAATGAGCTCGTGTGCAGCATAACAAAATATTTCTAGTTGTTAATATGCTTAAGTTCATTGCTGCAGCCACTGTGTTTTGAGTGCCTTCCAAGTGTGGTTGCTCAGCTTTCATCACTGTATCAGACAGTAGTCTGTTGTGAGTCATAGGATTTTCACTCGCTCATTTACACTCATAGATCAATCACTAGACCTTTCTTAGTCTTAGCTTGTAAGCTCCATTGAAATTTGTCCATTGAGCACTCTGCCTTTATCTGAAGCCTCTATGACAGAGCTCAAACATGATAGCAAAACACAAACCACATTATTATCAACCACTGTCAATGGATAGTGGAATGCAATTAGTAATTTAGAGAATTATGTTGAACAAGGGTCACCTGTGACCACTGAGATCAAAGTTTGAAAAATCTGCTTAGAAAATTCTTATCTAACACTACACATAATTTGGAAGCTCTGGTGATTTAATCTGTAGGAAGTTGTACTGTGGACCTAGAGGCCACACCTCTGGACATTCACGTCCCATCTATTAGATTTATAAACTCAGAGACCCAGTAAAGGGTCAGGTATAAATCTTCTCTGATTCCACAGTAATGAGAAAGACTCATAATTTCTATTTTCTAAGTTAGTACTTATTTGAGAGGAAGAAGAGAGTTTGTGTTTAAAATTGAGCCTGATTAAATGTTTAAGTAAGAGAAAGAAAAGCAAATATTTAAAAATAACTTTGGATCCTGAGCTAACTTACAGAGGCCTTTGAAATAATCTTCAAAGGTAAAAAGTACAGTTTTTCATTTTAATTGGACTTATTTTAGAACAGTGATCCCTATACTGTAGTTACACAAAATTATTATCTCCTTCCCTCTGCCGTGGTTCTGATTGATTTGATCTAGTGTGGAGGTCAGTAGTTATACCTGTTTTAGAAGTGCAAGCAGGGTGCTCCTTGGGCGCAGGATGGTGAAACTTTGTCTCACATGTTTTGAGCATGTTGTCAGAAGGGGCCAGTACTTGGAGAGGGAGATCATACTTGGTAAAATACAGAGTCTGTAAAAGAGAGAAAGACCCTCTACTTATCCAGGATCCACTGTGAATCTTGATCAAACCAGTTTGAAGCTAATGATCCAGGAAATTATGATAAGCACATCTTCCCTTCCCCCTTGGGATACTGTAGCATATAACTTTTCCTCTCTCTCTGAAGCTTCTCTACGCTCTTGAAGACCCTTTTAGTATTACTCGAATCCCACCAGAATTATTCTCTTGCCCACTTGCCGTGTAGTTGAGTGGGCGAGACCAAAAGAATCCTGTCTCCTCTACCTGTGTAGACTTGTATCTTGAGTTAAATCTACTATGAGTGTTTTTGAAGGCACTGTGGACTAGGAATTCAAAAGTGAAAGTTCTAGTTCAAATTCTCCAACTAATTAGTTGTTACTGGTGAAAAGTCATGCAACAACTTCTCTGGATCAATTTCCTAGTTTGTTACCAACATTAGGCTGGGTCATCTCTTTCCCTTTCATCAATGGTCAGATTTTTAAAAGAATTATTCCTTTTATAGATTATTTATTTGTAACATGATGTGTCCAAATTAACCTTCAGTAACAAGTAACAGAGAACCCCAGGATTACTCTGGCAGGTTACTTGAACTAAAATGCCTCCTTTATTATTTCAGGTTCACTTGAATCCCCTAATGTGATATCTAAAGTTTTGTCAGCAAGGTCATTTAACCTTCTCAACAAGTAATGGAATTTAAAAAAAAAATAATAATATTGACAGCAGTTCTTAGAATTTTGAATGAAACCAACTTGATTTTTAGTTAGAATTCATGCATATTTACCAATAGTGAATTCTTTCAAAAGAGAGGAGTTGCTTATTCAAAGAGCAATAGAGGATATAATCCTTCATTTATTATCTCTGAAGACACTGAGTATTCAAAGGAAATTTGAGAGTCCTGTAACACCAACTCTGCTTTATCCTTGAAAGTAGCTCTTCATTTTTCTGTAGTCCCTACTGGTTTCCTGTTTCATTTTGCTTTGACATAATGCTATGTCACTGATAGTTTTTATTGGATTGGCCAATTTTTGTTACACCAAGTTATGTAAATTACAATTACTGGTCTGTGTTTTGTGTGTGTTATGTAAGCTCAATCTGTGACCAGTAACTTCTCTGAAATGTCTAATGTGACTTTTTTCTATAAGACTTTTTTGTAAAAGAGAAAATTTTTGCTATTGATTATTAAGCAGTTGATGTCCTTTTCTCCTTGAGAAAATTTTGTCTTTTTCATTTTGACACTTGTAAAATGAAAAGAACTATCAAGAGTGCCTAACTGTCAAGTGAGCAATAGCTATCCTGTCGGACAGCACAAATTCTTTCCAAATAGAAAAGTTAGAATTACAGATAAAAAAGAAATTGGTTTTGTTACATTCTTTGCCCACAAGATCTCTGCTAGCTGCCCACCCCCCTTTTGCCAATTTGGAAACTGTTTGTAACTGGTTGATCAGCTTGTGCTTATCGTATATATGCTCAGCAGACCTGGGGAGCTGTTTTCTTCCTGTCTTTTTTTGCTTTAATATTTGTAATGAATAGCCAGCTTCTTAAGTTTGAAGGGATAATGTAAAAAGATGGTGGGTTTTGAGCTTTCGGAAAGTTTATAGTTAACATTTGATGTTGGTTAAAAGAGAACTCTTCCTATCTCCTGCTTTTACTGAATTTTAGGTAATATTTTCAGTGCATTTGCCATAATACAAGTAATAATATTGGCATGAGAAATGAGACTTTAATAATATGTAATATTTATTTAATCATGCTAAAGATTGAGAAAGTAAATCCTTTGTTTCATGCCTGAGTTGTTGACTTAAGAGCTTTGACAGATGGGACAAAAGAAAAAGTCAAACTGAGCAATGAGTGCTTTGGTGGGATTAAGGGGATTGGTTGAGAACGAGGAAATCCTGCTCCCGGGGACCACGGGGTGAGCCTGAGAGGCTGAGAGAGACTGGAGGAGCGGCTGGCTGGCCTGGGGTCTTTGGAGGATTTTCTTGGGATTGATGAGAATCACGTAGCAGTGACCCTGCTTTTCTCACAATCTGCTCAGTTGTGTGCAAATGTTGCAGGGCGTTGCGCTTGCTGGCAGCAGAAGCTTTACTCAGCTCGCTAAGGCAAACAGCACCCACTACTTAGGCCCTTTTTTGACCCTTGGAGGTTTCCTAATTGAGAAATGAACCCTGGGGCATTAGTTGGCTGGAAGGTCACCATCAGCTGTGTGCCAACAGTAGAGAGAACAGAAATCATCCCCAGATAGTTGTTTGGTTTTTTTTTTTAATCCCATAGGTTTTAGTGGTGAGTAAAACTGTTTTGCTCTTGAGTTTTAAGAAGTTGGAGGGTTTTATATCAGATATAAGACTGGCTAGAATGAGATCATTCCGTGGAATTTCATTTTTAATTTTAATGTAGCGGTGGTTTTAGTTCTTCACTACATTCAGCTTTAAAAACTGTATGTATCTGGATGACAGAAATTGGAAAATTAATCAGACAAATGATACGGTGTTAGTTCATAATATGCTTTAGTTTATATTTTAAATATACAGTGCTGAAAATAAAGGTTCATTTTTGTTGCTGAAAGAATAGTTTTACATTTTATAATTATGGTGAATGTAGAAAAAAGAGGGAAAAGTATCTAGCTTAGGATACAGCAGAACAATGCAGGGCATGCAGTTATTTTAGTCATCTAATATGTCAGCATTCAAGAATCTGAACCGATTGTTTAAAAAAAATCTTGTACTTTGTTTCTTTTGTTGCTCATTTCCAACTTTGTCATCTGTCAGAATGCAAAAAAAAAATTATCCTTCTATAACCATTGACAGGGTAACACAAAAGCTGTCTCCAGGTCGATATTTTGCAGCAATATTTTTAACATACGAACAGTAGTTTTTATAATTTCACCTTGGTGCTCAACCATTTATTATCGTATCAGAAGCATGTCAGTAATTCCTTTCTAAATGTCTGCTTCTTTTAGCGCTGAGACCCACATCAAGGGCTTCACACTGAACGATGCTGCCAACAGCCTCCTCCTCATAACGCAAGTTAGGCGGGATTATTTGAAAGGTATGTCACAATGCTTGACCTTTACGTCACATTAATGCCTCTGCAGATTTTTCTTGTAACGCCCTTCGAATACTTGGATAAAGGAGTCCATTTAGCAAATTACCTGCTTATCAAGAGCCTTTTGTGGTAGCTGAGAGACGTAAATTACTGTACATGCATTTATAATACAGCTTGAATATGAATGTACTTGTCATTTGACCACTTAGTCCAGTTTCCATTCCATTTAACACAAGATGGGTTTTCTTAAGATGAATCACAGCTCTTCAGACATGCAAAATTTGTGTTCCAGAACGAGAGAAAGTACAGGCTTTCAAGTGCGTTAAAATTCACAGCACAAGTCATTTTGCTTTGGAAATTAACATACTTTAGAGCATCTGAAACAATTCCCAGCAGTTGTTTCTTGCATATCGTGTTGGTTGTGTGTGAGATAGCAAATGAGTTAAATTGAGTGTTAAATGTGTGGGATTGTGCACCAAATGATTATAATATTGATTTTTAAAACTTAATCTAATACTTTTTTAATGGTTCATAATACCAACAGCAGTAAAAATAGTATGTTTGTTTGGGGTTAGAGTTTTCAAATTGGTGTTAGGAGGGTAACACTAGAAAAATGTGGAAACAAGTTTGAGGAAGAGAGGGCTGGGGACCATCAGTCTGATAGAAACTGTGTGTAGGTCTGTACTAGGATATCTTTAGATCTGCAGGCTTTTGAGTGAGTTCCCAGGAGAAAGTTGTGATTCCCATAAATTTAGGAAATATCTTTTCATGTTACAAGTTTTACATTTGAATTTTAGTCAGTACAGTAATGCAGGTTTTGCCACACACTTATGAGGTTTGTAAGAATGTTAAAAAATGTTCTTTCATTTTTAAATGTGATTTTGTTTCCAATTTCAGCCAATAGTAATGGTGTTACTCTGCAGTTTATGTGCATAAAATATTGTCACATTGCTGGGGGAAAAAGCTTGCCATCTGACTATAGCTTTATGTTACATGTGATACTTAATTACACTGGCCTTTGGCTATCTCCCAGATTTCATTGTGACTAAATATTTAAGTGGTGATTTCTTCCTTGCAAAATTTGCATGTTCCGTAGTCAAGAACCAGACCATCTGGACAGTTTTTGAGGACAGCCTCACAAATTGAGTGGCTATAGGGCTTTTTAAAACTCTTAAAGCTTTTGTTTTATTTCTAGAAGTAGAAAAACCTTTTCATCAAGTTGCTGTTGTATATAGAAGTGATAATTAAAAGCACTGAAAATTAAACTTGCTATCCATATAAATAAGGTCATTTTAATACTTTGTATTTCTGTAGACATGGAAATGAACAAATTTTTATTTTATTAATATTTTAAAGGGTTCTTTTTTTTACTAGAATCTGAATTAACTTGGCTGCTGTCCCTTATTTTTCCATCGTTCCCTGTTTATTAGAGGTCTGTGAGAACTTAGGAAAAGTACGTCTTCCTTTTCTAGCCTGTCACCTTAAGCAGTGCTTCCCAGAGAGCAGAGCAGTGAGCCCACGGCTCCCCCATTTCACGCCTATGGCTCCCCCACCCACACCCTTACTCAAGCACTCATGCAGGGTCTGGCCTCGCCACACCAGCCACTGGTGCAGAGAGGCAAGACAGCCCTCTCAAATTTCCTCCTTTTCTCCCTGACTCACCAGAGCCCTTATGCTTTTAAAATCCTTTCCTGTTCTTCTCTCTTTCCAGTTTCTTTTTCTCAACCTCAGCTGAAATAAGAAGACAAAACTAATTAAATCTTAATTTTATAAGTTATTCTATGAGAATATTAATATTAGTAATAATATTAAACTAATATATAACTTTAATAGCTGATAAATTACCCCTTTTAGTCAAGATCAGCAGTAAGTAATTGAATAAATGTGATATTTCAGGGACCATGAGGATGGTACTAGAGGGGAAGAGAGAGGTGGGTACTGTCCTTCGTGTCCCTAAGGTGATGCAGAAATGTGTCCTGCACTGGTGTGTTCTTGGCTGCCTTTGAGAAGAAGTCGAGTACCCTCACTCGCTTGTGCAGGGACCCACACCAGCTATGAGAAGTTTTGATGTCTAGCACTTGGCCAGATTATTTAATAACTTTCTGTGCTTCAGTTCTCTTGTTTGTATGGTCAGATTTGCTTTGGGATTGTTGTGAAGTATAGCTGCTTACAACTATGACTGACATGTAGTAAGTAGAGGGGCAAGGCTCAGTCAGTGCTGGTTACCTTGATGCTGTGATCTTCTTCCTTTTGTTGTCATCGTTTTGATCCTTTGAGAGGAAGAACTCCCTACTTGATAATGTTCATAGTAAAGAAAGCCAAGAGCCAGTTAGCTGCATAGACAATGTGGGAAGATTTTTATTATGATTTGTACATTAGCTTATTTTCTGTAGAAGATAATTCTATTAATAACAGTTTTTACCAGATAGATAGATTGTTATTAAAGTATGATTTTTATGCTACCTATGTTGTGTATTTGATGAGGTGGAATGATCCAGTACCTGGGTCTGTGCGGATAGGTGTGTAGGAGTCAGTGAGACTGGCTCAGGACAGGGCAGGCTTCAGAGCTGCTGTACATAGGGTCGCTGTGGGTTGCAGGTGACTTGACAGCACATAACAACAAAGTTCAGATTTGGAATAACTACTTATCAAATGCTTATTCAGTAAGACACACTGAATTAATTCTGTCTTTTACTGTATTGTTTTAAAGAGACTGTTTAATTGTTCTCCTTTCTTGGTTATTCTAAGCCCTGAAGACGGACTGTTCTTATTTGGCAAACTGCATTGAGCCTCTTGGTTTTATCCGGATTTACATGGCTTTAAGGTTGTAAAGCCATGACGGGTTCTTGGTAGTGCCGCAGGCACTTGGTTACCGCTTCCCCTCAGTCTGCCACTTTCTTTTTTTTTTTTTTTTTCTGCTCAGTAAACAGTGTTTGAAATTTATTTGGGGTGTCTGCCACTTTCTTAATGTAACGGGTTTACCTTGTTTGTTACATGAGTGAATTAGTAAGGATATTTCCTATTTATCCTAAGGATATTTCCTATTTATCCATAATTATGTATTTCTAAGTATGATATTTTTAAAAAATAAAATTCCTTTGGCTAGATCACAAAATCAGAGGAGCCTTATTTCTTTGTACAATGAATGCAAGAAAATACCCACAAGATATTTTTGCTGCACAAAATAAATTTGTTAATGTGAGAGTTTGCTGTTCAGTTAGGGCTCATATGTAACGAATCCTCTTTTGACCAGGGAAATGCATTGTTTCCAAGAATGAATCATGAAGATAGTATTTGAAAGTTTTTGAAAATCAGGTCATCATGGAACATAAGAATCAATAAAATATCAGAAAGTATTAATATAGCTGGAAGCTATATATTTTTTAAAAACACTAGTTTATTAATTCTTCTTTTTTCCAAACTTACCAAAATGCTTGATATTATTCTCTCTTATCTATGAATAGACCAGTTTTACTATTTGTATTTTACCTGTGATATTAGAATAAATTTATCTGTCTCTAATACAATCCTTTTTTTAAACTTCTCATAAAATATTAGTATTTTCTGTAATCCAGCATAAAATATTCATATCTTTTGGCATATTTGATGCTTATATTTAAAAGCTAGTTTTCCAAATGCATTATAGTCACCACATCATGTAAGAACACTGCCTCCTGCTCTGTATTTTAGACGCTCTGGCAACACTGAGGAGAACCTTGGATCTGGAGCAGTTGCCTTCTAGGATGGCAGTGACCCGCCTTATTCAGGCATTTGCCTTGAAGGGTGATGTCGAAAGCATACAGGCAATTCAGAAGATGGTAAATGGACTTGAAAATTCAGTTGGACTTTCACGTATGGTTTTCATCAATAACATTGCCTTGGCACAAATAAAAAAGTGAGTATGCTTAAGAATTCCTTTTTTCTTCATTGGTTATTAGAAGGAGCTTTATCTCCCAGAAGACTTTTAAATTCTTTAGGCTATTAGAAACTCTTGTCAGCTGTAATGTAACCTTACATTAGATCTCAGGATAAGTTTACCAGATTCATGCACAGTACTTAACAGTTGCTAGCTTTTCTCATTCAACATTAAGTTACATAGGTTAGGCAAATTACATGTAGTAGGCCACGGCTTATTCAAAAAGTGACAAAAATGAGAAATGAGCTCATTTGTTTCTTAGCAATACTTGTGAGTGAGCCTCTACTGGAATATTGTGAAATAGAGGACCTAGCAAGATTATTTAATATTATGACTATCTATACTTCCCACTCTCCTTCCCTAGCCCAACCTGTCAGCACCCTTACAACAAGAGGGGTATTTACAGGGGTTTCACCACCATCTCCCAATCCCTTGTTGAGAACTACCCTTGGAATTCAGTACAAGCTTGCTTCATCTTAACCTCACCAGCACAGTACTTTGCTTATTATTAACTCTTTGTAACCCCGTAGCTGACCCCCTGGATTTTCAGAGGTAGTTAATTGCATGGGAGGAGATTGCCAATCCTTCTCCCACAAAGCAGCTGGTGGATTCGAACTGCATGGCTTTGGAATTGCAGTGCAGCTTCTTACCACTAGACCTCCATATAAATATTATATTTCATTATTCCCAATAAATTTGTTAATGTGAATGTTTTCTGTCATGGAGGGTTGCTGGGGAGCATTTCCCCCAGTATATAAAATGTACTGGTAGTAGCACTGGGAATTAAACAGTTGTAAGATAGAAAGCAGTTCAAGAGTAAGAGGCTTCTAAACAGAGATAAGGTTGATACATACATTTATTGTTTTTTTCTGTGTTGCTGGGAAGGCCCATGTTTAGCATTAGGTGATTTTCAAATGAACATTTTTTTTCTTGCCTCACTCCCCCATCCTATAACCAGAGTCCATTGGGACATATATGTCGCACATAATATCTCTCAGAAATCCCACACACTTTACAATTATTAATATTCAGAGATTCAGTATATATTACATTCTGTCTGCAGTCTTAACAAATAAAAAAAATTTTGTGGTGGTTGTTGTGTACCGTTAAATTGGAACGGACCCTCTCTGGAAGCTTTTCTGAAGCGGTAAATCACATGGGTGGAGATTGCCCATTTTACTCCCATGGAGCAGCTGGTAAGAGTCGAACCACATACCTTTGCATTGGCAGCACAGTTCCTTACCGCTAAGCCACCACATGGTTAAATTATAGATTCAAGGACATAATCATAAAATTGACATCTTTCAGGGAGTTCTGGTGGCCTAGTGGCAAGAAGTCACGCTGCAGTCCTGAAGGTGCATGGTTCAAATCCACCAGATGTTCCTCTGGAAAAGGAGCGGCAATCTCCTCCTGTGCCAGTCAGATCCAGTTTAACAGTGCACGTGTGCGTGCACACACACAAACACACACACACACACTGACATCTTTCATACCTTTAGAAAATAATATTCTTTAATCTCAAATGCATTTAATGTGATACAGAGTTGTTCTGTACCACCTCATAGCTGACCCTCCCCACTGGGTTTTCAGAGGCTGTAAATCACACATGAGGGAATTGCCCATCCTCTCATGGAGCAGCTGGTAGACTCAATCTGCTTGCCTTTGGTTTGGCAGCACAGCTCCTTACCCCTAGGCCACCAGAGCTCCCCTGTAATGTACATATAAATTCTTTTGAAGAATTTTTGGTTCTAGTTTTGGGGAAGTGAAGGAAAAAGAAAAATCCAAAAGTGGATTTATTATCACTCGCTATTCCTTGTTAGGGAATTCTTGAGTGTAATAATTTTAACATAAAGTTGATGATTTCACTTTGGAGTTCCATATCATACTGTCAAGCATCAGTTAAAGATTCCATTAACCAAAAAAAGATGGTCAGCATAATTTTTTTAAAAAACTTGTTAAGAAGGAAAGGTAATTGACTCTGTAAAATGTGAATGATACCTGGGGGTTTTTTTTGAGCATTCAAAAGTGTAATGCATGGAAAAAAATTGATGAACCTGTGGGTTAGAGACGTAAATAAACTTTTTAGTGACACCGTCAGCATTTTTAAGACTCAGAAGATAACTGACATCATTTTCACTTTGCAGTAGTGACCAAGTGTGAATTAGAAAGTGAGATTTAAGTAGAATATTTTCTTAAACTCTCCCTTAATTCTTATAGATAGATAAAATTGTTTGATCTTGCCTATTTTTCAGAGCAGTGTTTGAAAGTAAATAATTACCTTTATCAACAGTTTTGTGATTTCTGCCTAAGCACAATTGGGTTCTGGTTCTATGCTTATTATCAGTTATCTATAAATTTATTTCCCTTTTTTCTTAGTGTTTTCATGAGTAAGTTCTAAAGTAAATTCTCATACCTAAGCTGCAGTATTCATACTAAAGCATGTATTTCTTAATTTATTTTGCTTTCATTGACAGCAATAACGTAGATGTCGCAGTAGAAAGCATTGAAAGTATGCTGACTTCTGAGAATCCAGCCCTGGATCACCAGCACTTTGGCTTGGCGTACTTATACAGAAAAGTGATTGAGGAGCAGCTGGAGACAGCAGTTGAAAAGAGTAAGTTCCGTGCTTTTGTGAAAGATCCCAGGAGCATATCTTCTCTCCAGTGAGACTGCCACCAGATTTCTTTGGTTGAGTGAATTATGAACTATTTTAATAAAAGATTTTTCTTAAACTGTCTTTTTTTTTTCTTCCAGTAAGCATCATGGCAGAGAGATTAGCCAATCAGTTTGGCATTTACAAACCTGTCACTGATCTTTTCCTTCAGCTTTTGGATACAGGCAGGGTGAATGATGCCAGAGCCCTCCTGCAGGTATGACCAGTTAGCAATGGTGCTTTGGGGCTGATAGCTGGTGAGGGTCAGCTGGGACATTGTTAGGCACAGGTGAGGGACAGAGTCCTGGAAATGAAGTGTGCTGCTGCTAGTGTGTTTTAGTTCATTGGAATAAAGGTCATATGACAAGGACTGATATGTGTAGCTCGTGGGGTGCTGGTTTTTATTTTTTAAATCTATCTAGAACAGTCCTTATGTTTAGGGGGTAGAGGGTCTGCTTCACTGACGTGATTAAAGACAAATGTTTCTGTGCAGATAGGTAATGCAAAACAATTCCTTTGATTTCCTACTTTAATTTCTCTAATGCTCTAAATACTGTGCGTCACCATGGCAACACAGTTTGCAAACAAAAAGTAGGAAATGTTTGCTTTCAAGAACAGCTTCTCACTTGAATACTCAAACATTCTCAGTGCCTTATTCAAGGTTTATTAAGAGTTGAATTTGCTTTCTATTCACTTCTGTGTCACAGACACATTAAATGACAAATGCAGGTCTCTGTGGCCTGCACTTTCAGTTAAATTAGCAATCTTCAGGGAAGGAGACAACTGCATTCATGGCATTTTAACGGCACTAAATATAAAGCTGCGCCAAGTGCCGACAGAGCGGTGGGTGATCGGAGCTGCCACTGGCAGTGTACACAAACAGGCACCGCCGGGGAGCCCCTTCCCAGCAGGTGGCAGTCAAATCGTCCTCGTGATCCCGCCAGCGGCTGTGTGTGTGTAGACTCCCCGTGTCAGATTGAGGCCTGGGACCAATCTCTGGGAGTAAATAGTATAATATTCACTTACATTTTTACCAGCTGTGAGATATGTAAGGAGTAGTTCGGGAAGGTACCACCCTACCCATTTCCTCAAGCTCTAGCTTTGATCCATAAACTTCATCTCCTAAAACAATAAATTTTAGATTATTAAAAAGAGAATTGCTGAGAATTTTCTCAGTGTTAGCACTTTTGTGAAAAGTGGACATTATTCCTGCTTGTAAGGCTTTTTACTTTTTATTCATAAATAGAAAGAAATTCCAGTTAATTGGAACATTCCCTAGTTTGTTTTACTTTACCTTTTGACTAGCTTTTTTAAAATAAAAGGGGACAAGAACAGTTATGATAACGATTTTAAGAATCTTTGAGGAGCTCTGGTGGCTTAGTGGCAAGAAACTGCATTGCAATCCCAGAGGTACACAGTTCGAATCCACCAGGTGCTCTGCTGGAGAAGGAGGGGCAATCTCCTCCTGTACCAGTCAGATCCGATTTGACAGCTCACACATACAAAATAATAAAATTTAAGGGGTGGAGGGAAGAATCTTTGAATTATTTATCTTGCTGCCTTTTCAAAGTTATGCCTTTGAATGGAAAGTACTCTTAACACCTTATTGTCATGTGTACAGATGATCAAAAAGTCACTCTCGTGGTGTTAGTTCCAATTTATAGCTGACCCTCCAGCAGGTTCTCAGTAGCATCAATAGCATGGGAGGAGATTGCCCATCTTCATCCCGTTGGATTTGAACTGCTTGCCTTCGGATGGGCAGCACAGCACATTACCACTAGGTCATAGCTCCCTGTGTGAGTACTTGTTAGTATAGAAGGAGCTCTGGTGGTGCAGTGGTGTTATAGATTGTGCTGCTGACCTGGGAGAAAGATGGGCAGTGTTTTCCCTAAAAGATAAACCACTTCAGAATTGATTTCTAGTTAATACAGAATTGACTCAACAGCTGCTTTTTTCCAGCTGGGTATCAGCAGTAGGGGAGCTCTGGCAGGTGAGTGGTAAGGAAGTGTCCAGTTAACACAGAGGTACACATTTCGAATCTGTCAGCTGCTCTGTGAGATTTCCTGCCTCTGAAGACCCGTTGGCGGGTCAGCTATGGGTTGGTTCTAACTCTGTGCTACATAACAATAACATGAGTAGTATAAGCATATAGATACATAGACTAGAACTCAGTTCTGTTTGGGTCTGGTATTTTGATAGAACGCGCCTCTTGATGTTTATCCATCAGTTTGTTCTGATCCATCATTCTCAGTTGGCGAGAGCCTGGGGTGGCAGCTAGCTGAAATGGGGTAGCATAGCCCTCAGTGCTTCCTTTGCTGACCATGACCTCATCTCAGACTTCTGATGACAGCTGACTGTTGAAGGACACGGTGTTCTCTGCCTTCGCATCCATCAGCGAGACAGAGCCTACAGATGATAAACCCATGCCCATACCCTATCCGCTTGTCAAACAGTAAAATGTTTTTCTTCTTGTAGTGAAGAATACTTTATTCATAGATGTCAAGAGCATCAGTTTATAATGTAAATCTTCAGTGTGTCCCCAAAAGTTCTTTTTATGCTATTCATTTTAGTATTGACAGTGTTTTAAAGCTTTGAAAGAGCAATGTTGAAACTTATGAGAATGACATGTATGATGAATGTAAACTAAAATATTGTCTTGCCATATTTGATTTTACTATAGCATCTAAGATGGGATAGACACTTGATTTATCTGGTCTGTCATATAAACTTTTTTTTTCATAGTTTAACTTTTGTCTCTTTCTCAAGCACTGGCTGTCTGTTGCAATGAAAGCCTTTTATAAAATAGAGAGATTGAAATCAGTCCTTTTGTATGCATAAGTGTAGGTAATTATACTTTAAAGAGAACTTGCTTTGTACATTTTAATTTTTATAAAGAAACGAGCAGTTATCTCCCTGACACCTTATTAAATGTATAATTAACCTTATGATCCCTAGCTCACTTGTGAATGCTTGGCAGTATAATTGGAGAGGAATGGTGTTTCTTTTTTTCCTCTTTCTTTGCAGCCCTAAACCTTATTCTGTGGTTGTGAAGTATCAGCTTAATTTTTCTTTTAAACAAACTTTATCCTTGCAACGCCAAAGACAGCATTCACAAAGCTTGGCATAAGCTTGAACTTGTTTTCTTTTTTTCTGGCTTTAAAAAATGGTTGGCTATTAGGCCTTCCTATTGATAATGATACATTACTGTATTATTGTGAACTCTGCTAATTGAAAATGTTCACCTTGGTCTGCTTGTTTATTAGAAACCTTCACTTGCTGACTCATGTTTTCATTTTTAGAGATGTGGTGCGATTGCTGAACAAACTTCAATTCTGTCGGTCTTCTGTTTTAGGAGCTCTTGGACACCAGGAAAGGTACTGTGTTTACTTGCTACTAACTTGTTGGTGCTACAAAATCTCGTTGGAAGTCAGTGGGTTTAATGTAGGAGCTTACTGCTTCAAGGCCATAGCTACAACATCACACTAAAGGGCTTGAAGATTCCACTTGTTTACACTTTGTTAAGAAGTTGATAGAGTTTGCTGTGGCTCCTTACTCGGACCAAAATGTAAAGGAATTTATGCCATGAATTGTGCACCCTGAAAAGGGAAGATAAACTTGTGCTGTTGGGTCACTGGCGTGTCTGAGAGTCCCCACAACCACGTGTCTCCCGTCAAGTGTCTGCTTTTGACCCTTTATCACAGATAGGCCATCAGGCCAGTGAGCCATTTACCTTTAAGATGGGAATGGAGGGTGCCGCAGGTTTAAGCTCTCAATTTGCATATATAACCTTATGTCCATTGATGGTTATTTATAAGAGTAGCATGTATTTTATGTTTTAAAAAATGAATGAAACCATATTTCAGAATACTTATATATCTCATTGAGCTGTTGAACACCAGGAAATCCCATTCTTTATTTAGGCACATTGTAATGTTTTCTACTGAGTGTCTGTTCTGATATTTCTTTATTATAAAGCAGCTAATTTCTAATCTGATTGTTCAAGCTTACCTTAATTGCCGTGCATTCATACATTACACACACACATACTTTTTTACTGTTTTTAAGTTTACCTAATTACACCTTCTATCTCTGACTCAAATGTTTACAGCAACCAGCCTTTAGAAAATAGCTAGTTGGCACCTTCTGCTCCCTACCCCCCACTATTTTTTCCCCTATCAAAGAAAGAGTTGTTTTCAAAATATGATATAATTGTATTTAAAAAAAATCCAAAACTCACTTCTTGGTCCACATCTGGGACTGGGCCACCCACATTCTTGCTGTTCAGTTCATGAAAGGACTCAAAATGTGCAGTGATTAAACCTGTCTTCTTAGAGCTTTCCTCCCAGGAGACTTCAAAATGCAGAAGTTCCCAGAGAAATGCAAACCCAGCTTGAGATTGACAATAAAAACATACTGAAAATGACAATAAAAACATACTGAAACATTTTTTAAAGGATGTCTCTGCGGTGCCCAGTGGTTTGGCAATACAATGAGCAGGCCAGAATTTATTTCTTTAAGTGAGAAGAGGTTGGAAATGTATATAAAATCCATCATTGAGTCTTCCATCAATGTTGACGTGTACGGGGGAATGATCTTCTTCTTCATTGAGGGGACTGCCATTGTGTAATCACGACCAGAAATCAGAGCAGAGCTGTTTACACAGCACTGAGAGCATGAACAGGAAGGTTCTGGTGAGGGCCTGAAAGCCTTCCATTTGTATACCATGCAGGGAAAACATTAGAATGTTTACTGAATTGTTCACATTTCATCTAAAAATTTTGGTTCTAAAGAAAAAAAAATTTTTTTTTATGTAAAACCTACAAATATTACCTCTTCTACCTTTGGGAATCTAATCTTTTTGATGTAGGCACTAGTTGACATCAACAGTTTAGTGAAATTATAGGGCTTTAAATGTAAATTATATTAACTTTCAAGAAATACTAAATTATTGTAGGTGTGAGTTATTGAGTCAGCATCAAACGATAAGCTACAGAAAAGGAGAGCCAGTCCATCAAAGTAGGCAGGCCTTTGGCATTTGTTGTTAGGATTTCCTAATGGACCATTACATAGGTGTTTTATTTCCGTGTTGCTTGGAGTTTGTGATAATGCTAGCTTTGTTTAATTTCCTAGGCACCAACTATAAAATCTTTGTTAGAACTGATTCCTGGGTTAATTGAAGAGGAAAATGCGTATTCTCCCATCATGAAAATCTATGGTAATTCATTTAATCTGACCATATTATTTAAGTGATTTAAATATTGGTGATAAAGTCACCTAAGTCTTTGGCTCAAAGGCAGCAGTTAGTTATCTTAATTATCAGTTAATTGATTAGGCTATAAATCACTTACTTAGCTGTGGAATGTTTTTAACATATGCTTAAGGAAAATGCAACATTATTCTCATACTTTTTTAATAATAAAAAAGGAAGCAGTGTGACCGTGAGAGGGGCCCAGGCATGTGTGAGTCAGACCCTGGGTGAGTGGAAAGCCGTGGAGGTAACTCCCTGGGCCTCTGTGTGGAGGACCCACTCGGGACACTGGCCCTGGTTGCGCCTTGCTCCTTCCCCATCTGCCTAACTGGGCCCTGTGGTTATTCCCAGTTGAAATGTATAATCCCAGTCTTTTTAAACACCAGCCAGTCATGTGTGAAAAGAAGTTAATAGAACGTTTCCTGAGTCATCAAAACGAGTGGTCACGTAGCCACCTATGGTTTTGCTCACATGAAGTACTAGGGTAGTGGTGTCAAAAAAACCCATAAAATTGTATGTCACTGAGGAGCCGCTGTGGCAGAGTGGTGTGAGCACTGGGCTGCCCATCAGATGCTTACTGGTTTGAATCCATAAGCCACTCTGAGAAGGAAAGAATTCTGTCTGCTTCTCTGAAGATCTCACCTCAGAAATGCTATGGGACAATTCTACTCTGTCCTTTAGGATTGCTGAGTCAGATCAGCAGGACAGCAGTAAAGGAGGAGTGTGTGTGTATCTCACTACCAAACTGCATAATCCCATACAGGAATTGGGGGGTCAGGAAGGCTTTTGTGAACAGGTTCTTGGGGGTGGTAAGTTTTTAAGTGAGCCCTTGACCACTAGAGACATGATTTGGGTCTGAAGGGAATAAAGGACTTACAATAAAGCAGAAATAACTCACATCGAACTTCAGGTACCTGTCCTCACTCCATTAAGCCTGTGAGTCAGTGTTCCTTATTCCCTTTGGGATTGATCTGAATGCTTGCTGTGCAGCTGCTGGGCCCAAGAGTGAGTTCGTGGGGTGCTTGGATGTTAGAGCTCCAATGCAGTGTTAAACACTCGAATTGGAACAGTGATTGCAGAGCTGTATAATCTTGACTCTAAACTTAAAAACATAATTCAAGTGAAATGTGTGTGATTTGTTAAGGTTTCCTATAGATCTTTCTGCCACTATAGCTAACTTTATTACTCAGCATTTATTTTGTAATACGAGATTGTATTGAAAGTGCAGTCTTTTTGGCTTTGTGGTCTCTATATTGACTATCGAGACTTCCACAGAGTTTGCGTGCCCACATACCACAATCCCTGGATTGATTTGATTCACGGTATAGTTTTAAGCAGAGGGTGTTCTAATGAGGTCTCCTCACTCTGGTCAAGGGCTTCTGTCTATGACAGTGTAGCTATCATGGTCTCATTCTCCTCCTCGCTGTCTGAGAGCCAGGCGTGGTCGGGGGGCCCTGAATTTAAAATGTGGCTTCTTGCCACATTGATTTGCTTTGGGGTGAAGATATCCAAGAGTCCCAGAGAACTGTGTTTGGGGGGACAGAGGTTGCCTTTGTCTGATTACTATCGTTTTCTTCAGCCCAGGACAATGATGTCGCCTCTGCTAAAGCGCTGTATGAACATCTCACTGCAAAGAACATAAAACTGAATGGTTTGTTTCTAAAGCGTTACGCAGTGTTGCTGAAGAATGCTGGGGAGTCTGTCCCTTTTCCAGAACCACCTGTGAGTATTCTTAATTAAGGAGATAATGACCGATTTGTGTGTGCTTCCTGTGCTTCATGTGATGGAGGCTTCCAGCTGCTGGGCAGTCAGCTCTCAGGCTCCAGTTTGAGGAGCTTTGCCTTCTGGGATTTGGTTTTAAAGTTCAGGGTCCACAAAAACTTTGACCTGTAGGAAGTTATCGGGTGTGTTCTCTCATTGTTTCAACTTTAGCTAGAATGTAATAGCTTGTATTTGCATAGCTAAGTATATATTGTTGTTAAACCCCTCAGGATTCGATACTATTGCTCATAGCCACACACCCCCACCCACCCCCATGACAGATCTGAAGGTCACCCTCTCCTGCACTGTCCTTCTCCTCTCTGGTACTGTCGCCCATTGTCCGTCCATCTTGTTGAAGGTCTTCCTATGACCTTCCACCTTTGTCAGCGTGAGGTCTGTTTTCCAAAGACTAGTCTCCCGACAACATCCCCAAAGTATGTGAGATGAAATTTCACCATCGTTGCCTCTAAGAAGACAAACATGTAGGTCACTGTTCATTATTTCATTACGTAGCAAATAATTTTCCTTTTATTTACCAGAGAGGTTTTGTGGAATAAAAGAAAGCACATACAGAATTCTTTTTTTCTTGCCTTTGTAGTGAAAGCCACTGTGTCATGCTTGTTTCAGTGGCTTTCACCCGGTTGGCAGGGCTAGCCCAGCACCTGCAGGGCCAGCAGAGGTGCCCAGGGAGCAGACTTGGGTCACCTAGCGGCCCGCAGGCTTCCCTCCTGTTTGCAGTGTCTTGGGGTTTTCAGTTGCAAGCCATCACTTCTTACTGGTGTCCTTACTCATAACTTTTCTCCTCTTTTTCCTCCCTCTTCTTAACAGGAAAGCTTTGATTTTTATGTGAAGCAGCTGAAGGAGTCCAAGGAAATCCCTTTGTGAAATATGCAAGCACTTCTTTGGTTTATGTATATTTGTGATTTTCTGTCTTCAATGTTGTTTTTTAAATGGATTTGAGAGGGAAAAATAAAGGAAAATTAATTTACTTATATACTTTTATTTATTTGTAATATCTGACATAGCATCTTATTGACGAGCTAAGTACACAATGGCTTTTAGGTATTGTTTCTGAATGCAGCATAAATCTAGCATTTTCTTTGCGGCCCCTGCCATCAGAAACCATATCTTCCAGAGTTCTCACAGTTGATCCCTCAGTTCCTGTACTCTGTTTCGCTGTTAAAATTTCCAAAAAAATATTGTTCCTTTACTAATAGGCTTACTTGCTGATAGTGTTTATCTGGAAAATTTAAGGGTTGATGAGATTTCTAATGAAGAGACAGAACAATTCCTTACATATTTACATAGTTTTGAAAAATTGTCAGATGTAAACCTGTGGCTGCTTAAAGGCATCCTGAGAGTCATGAAGTGAACTCCAGCCCTTCCCAGTGAGAAGCACTTGCTTTAAAAGCTGATGGCCCCTCAGCCCGCTTCCCTGCCCCCACAGTGGCTGCCTGGGCACCCCTGACAACTGGGTCTTGGTCATGGCTTTGACCATAAGTTGGAACAGAAGTTTCACCTCTCTGTTGGCATGAGCTACACTCTACTTCAGGCTTGCTAACAGTACATTCACACCCTGAGTACGACTGATTTTGTATGCAGAGGAGGGAGTCTTGCTTTGGATTCCATTTTAATGGGTAAAAATCATCCTCATCTTGACTCATTCCTTTTAAGATCTACATTTTAAGTGGTTGGTTGATTGGTTGGTTGTTTTCTGTAGTTGAATTCTTTCCTGCCAATTTCTAAGACAAGTCTTCAAGACGGTATACTACCACATAAGTCTTAAAATCTGTCAGCATTGTTAATGTCCATCCTTCACTTGAGGATGAAGTTACTAATAATCCAGAAAAGAGGCGGGGCTCTTTACTTGAGAACTCTGTTTGTGTGTTCCTTTTCCATTTGAATGCAGTGACCAGCCTTTGTTCCCCTGACCTCCACGTCAGTCCAGTGGAGCAGATGTCATCAGGGGAGGAAGTGGGTACTGGCTGCTCTGCTGGTCACTTTATGCCTGTCGGGCCAGCTCTTCTGCACCCACAGCTGGTGTGAGAGGGCGAGTTCAGACAGGGGAGCCAGAAGGGAGTGTCATTTTAGCATCTGCCGAACTCTAAATATTTTGGTCGTTAAACCTGAAGGAGCACGGGCTTTGACAAATCCCTATCCCTATCCTGAAAGGCTTTAATTCAGCTTCTTTCTGGACACTTCCCGAGTTCAAGATCTGTGCACCTGTCCTTCATGATTCCACTGAAACTAACTTTTTGGCAGTTGTGTGAACAAGTTAGGTGATCTAAGCCCCACCCCACCCCTGGCTCCCCCAAAAAATAGTTCTCTAAAATGAGGAAAGCGGGCATTGTTTGAAGAACCAGTCTCGTTGGCATGAAGTGACTCATGGGCAGTCACTTCAGGATGGGCTGCAGCGTGGATGTAGTGCAGAAGGAATCAAGAAAAACCCCTCAGTGGGCATTGGAAACAGCAAGCTGAGGCTGCTGAATATCGTCCGCGTGTTAATAGATGTCAGATGCCGGGAGCACTGCATTGGCTTCCCCTCTTGAGTGTAAATATCTCATTGTATATTTTAGGACTATAGATGGTTTCTCAGTATCTTAAGCCAAATTGTTGGAAAGATGTAAAGGACCTGTAAAACTATAACAACACTATATATACACTACTCAATTATAAGCAAACCAGTAATTCTAAAAAGTGAAATGTGAACTTTTAAAATGCATATTTAGTTTTTGTACATAATTGTACATTCATATACTTATTTGAACTATGATTTTAATGTGAAGCGCTTTAAATAAAATGTTCCATAAGTACCTATACTATGAGCTTCTTCATTATCCTAAAAGACACGATTGATACAAGCCATTTCATGCTCTACAGTGTCAAATTTTTCAATTAAATAACTCATCAACCATTTATTTTTATTACTGTGTACTAACTAGTCAGAACCAACCGTGAGCTGCCCCTCCAGAGTGTTTTCAGAGGTCGTAAATTGCACAGGAAGACATTTCCCATCTTTCTCCTTTGAAGCAGCTGGTGGATCCCAACAATTTGTCTTTGGTGTGTTTGTGCGGCTCATTACCACTAGCCCACCATAGCTCCCTTGCAGCAATTTATGTTTTACAGATTTGGTTTTTGTTGTATGCCGGTGAGTCACTTGTGACTCACAGTGACCCTGTGTACAATAGTTCTGAAGGCTGCTCTATCCTGAGCCAACTTTATCTCTGACAGACTGATCGCCTTACCCCAGTCACTGAGGCAGTCCATCTCATTGAAAGTCTTCCTCTCTTGTGCTGTCCCTCTTCCCTCCCACGCATGATACTCCTCTCCGAGGACTGGTTTCTCCTTGCAACATGTCCAAAGTAGGTCAGACAAAGCTTCAGAATCCCTCCTTCCAAGGAGCAGCCTAATTTCACCCTCTCTTGGATGAACCTCTTCGTTCTCCTAGCAGTCTGTAGTATATTTAATACTCTTCTCCAACATTGTAGCTCAAAGACATTAATTCTTTTATCATCCCTAGTCATTGTCCAGCTTTCTGACACATAGCAAGTAATTATGAGACCATGGCCTGGATCAGGTGCACCATAGTTTTCGAGACTGACATTGCTCATCAGTACTCTGGAGAGGTCCCTCACAGATGACTTTCCCAATGCAGTTTACCTTGATTTCCTGGTTGCTGGTGAGTGTTGATTATGGAGCCAAGCTAACTAAACCTTTTTACAGTTTCAACCTCTTCTGTCATCATGCTGCCAGTTGGCCCAGTGGTGAGATTCTTTTGTTTTCTTGATGTTGAGCTTTAATCCATATGAAGGCTGCAGCAAGCGCTTCGGGTCCTCCTCAGTCATCTGCATAATGCAGGTTGTTGATGAGTCTTCCTCCAGTCCTGATGCCACACTTCTCATATAACCCTGCCTCCTGGATGATCTGCACATAGACTGAAAAGGCATGGAGACCGGATACAGCCCTGGCGTACACCCTTCCCAATTTTGAACCATGCAGTGCTTCCTTGCTCTGTTCTAACAACTGCCTCCTGGTCCAAATATAGATCTCGCATTACAGGTGGTGTTCTCAGGTAGGCAGATAATTGAGATCTTTGAGAAGCAAAGTTGGCAGCACTTGGATAATTTCATCCTGCTGCCCCTGGGCTTCCACAGCCTCGTGAACAGAATAGAGTTCATGGCGGGGTGGTTGTCTTCCACGCGGACTGTGAGCCTTTTGGGTGAGGGCTGCTGCTGTGTGTCCCCACAGCCCCGCAGCACCCGTGGTCGGTAGTCCTTTCAACAGAGCTAGAGAAGTGAAGTTGTGCACATCCTAATGATGTGGGTAGTCACCTCTATAAGATGAAAAAGAATAAATAGAGCTATACCAGAGAGGTGTGAGAGTCCAGCTAAAATCTTGTCACAGCTAAGAGGTTGCTGATCTGGACACATAAAAACTGCACCAGAGAGCTCTGGTGGCCTAGAAGGCAAGAAGCTGCACTACAGTACAAAGGGCACAGAGTTCGAATCCACCACATGCTCTGCTCCAGTAGGAGGGGCAGTCTCCTCCGGTGCCAGTTGGATTTGATTCAATAGTACACGACAACAAGAAAAACTCAGAAAAAAATCAGAAAGCTGTTTTCTTCCGTTGAATTAATTATCTAAAGCTGGGCATCACCAAGTTCCCAGGTTCCAGGACCAAGGAAGCTTTATTACAACTTGGTTTTCCTGGTACAATGTCAGGCCTGCAGAGAGAGAGAGTGTGCGTGTGTGTGTGTGTGTGTGTACTAATCTTGAATAGTTTTCACACAGGCCTGCAGATAGAGTGAGAGGTGTGTGTGTGTGTGTGTGTGTGTGTGTGTGTGTTGCATACCTTTTTATGCACTCGAATAGTTTTCACTCAGTGTTTGTCTTCTTCACAAACCAGTATTTGTGTAGTTTCTATAAATGAAAGCAACATTCCTGAGGTCTGATGGAGCCTGTAGCTGCAGGGGGTCCAAAATCACAGTAATTTCTCCCCTTGCTGTCGTACAATCACGTGCAGGCATGTTTCCATTAGAAATGTATCCTGCTTTCAGCCTTGCAGACTTTTACAAAGCCCACATTAGAAGCCCTGGTACAAATAAAGGAAATGGCAACATTAGCAAATTCAAATAGGCACTTATCTTTTTCCCTTTGTGAATAAGGAAACAAAAAAATTGGGTCCAGATAGAGCAAAAAAGCCTTTGACAAGCTCCCCCAGCCTAGATGTCTGCATGTTGACCTGGATGGCGGTTGGCTTTTGAGATTCCTCCCAGAGAATCCTCTTCAGGCAGCACTCTGACTCCTGGCCGTGCCAGCTCGTACACGGCACTTCCTGACATTCTTCCAGACTGACCTCCCCGCAGTGTAAGCTCTGCCACCTGGACTAGATAGATCAGGGAGAGGCACCCAGAAAGGCTTGAATGTGGGTGTTATTTCCAATCCCACTCCATATTCTCTGATAGGATGCGTGCTGTGTTTGGAAGGGCTCCCTGGGGGATCCAGGGGTGTCCTCCTTATACGGGCTCCCTGGGGGATCCAGGGGTGTTATTTCCAATCCCACTCCATATTCTCTGATAGGATGCGTGCTGTGTTTGGAAGGGCTCCCTGAGGGATCCAGGGGTGTCCTCCTTATACGGGCTCCCTGGGGGATCCAGGGGTGTCCTTGCACAGGCTCCCTGAGGGATCCAGGGGTGTCCTCCTCGTACGGCCTCCCTGAGGGACCCAGGGGTGTCCTTGTACGGGCTCCCTGGGGGATTCAGGGGTGTCTTCCTTGCATGGGCTCCCTGTGGAATCCAGAGGCACTCTCACACGGGGTCCCTGCAGGATCCAAAGGCACCCTCACATAGCCTCCCTGGTCCGGAGGTGCCTTCAAAAGGGGTCCCCCTGAGGGATCCAGGGGTGTCCTTGCGTGGGGCCTCTGAGCGATTCAAAGATGCCATTTTCTGTTCATTTCCTTTGTTGCTGAGAGCTAGGCTGTTGGTGTTGAAGTCCTTTAAAAACCTATGGAATCATTTTCATGGTTCTGTCAGGAGGTAAACCTCTCCAGCGGGTCCCAAGAACATGAAAGATAAACTCAGCTGAGCACAAGCCTGCTTCCGGGGCTGTTCACCGGTGGAATCCACAAAACCCAGGAACTTTATTAATGGGGCAGTGGAGCATTTGAACAATTTCAGAAAACAGAGCTCTGTCTCTCCAGCTTTGCAGACAGACAAACATCCCAGTACAATGTGAGCACTGGCGTAGCTGGGAAGTGTCGTTCGCTTTTGAGGTAGTGAACCTCTGAAAAGCTCAGCGCACTGCTCCAGCAGGACTGTTACAGCTTCGCTCTCAGGGGCTGGTGTCCGGGGCTGGGCTCCGCCTGCCCACCCACACCTTTCCTGTGACACGCCTCAGGCAGACGCCATGTGGACACAAGGCCGGCTTGAAACAAAGCACCAATTATTTTCTCAAAAACAAATGCCAGGTGACTTGTAAAAATTGAATTCTCTATCAGAGATGGTGAGAATGTCAGGGGACAGGGCAAGGTTCAGATCTGTTCTTAATAGGGTCGCTGTGAGTCATAGTCAACTCGATGGCACCTAAGAACAATTCAGAACTGATAGGTAAAACAAAACGGCCTCATTGTCCCTAGAATTTCTGCTTCTCTGGTAAAGCCCTCTCCCCGGTTCCAGCCTGCTTAACTACTCGTGGAAAGTTGAACTGGCAAAAACACAGGACATTCCAAGAATAGCACAGAAAACAAGCTGACCTGAGACTGCACCTACAAGGTAAGAAAAAGGAGCCACAGAACACGACCCAACCAAGACTTCTTCAGGTGGTCTGCAGAGCCCCAACAATCTCTGTATACAAACCTCCCACTAACAGCAAGGGTTGCTGACCTCTAATTTGAGAGCTCAGCCCACCTGCACCCAGGTGAAAACAAACCAGTTCACTGCATCACACGTAAGCCTTGAAAGGTTGATCTGAGCACTCCTGCTCCGACTCCAGGCTCACCCCCTTTCCCCGTCTCTGAACCTTTGAAGAACATTGGGTATGCTTGCCACACCCCACGGTCAACCAGCAGTAGGAGGCACCACTTGCCCTGTGTGGCCGCTTCCTTGCTCATTTCTCAGCCTGTGTGTGTGCCCGTGCCTGGGCTAAGCGAAGTGAGGGCCCCCAAAGAGAGGACGGGGTGAGGGGAGCTAAACTCCCCCACAAATGACTGATGTGAGTCTCAGTAGAACCTCTTACTCCACATCTATAGTTACCAATTGCATTTGATGTTGATTTGAACATCATGGCTGTAAGCTGTTTAACCTGAGATTAAACACAAGAGTTTGAGAAAAGTCGGGCAGGGAAAGCAAATGCAAGATCAACTTCTGTGAGCCTGCCCAAGGAGACAGGCTTGAGCAAGGAGCAAACCATGACTTCATCACCTCTGTATGGAACTTGGAGCGGGAGTGAGTTCCTTGCTGGGCAGCTAGCAGCCACTCCACTGGAGAAAGGTGGGGGCATCTCCTCCCATTGATATTTACAGTCGTGGAAACCTGATGGGGGTCACCATGAGTCAGAATTGACTCAGCAACAAAGATGGGCACCTAGAACATAGAGTATCTGGGAGGGGCATTTTTTGTGCTTTTGTTTTTTTAAGTCACATCAGGAAATAATTGCATTAATAGGGGTGTACACCAGGAATGTGTCCTGTCTCCATATCTTTTCAATCTATATGCAGAACAGATTACTCAGGAGACTGGGCTGTTTAAGGAGGAATGTGGCATCAGGATTAGAGGAAGATTCATTACTTCACCAACAATCTGTTATGAAGATGACACAATCCTGCTTGCTGAAACTGAGGAGGACCTGAAGCACCTGCTGCAGAAGATCAAGGACTGCAGCCTACAATATGGATTGAAGCTCAGCATCAAGAAGACAAAGAGTCTCACCACAGGGCCAACTGGTATCATGATGATGGATAAGAGATTGAGATTGTTCACAGCTTTAGTTTGCTTGACTCCACAATCAACACTCTTGGTACCAGCAGCCAGGAAACCAAGAGATGAATTGCTTTGGGAATGTCTGCTGTCAGGGACCTCTCCAGAGTACTGAAGTTCAATGACATCAGAATGGAGACTAAGGTGCACCTGATTCAGGCCATAGTCTTCACAATTGCTTGCTATGCATCAGAGTTGGGCAGTGACTAGATAGAAAGAGAATTGATACCTTTGAGCTGTGGTGCTGGAGAAGAGTATTGAATATATCATGGACTGCCAAGATAGCAAACAGGTTTGTCCTAGAGAAGGTGAAGCAGGCTCCCCCTTGGAAGCAAGGATTTTGAGGCTTTATCTAACATAATTTGGGCATGTTACAAGGAGGGACTGGTCCTTGGAGAGGGACATCATGCCTGGGAGGATGGAGGGATGGAGAGGAGGAGACCATCAATGAGATGGATTGATACAGTGACTGGGGTAATAGGTGTGTCGGAGACAGTAAAGTTGGCATAGGATAGAGCAGGTATCAGGGCTTTTGTACATGGGGTCATTATGACTCAAAAGCAACTCGACAGCACATAACAATAATGACACGGGCAATTATTTTCTACTTAATACAAAATTCCCCAATCAATTGCATAACTTGATACTGGCAGGCTTAATACTGTACAGCCCTTAGCTTTTGATCAAAAGTGTACAAACTACAGCCTCAGACTGAAATGAGTCACAAGTTATCTTTGTAAATACTGTTTGATAAGAACAAAGCCGATCCACCCACTCTTCCCTGTCCTCCACAACTGCTTTTACTCCACAGCCATAGAGACGAGTAATTATACACTCAAAACCCAAGATATTTACTCTGGTGCTTCTCAGGAAACGTGTGCGTGGAATCTGGTGTACAATACTGATCGTAGAGGATTACTTTGATATTTGATATTTAAATAGACATCTCAAACTTCGTGTGCAACAGGGATCTGCTCATGCAGAGCACTGTGCTTCAAAGCAGAGATTATCCTCACATTGTCATTGTTCAGTGTTGTTAAGAGTCAGTTGTGGGGAGCTCTGGTGGCCTAGTGGCAAGAAGCTGCACTGCAATCACAGAGGTACGCGGTTCAAATCCACCAGATGCTCTGCTGGAGAAGGAAGGACAATCTCATCCTGTACCAGTCAGACCCGATTTGATGGTACACGCACACAAAAATAATAATCAGTTAATAATGAGTCAGTTGTGACGCAGCGATCCTGTGAACATCAGACCTGAACCCTGACCTGTCCTGTGCCACCCTCAGCATCTGTGACACACTTGAGTCCTTTGCTGCAGTCACTGTGATATCCCTCCCATGGGGGAGATTCTAAACGAAAGGGATGCCCAGGTGCCAACCCAGAAGAGTGGGGGTCAGCATCTCTGGGGCTGGGTTCACCCTGGCATCTTTGAACGTTCACGGGATGGAATATCACAACTAGGAAAAGTTCAAGCAATGGCCAGCGCTGGCACACCTCCATTTCCTGCCCTTGCCCTGGGTCCCTTGCCCCCTGCAATAGCCACACCAGAGCCCACTGAAGAAGACAGCATCGCTCTAACATTCCTGCCGGAGGTGCATAACTGAAACTTTATCATGAGAACACATCAGAACATCCCAAACTGGTGAACGTTTACAAAATCTTCACGGGGCAAGGCCGTGAAGGTCAAAGACTTTCCAAGGATCTGTTCTAAACTAAGGGAACCAGGGAGAGATGACAGATAATGCCATCCAAGCCCTGATTTGGGTCTAGTTCCTTTTCTATTTAATTTTATTTCTTAATTTTAATGAAAGTTTATGGAGACTTCGGATTTCAGGTCATTCATTGTTGCAGATCTAGATCCTTTTCTATGAAGGTTGTTGGACCGAGTGAACAGTAAGAAGGGTCTACAATGGTAAAAAGGAAGATGTCCGTTTAAATACTAAGATCTTTTAAATTGTGCTCGTTGTATCAGAAAGTTAAACAATGAACAAAGACAGCAGAAGAATCGAGGCCCTTGAGGTGTGGTGGTAGAATATCCCATGTTCTCCCAAAAGAACAAATATGTCTGTCTTGGAGGACATGCAACCGAGGTGTTCCTTCGAGCCAAGGATGGCGAGACTCCGTGCATGTCAGCAGAGGGCAGTCCTTGGAAAGGGGCATCATGGTAGGAAAGGTGGCAGCTCAGAGAAATAGGAGATGACACCCAAAAGGACGGATTGACACAGTTCTGTAACAACGACCTCAGCGTATCAGGATGGTGAGGAAGAAGCAGAAGACGGCAAGGCCGAGCTGCGGCTCACAGGGTCGCGATGAGTTGTCCGTTGGAGTGATGTGTACGGTTGTGCTGTAGAAGGAGGAGCCCCGGATAATCATTTCCTCATGTGGAAGGTGGTGTCCACTCCATTTCCCAGTTGAAAGGATCGAGATCAAAGTCAGGGCTTGGATGGCATTATCTCTCCCTGGTTCCCTTAGTTTAGAACAGATCCTTAGAAAGTCTGACCTTCACGGCCTTGACCTTTGAAGCTTTTGTAAACGTTCACCAGTTTGGGATTTTCTTTCATTAAAAAATATTATTATTATTATTCATTAATTTTAATGAAAATTTACAGAGATTTTGGATTTCCATTCTTTCATTGTTGCATTCTGCAAGGGGCTCGAGATCTACCCACTGCAAACTCTGTGGAGCACTTCTACCTGGACCCGCGTGAGGGCGCAGGGGCACCGCAAGCATGCCAGTAGGACATGTAGGCCAGAACGCTGCTTCTCCACAGACACACCACTCTCCCCACAAGCCGCTTAGAAGATTCTGACCCAAATGCTCTGGGATCTGACAATCCTCAACCACCCTTGAAGCAGGAAGGGCCCAGGAAAAGCGGTGGTGGTCTCAAACATCCACCACCTCTTTGTTTTGTTTTGTTTTGTTTTGTTTTGTTCCAGACTCAAATTTTCCTTTGAAAACAGTCCTTCTCCTCCCAACACACGCAGGTCTGGTCACTGTGAAAGGTTGCGGCTTGCCCAGAGACCAGCCCAGGCCCTGAGGTGAAATTCTAGGAGGCCAGGCTGAGGCCACACCTTATGGCTTCCCCAGGCCCCTCTGCCTTGCAGGCTACCTGCTTCCTCCACCCTTCAAAGGCCTCAGCTGAGCCCCATAGCAGCTCTCTCACCTTCCTTGGGAAATTTGATTTCCCCCATGCCTCAGTTTCCTTGACTAGAAAATGGGATCTGCTTATCTCAAAGCATTGTTCTGAGAGTTAGTTAGCTGATGTCATCTATTTACAGTGCGAACAGTCTAGAACACAATAGATAGATGCTCAACAAATGTAAATGTTTCTCCATTTAGTGTTTGGATTCTGTTGCTTCACAAAAAAAAAAAAATATGAAGGGCTGGCATCTCGCTGTGATGATTTAGAAGACGGCTTTCTGTATTGAGAGTGACAACACAGAGCTTGGGGAACCTGCAAGATGAAGTCAAACCATCACACTAGTTAAGTTATTGTTCCCTCCAGGCCCCAACTTCATATGGCTACTCAAGTCCTGCACACTTTGTGCCCATCTTTAATTGAATTGCCTATATAAATACATATCAAGAGGAAATAAATTAGCAACGTTGTAGATGCCACAGGTTTTCAGGTTTCCAGTAAATCGCAAATTCCCACCAGTGAGCAGAAATCCCTTTTGACTGTCTTTATTCTACTGCCATCCTGTGGCCGGCTCGTGACACTGCAGCTCGTGGCCAGGTGTAGCTGAGCATCTGGACCATCAATGTCCTTATCGTCCCAGAGAAGGTTCTTGGCGAGGGCAGGTGGAGGGTCTCCTCAAAAAGCCTCATCAGCAGGCAAGAGCCTGGGCATGCATCACCAGTCTTGTCTCGACTTTTGTTTGATGAACTTTAAGGCCATATAGTACAGGATGATGAAGCCACAGCTGATGGCGATGAGGATGAGGTAGATCGCGAAGAGCGGGTAGGAGTCCAGGTTCATGCTCTGGATGATCTGGAGACAGGGACACCCAGTCAGCTCAGCTGCATGTTTGTCCATTATAAACACGGAACGGGTTGCAGCTTGGGCCCCTTCACTACTCACCTTATCTCCTGGGATGGAGATGGTGAGGTTGCCAACCTCCAGGAAGTACGTGTGTCCTTTAAAGTGAATCTGCATCAGCCCTTCAAAGCACCAGCGGAGGAAGGACACCTTGGAAATCCATGAGGGCACTGGAGACAGTGACAGGTATGTTAGACTGTGACAGCAGCCAGCCCATCTGCACAAAGGACTAGCCCCTTCCCCTCGGGAGACAGGCCCCTGGAGCCGGGACCACAGTGACTGTGCCTAGGGAAGGCAAGGGAGGGGGCAGCAAAGGGGCAAGAGCACAAGGGGCACTGAGGGACTGCGATGAGACTCGGCGAGTGTCTGAGGGACCAAGCCCACATCCGATCCACAAGCTCCGAGCAGCCTTCATCTGCCCACAGCATGTGCTCACCACTCACAGCCATGAACATGGACACTTGGCAGCCCAGGGCAGAGGTTCTGGAGCCTGGGCACTGCCTGCTCTGAGGTGTCATGGTGGTGGGATGAGGAGCAATGAACTCCGCCTGTGGGAGCTAGGAAAGGCCTCCCAGGGGAGGGGCGAAGGGGAGGAGGGGTGAGGAGGGGAGAGGGGGTGAGGGGGCAAGCAGCCTGTGAGGGGAGTAATGGGAGGCCGAGGAAGGGTAAGGGGGTAAAGAGGGGGCAAGGGGTGGTGAGGAGGGCAAGTGGGGGCCAAGAAGAGGCAAGCAGGGGGCAAGGGGGAACAAGGGGAGTGGCAAGGAGGGGCCAAGGGAGGACGAGGGGAGGAAGCAGGGTGGGCGAGGGGGGGCCCAAGGGAAGATGAGGAGGAGCAAGAGGGGCTCCCGGCTGACAGAGGAGATATGTTTCCCTGAAAATCCAACCTGGGTGATGTGAATAGTTAAGCACTTAACTACCAGCTGAAAAGCAGTGATGAGATAGTTACGCACTTAACTACCAGCTGAGAGGCTGGTGGTGTAAATACTTCAGGGCTTGATTGAAAGGCTGCCCAGAAGTGCCTCGGAGGACAAGACTGCTCCCAGCGTCCCCACCGTGCCAAGGCCCCTACTCCGCACACACCTGAAGAGGAGTGGCCTCACCAGCAGGTAACAGCAAAGAGCCACCTAGAGACAGGCCGCAGGAGGAAGGGGGGCTTCCAGAGCTGGGTTGAACCAGCAGGAAGGGACAGCCCCAGGAGAGTATGAACTACACATTAGGAAGCCCACCGCCTGGGGTGAGGGTTAGGGGATGTGAGGGATCAGTGGGGGCATTTCAGAAAGACTAGGGAGGCAGTTAGGGGTCACAAACAGCTGCTTACGGAAAGACTGGCATTTTGGGTCCACCTGGGGGTGAAAGAAGGCCTGCTCAGAAGCCTCTGGGGCTCAGACTACTTTATCCCATGTGGGGCTGCTATGGGTCAGAACTGACGTGATGACAACTGGTGCCAGTAGGAGGCAGCCATGGCCTGGCTGACTGGCAAAAGTGGAGCCTGAAGAAGAAAGAGTCAAGTGTTTCTTGCAAATGTCAGTGGGTAATGGGAGAAGTTTCCTGCCTCCTGGAGACAGTGCAGGGGAAAGCTGGACAAGACTCTGTCCACAGAAAACCAGCATGAAGCTTTCATCTCCAGACAAAGCAGGTGTCAACAAGCCATCCAAGGCCTACAGCAAAGCTAACCGGGTGAGGGTGAGCAGGCCTCACCTGTCCACAGGTTGTCCAAGCTTATCATGAAGCCCCCCGTGAGGTAGCAGGAGTTGTAGACAGCATTGCCGAAGAAGGAGGACATGTGGAAGGTGGGCAGCAAGGCAGCGATGAACAGGGCCATGACCCGGCAGCAGAAGACCACCAGCCACACCAGCAGGAAGTGCAGCAGGAAGGGCTCAGGTCTGGGCTGCAAGTTGGCCAGCCAGTACGTGGGCATCCCGTAGATGAGGATGTAAGCGCAGTGCTCCGGGAGCTCCCCCAGGATCTGCAAGGAATGAGCACCTCTGGGATGACACTTGCAGGTTGCTTCTCAGCTTTAGTCGTCCCTGGTGGCCAACTGTGCGCAGACTACACTCCAGAGTTCAAGCCTAGGACTTCTCAGAAGCATATCACAAAGCCCATCTCCCAAAGAGCTTGTCAGAGGCACCCAATCGCCAGCCTTTCTGCCAGTAGCCAAATACTCAACTGTTTGTGCCACCCAGGGACACCCATGTTTCAAGGTAGCAATCCCCAAAGGTCCCAGCGTCCTAAGCTCGTGGTGACCAGTCTGCCTCAGGAGGCTGTGATGGCAGTCCTGGTCCTCAGGCCAGCCTGCGCTACCACCCCGGGCTCCCTGTGGCCAGCTAGGCTGGCAGGAACTGCCCGCACGGGGGTGCGAAGGCTGCTTGTCCAAGGATTGGTTACAGGTCCCCACGCCACCTGCCTGGGACTAGGCTGTGTGACCTCGGCACAGCAGCTCAGCCTTTCTGTGCGTCCCTTCACTGGAACGACAATAACACCTGCCCAGCTTGCTTCCCTGGCAGGTGAGACTCGGGAGAGATAAAGTCTGAGTGTTTTCCACTCTTTAAAATGTTAAACATAAACAGATGAGGGAAAGAACTACCTTAAAACGAATATATGACTAGGCATTGTATGTATGACAACAATCCAGAATAAGAGGTGCATAGCAAAGTGGGCTGGGGGAGGGGGAGGGTAGAGGGAGGGAGGAAATTGTGCAAAAATCGATGATTTTTTTTTAAAATGTGAATTGGAGGAGGGAAAATGGAGGGAGATAAAGGAAAATGTGCAACAATGAATGAAAATCCAACTTTCCTATAAATTTTCATTAAAATTACAGTAAAAAAAAATAGGTATTTGTTGTTGTTGTTGTTATGTGCCGTTGAGTCGCCTGCAAAGAAAATAAAAAACAGAACACACCTGGAAAACTTATTAAAAATAAAATTTTTAAAAATGTTAAATGATTTTTTTAAAAATGTGTGTTTCTTAAAAAAAATGTTAAAATGATTTTTAAAAACTGCTGTTTGTGTTGCGTAGAAGAGTGCCATTCCTGATCCACAGTCCTGGCATTCTTGTCAATGTTTGGACTGAATCTCTGGCTCCCCTAGCAGTGTGGCATCTGCAAGCACAGATGGGGCACAGCCACAGGCGGATGGCCTGTCCCCTTGTCACCTAGCCTGTTCTCTGTAGTTTCTGCACAGGCAGACAGAGCCTGGGTCCCCGCCCCAGGTGACTGCTGGCTCTCAGCCCTGACCTTGGCAAAGAAATAAGGGCCCGCGGTGTACAGTCCATCCTCCAGTTCATGGTACAGCATGGCCCTCTCCGAGTGACCTATGGTGGGGGGGTGGGGGAAAGGTGTGAAAAAGCAAAATCCATGTACAGTGTCTGAGTCCCTCTCCATACAACTGAAAATAGTTATACTGCATGTATGTTCTATTCTTAGAAAATAGACCTGTTCGAGCCATCCTAATTTAGGCGTTTCGTCCAACAAGTCAGATCAGGACAAGTACTTGACGTTTTGCTGTTCTGTGACTTGAAGTTATTGTCAAGTATAAATACCGCCAGGATAGTAATTATTGCTAAGACTCATTGGTCATTTGCACGCTAATATTAATGTGCAAATTTTATGATGATTATCTTGTTTTATTTCATAATCATAACTAAAGCATTCGTCAGAGTCTTCTTCTCCAGCTTAGAGGGTGGGGACAGCAGACCTCCAGTTCTGGTGGCACTCACATTTAGCGATGACATCCAGGATCACGTTGAAAGGGATGAGCGCGACAGTCATGAACAAGAGGGCTGCTGTGTCCATGAAGGAGAGCTTGGTGGCCCCGTGGCCGAAGTAGAGGAACCCAATGATCAGCGACATCAAACAGGCCTCTGCTCCGTGGATGAGAAGGGTGGGCAGGTCTCGGAAATCATTGGAGATCTGACGTCTTGAAAAAGAAAAGAGGAGGTCCCAGAACAATACACAAGAGGCCTGGTGGCCTGAGGGGAAATCCCTTACAGTCTGCAAAAGGGGGTGAGGGTATCACCGCAGTCACTGTTTGGATTAAATTAAGTCATTGACAAAAACATCTGTCCCAGAGTTGATGATACTCAAGAAATGATTTTTTTTTCATAAATGTATCAGCCTTGCCATTTTACTTAAACAATCCTAAAAGCACAACCACTCAGATGCACAAAGACATATTATTGTTGTTGTTGTTGTTATGTGCTGTCAAGTCGCTTGAGACTCATAGTGACCCTATGTACAACAGCCCTAAACTCTGCTCTGTCCTGTGCCAATCGCACCGTCTCTGACACACCCATC
>NW_006399769.1:7319861-7377052 GCF_000299155.1 Elephantulus edwardii
TTGTCCAACTCTCTGATGCATAACAAGTGATTGCAAAGACATGGTCTGTATCAGATGTGGATAGACAAGGATATTTGCTCATGATAGCCAAAGTCTGGAGATATGAGGGAACATCCATATGGACTTCATGGTCACAATAGGCAGAAAGGTAGAGATGAGCTACTGGCCGGTTAACATGAATGAACAAACAAAAAACGTGGTGCACAGATACAGAGGACTATATTATTCAGCTAAAACAAGAAACCAAGTCCGCATATAAGCTACAGTATGAACGAACTTTAAATACATTTTAAACCTGAAACAAGAGGACAGCTATGGTGTGACTCACAGCAAGCAACAGCCACCTGAACAGGCGAATGTGGAGAGACCACAGCCGGCAGACGGGTGCCTCGCGTGCCCTAAGTTCCTGCCTGGATTGATGGAAAACGCTTGGGAAAGGATGGGGTGGTGGGAGTACCACAGAAGGCCAGTTAAAGAGAATTAAAACAGCAAATGCTTTGTTACCACAACAATTGCAAGAAGTAGACTAACAGGTAAATGAGTTATGGTGGAAGGCACACTATGGAGTGATAGTCGACAAGGAAGACAGCGTGAGCTAGGTAAGAACTAAGTTGTTGTTCATTGCCTTCAAGATGGAACTGACTCATAGCTGACCCTCCAGCGGGTTTTCAGAGGCAGTAAATTGTACATGAAGAGACTGTCCATTTTTCTCCCACAGAACAGCTGGTGGATTCAAACTGCCTGCCTTTGGATTGGCAACACAACTCCTTACCACTTTGCCATCAGAGCTCCCTAGGTAAGAGGTATGAGTGCTGTTCGTTTAATGTGAGAGAGAAGAAAAGCAAAACCTGATCACAGGATAACACACAGAGGATGAAAAGGTTTCTGTGCTTAAAGCCAACAGTCACACACCAAGCCTGGGCACTCGCTTTCCCTGGGAGCTGCTCAGATGAGGACCTCCCTTTCCTCTTCCCAAGGTGTCTGGATTTCTCACAGTGATCCCACACTCTTCCGGCCAGTTAAGATGTTTTTATTTCATTTAAAGACTAAGAAGAGCCCTGGGATATGGGTAGCTCAGTCACATGCTGGGGTGCTGGCGCTGGACTTAATGATGCTGATTTTTTCAAACAATTCACCACTTACTTCCTCCTTCCAAGTCACTTTAGAGGTCAAGGGCTTTATTTGGTTACAACAAAGCTTTTCTGGGATAAACTGAACAATAGACAATTACCGGATCAGCGTGGCAAACTGCTGGGTGGCTCCAGGCAGCCGGGGTTCTGAGGCCATGGACGAGGGGAGTTGGCTGGGGTCCTGCGGGCAGGCTGGGCTGTGGAAGGTCACAGGAGGGGCAGGTCACTGGTAGCCCCTTCAGCAAGGTGCTCGCCCCCTCAACACCCAGCCAGCGGCCTTACCTCTCTGCACAGGGGCCACTGCCGAGGTCCTGGGCTCTCCATAGATAGCCATCAAAGGCACGCGCTTTGTCTAGAAACAAGGCTGCCAGTGACTGAGCCTTCTCCCTGGTGGTCGCTTCCTGCTCTTGGCTGCGTCTGTCGATGCTGGTCAAGTCCACTGTAGGCAGAGATGCAGGCTAAAAGCTACCCATCTGTGTATCTGTTTCAAGGTGGGGGACCTTGCGGAGGGAGGATGCTCTAGGAGGTTCCCCCCACCTCCCAAAGTAAACAGGAAGTGAGGATCAGACCCACAATGGCTCCTGACCACAGGGCTACTCACACCCCACCAGGCCTGACCACAGTATGCCAGGCCTGTGGTAACAGGCCAGAGATCAGCCTCCTAGGATCCCCCCACAGTCAGGGGCCATGGCACAGTCCCACCTGGGCTCTGACTTAATGTCTGAGGAAGTGAGGCCTCACCTCTCAGGTCTGTCTATCCTGGTTGGCCAGGGCTCCTGCACTGTTTCACGGGTTTGCTCTGTGACCAATCTGACTGACAGCAATTTGGCTTCCCAAGCAGGCTGCCCAAAGCACAGCAATTGTGGGCTGAAGGGTGCCAGGACCCACCCTGGAGAAGTACAGCACCATGCCCTGTGGGCAAGGGGGAGGAGCCTGGGCGAACCAGCGGACAGCAACTATCCCTTGCATCTGCAGCTCCTATTCCAAGCCTAACTCTCCCTGAGCCTCAGACTTTAACCTCCACAAAGCCCACCCCAAGGCTTCTCTCTCCTCATTTCTCCTGCAGAGCCTGGCTCAGCTGGGCCTTATCTCAAAGCCTCTTTCCTCTTACCACTTCACCACACAGCTCAAGACTCCTAGGAGGAGTCTTTTAAACGGTACCATATTTCTCCCAATGTTCAGGGATGCAGATCAGAAGACTAGATTCAGCCGCAGACATTTAGGGTTCCCTAGGAACAATATCACATGCAGGTAAAACATTGCTGAAGATCATCCAAAACAAAACAGTACAATGAAAGAAGTTCAAGCTGATTTGAGAAAAGGCCATGAAACCAGGTATATCATTGCTGATAGTAGATGGACCCTGACTGAAAGCAGAGAATACCAGAACAATGTCTATTTGGGTTTTAGTGACTAAGCAAAAGGATCTGTGTGGATCCTAACAAACTATGGCTAACACCGAGAAGAATGGGAATCTCAGAACACTTCATTATGCTCACACAAAACCTGTACCTAGACCAAGAAGCAGTTACCGGAGCAGAGCAAAGGAACACTGCATGACTGTAAAGTGTGCATCAGACTTGTATCCTGTTTTTGTACCTATTCAGTCTCTGCAAATCATTTGAGAAGCTGGACTTGAATGAAGGAGACTGTGGGCTCATCATCAGAGGAAGACTCATCTGCTTTATGCAGATAACACTACCAGGCTTCCTGAAAGTGAGGAGGACTTGAAATGCTTACTGTAGAAGGTCAAAGACTATAATCTACAATATGGATTGCTTCTCAACATCAAGAGGCCAAATTCTTTACCACTAAACTGATAAGCAACATCATGACAGATGGAGAAATGATTGAAGTTGTCAGTGATTTCTTCCTACTTGGATCCACAATCCAACACCTTTGGTACCAGCAGTCAGGAGATCAGGAAATGTATTGCACTGGGAAATTCTGCTGTCAGTGACCTTTCCAGATTACTGAAGAGCAATGAGGTCAGTTTGAAGACTAAGGTTCATTTGATTTAGGCCATGGTCTTTCAGAACACTTGCTATGCATCTGAAAGCAGCACAATGAATAAGGCTGACAGAAGAGTCGTCGATGCCTTTGAATTGTGGAGTTGGAGAAGAGTATACTAAAGATCCCACGGACTGCCAAAAGAACAAACACTTATGTCTTAGAGAATGCTCCTTAAAGGCAAGGATGGCAAAGGTTTGTGTCACATACTTGGGGCATATTGCTAGGAGAGGCTATTCCTTGGAGAGAGACACAATGCTTAGAAAGGTGGAGAGCCAGTGAAGGAGAGGAAGAGCCCCAATGGGATGAATTGACACAGTGACTGCAGTTGTGGGTTCAAATGTATCAGCTCTGTTGTTCACAGGGTCACTATGAGCCATACTCCACTTGATGGCACCCAACAACAACAAGGTGAACCTGATTCCAGCCATAATTTTTTTTTCATTTTATTTTTATTATGTGTGTGTGTGTGTGTGTGTGTGTGTGTGTGTGTGTACCGTCAAATCAGATCTGACTGGTACAGGAGGAGATTGTCCCTCCTTCTCCAGCAGAGTATCTGCTGGATTTGAACCACTGTTCTCTGGGATTGCAGTGAAGCTTCTTGCCACTAGGCCACCAGAGCTCGCCTCCAGCCATAATATTTTTGAAGGCTTCATAGTCATGTGAAATTCTGACAGTGAATAAGGAAGACTGAAGAACTTTGTGCCATGGGGATATCAAGTCTCCATCTCTGATTTGAGTTGTGGAATTGGATAAGGGGTACTGAATATCTCATAGACTGACAAAAGAACAAACATGTTTATCTTGGAAGAAATGCAAGCAGGATCCTCCTTTGAGGGAAAGATGTAAAACTTGGCCTTGGATACTTTGGTCATGTTGTCAAGAGGGACTAGTCCTTGGAAAGCGACATCAAGGCTGGGAAGGGTAGTGGGTTGCCGTAAAAAGAGGCAGATGTCCGATGACTAGACTGACAAAGTGGCTGCATCAATGGGCTTGAGCAGGATGGAGACTGTGAGGACACAGAAGATTTGTTGTTCACAGGCTCACTAGGAGTGGGAGCCACTGAAACATCACTTAACAACAAGAGGTGGAGTAAATTATTAACACGCTGGGTTGCGAACCAAATGGTTGGAGGCTTGGGTTCACCCAGAGGGTCTCAAAGAAAGGCTTGGTGATCACATCAGCAAAATTAGCCATTGAAAACTTTAAGGAGTTTGATGGTGACCGCTTAGGGTCAGCAGGAATCAAAGGTATCTTGGCAACAGGTCCTGTTATTGGTAAGATGGGCATTCGACTTCTCTTAAGCTCTGGTGGACTAGTGGTAAGAAGCTGCACTGCAACCCAAAGGCACATGGTTTGAATCCACCGCTTAGGGTCAGCAGGAATCAAAGGTATCTTGGTAACAGGTCCTGTTATTGGTAAGATGGGCATTCGGCTTCTCTTAAGCTCTGGTGGACTAGTGGTAAGAAGCTGCACTGCAACCCCAAAGGCACATGGTTTGAATCCACTAGTTGCTCTGTGGGAGAAGAATAGGCAATCTCTTCCCATGTGATTTACTGCCTCTGGGTTGGTTCTGACTTACTAACACATCACAACTATCTCTGGCTGGAGCTATTACGGATATCTCCCTGGCAGCCAGGCTGGCATATGCACTCTGCCCTCTTATCTCTAGATGTAACAACTGGATTGAAGATGACACGCTGGCAAGACGCGAGGCTGGCACCTGACCCTAAGCAGGGAGGGTGACAGCTGTGAGTTCACCCAGGCTGTGGGTGCAAAGGGTAAGGGCTGAACCATGCTCCTGGGGGAAGGGTGGAAGATGGCCTGGGGTGCTGGTGAGGAGGCAGGAGCAAGCTGGGGTCAGGGCTGCGAAGGTGAGGGATGCCTAGGGCTGGGGGCCAGCTCTGCACCCTCCAGCTGTTGTTTAGTGCTGGCCACATGACAGGTTGTTTAGCACTCTGGGGTCCAATTTTATATATAAAGATGAAGGTGGCCCTGACCTGGCAGGATGTGAACAATATCCGTTGGTGTCTCTGGTCCTCCTGTAAATACTTATTTGTAATATCCTCACTACACCCTGACATCCCAAGAGGCACACTGACTCCTTGACCACTTTGCCCCATGTATGAAGGCCATGGCCAGTGGGTGTGACTCCACTGTGGCCCCTGCCAGACAGACATGCCAACAATAAGCAGAGGTCACAGTGGGTGCCTGGAAGGCAGTGTCCTCCGGGAAGGAGGGACAAGGCTCACGCTGAGGACCGGAGAGGCAAGGAGAGCAGAGCGAGTCACGATCTTTTTTTAAAGATTTGTTATGTGGAATAATATATTGCAGCATTTTCATTAGTCAAATCAAGCTCTCCAAGATTCAGAAGTAAATTTGAAGACAAGCACAGCTCTCACCGTGCAGTCAACCCACAGACCCTGGCCTAGCCTGCAGTGGCCACCATGCTGTTTGCCACAAACTGTGTTTTACAGACTTTTATTGCTAGTACTTAATACTTGATAAACGGTCCCATGACAAATACTCAACTCTGCCCGCTGTCTATCTTAGTGCCCCTTCTCCTGAGCTTGAGTCTGTCCCCGGGGCTTGGGAGACCAACTGGCATGAGCCAATTAGCAAGAGTTCCAGGGACCCAGGTGGAGGTGCCTGTGGTTTTTCTGGGCTCACCATAGAAATCAGCAGGGTTGCTGTAGCGAGGGCAGGGGTGGCCGATCTCCGTGAAATACTGGACCATGTCCTGGGCTGCGCCTAAGTAAATGGTGGTGCCAGACGTCATCAGGAGAACTAGGTCAAAAAGCTGGAAGATGTCCGAGCGGGGCTGGTGGAGGGAGATGAGCACCAGCCTGTTGCCTCTGGCCAGCCTGGCCAAGGTCCTCACCAGGTTGTGGGCCGTGAAGCTGTCCAGCCCCGACGTGGGCTCATCCAGAATCAGGATGCCTTGGCAACAGAGAGGCCTGGTGGGTTGGCAGTACGCTGGCCAGGCCAAGAAAAAAGTGGGCAAAACAGGTCCTTCCTTCCCCGCTGACCCTCTGGCTCTCACCTGGGTTCCACAGGAGCTGCACCCCAATGCTGACTCTCCTTCGCTCGCCACCTGACACTCCACGTAGGTACTCATTACCCACACGCGTGTTGGCACACTGCCGCAGCCGCAGCTCCGCGATCACGTCGTCCACCTGCGGGCAGGAGAAAGCCGATGACCACAGAGGTCACCTACAGGCTTGGAAGGTCCCCACATGACACTAGGTGTCCCAAGTGATTTGCATCAGAGACCTGGCCAATAACTAAGGATGACAGAAGAAGAATCAATGCTTTTGAGCTGTGGTGCATTTTGAAGAAGAGCATTGAACGTACCACGATCCACCAAGAGAACTAGCAGTTCTGTCCTAGAGAGGGTGAAACCAAGCTGCTCCCAGGAGGCAAGGATTTTGAAGCTCTGTCTCACATACTTTGGACATGTTGCCAGGAAGGGCGGTCCTTGGAGAGGGACATCATGCTTGGAAGTGTGGAGGGACAGTGCAAAAGAGGAAGACCCTCAATAAGATGGATTGACAGAGTAACTGGGTTAATGAGGGTAGGTGTATTGGAGACAGTGAAACTGGCTCAGGATAGGACAGAGTTCAGAGGTATTGTACATAGGGTTGTTATGAATCACAGATGACTCAATGGCACATAACAATAACAACTAACCAAAAGGTGGATGGTTTGGGCCCACTCAGAAGTGGGTCTGGTGCTATAGTGCTGCTAACAAAAAAAGGCCAGCGGTTTGAACTTAACACCAGCACCACAGGAGAACTGTGGGCAGTCCCTTTCTCCTAGGATTTACAGCCTCAAAAACCCCATGGAGGGTCGCTGAGAGCTGGGCTCCACAGGACACTTTGTACATAATGTCTTGGAAGAAAGGCTTGATCAACAGCGTCCGTAAATATTACCACCAGGAAACCCTCCCAGAAGCTCTACTTCTTGGCCACAGACGGTTGTTCTGCATCAGAATTGACCAGGCACTGGTAAGGGTTTTTCCTCTTCAAGGCTGCAAATATTTTTATTCAAATAAAAAGCGCAGCTCCTTTTGTCACATTTGGAAGTGAACCAGGCCTGCTCCTGCTGATTCTGTGGATTCTCCACATTGGACACAATGGCATGTATGAGAGATGTGGTCATGTAGAGGAGACTAGATCGTTGGGGGTCCCTGCACTGATGGAGTCTAACAGGCAAACACACAAATCCTTAATTCTGGCAAGTGTGTGTAGGAGGCGCTGTGGGGCGGAGGCGGCTCCCAGAGGCCGTGGGGTCCCCAGGGCATGCAGAAGTGGGGGCAAGACGACAGGGTGTTTTTGGTCACCGAGGTGTAGTTGCTTCGACTCTGCCTGTGGCTGGCTGCTGGGCAGTCAGGGAGGGACGCAGGAGGAGAAAACCACGCCTTCTCAGACCCTGGGGATCACACAGCTCCCGCCCAGGTCATGGGTTTACCCTTTTGTCACGCTCAGCCTGGGAGAAGGTTCTGGGCAGGCGCAGCCGTGCGACGAAGGTCAGGGTCTCGCGGACGGTCAGGTTGGGCAGCAGCTGGTCGTGCTGGCGCACGTGGGCCACACTCTTCCTCACCAGCTCTGGCGTGCTGGGCTGTCCATTGATCCAGATCTGCCCCGACTTGATCTTGCCTCCGTGGCCTCGTCCCGTGATCACATCCAGCAAGGAGGCCCTCCCACAGCCTGCAAAAGCCACGGAGACATCCCTAAGAGCAGAGTATGGTTCAGGCCAGCCTGGAATCAGCCTGGATTCAGGGCCAGGCCTGCCTGGGGCTTCCCTCTGGAGGCCTCCAGGCCTGTTCCCCAGTCAGCAGGAATAACCGTGGAGATGGAGTCCAGGGTTAGTCCTGCCTGGGGCTGACTTCTCCATGGAGGCCTCCAGGCCTGCTCTCCAGTCAGGAGAAGCACCCATGGAAGTGGGTCCCTTGTTGCTGCTCCAGTCCAGCAGTCAGAGAGGCAAGAGGAGGAAACAGCTGACAAGGATGGCCCTCATCACCTCTCACTCCCTCTCTCCCCCAGCAGGGCTGGTGCCAATTGCACTATGAAGCTTAACTATTTTAGTTGGCAAAAATGCCAGCAGTGTCTCATCACTGAACAGTTTGGCTCAGAAGCTGGCTCATGGAAAGATTTCATTTGGAGCATAGGTGAACGCATTTTCAAAACGTACAGCCAAGGAGCTACTTCGAGAAATAAGGGAGGAAGGGTGAAAGGAAATAATGGATGTAGAAATGGCTTTTAAACAGTAGCACCATATACACACATGTTAGGAATTTCCCTACGTCTTTCTTGCTTTCATTTTTTTCAGTGGTGCTTTTTACTTGGAAAAAAAATGATTAAAAATCATTCATTTTCAAATGATGTGTCTGTGGGTTTCAGTCAGCTTGAGAAAGAAAATGCTTGTTTGGATGTCCCTTTCCAAAGCTTTTATTCTGTAAGTTCTGTCAACAATGTGTGTGAGTGTGTGAGAGAGAAGAGCAAAAGTCACAGGAAGCATAACTGAGAAACCATTTTAAGAAAAATTTTCATAATCTGAACCAAGTAAAGCATAAGCCACAAAGATACTGAAGGTGGGGTTAAAAGTTGGGGACTACCCATTGGAATTCCTGCTTTGAACTTTGCTTTCCTCAGTTTTATAGCCACAGCCTTGTAGGTAAAATGATTAGCTGGGAAGACAATGAGGCGGCTCTGCAGAAGTGCCTGATGAGGTCCCAGCTGTCCCCTTCGTGCTCAATTCATGAAGAAAAGATAAGAGTTCATAAAATAAGGGACCAAAAGTTACAAACAAAACTAAAATAGACCTGTGACGGATTCCCTCTCCCCTTTTCATCAACCAGTGGGGCCAGGAGTGGGGAGGGCCTGATGGCTCCTGTTTGCAAATGCTGTTCTAGTTACAAAGTACATTTAGGCTCATTAGTGCATTTGATTTTCGACTACACTAAAGGGGATTTATCTATTAGAAAGCTGAAAATTGAGATCAGGTGTTTAAGGAACTGAGCAATCTCTATCTCTGGACAAGACTAATTAAAAGGTAGAAAGTACTCACCCTTAAAGCTGTGTAAGAAAAAAAACCAAACCAAACAGCCCACCATGTAAGGATGTTACAGCAAGGACATGTTAGTCTGATAATCGATTGGAAAATTCCAATTTTACTTCTGCACTAAAGGCACTTTAGCATCTTTATCTGTCAAAGGAATGTGTACATGTTAGTGTGTATATATTTAAATGTGTTAGTGTGAATGTGTGTATGTAAGTCTATATTTTCTCTGGTGGCCATACCACTAAGGAGCTGCACTGCCAACCTGAAAACATGCCGTTCAAATTCATGGTTGCGAGTTGTGAGAGAAAGACAGATAATCTCCTTTGCAATTTACTCCCACAGACAACCTGCTGCAGAGTTGGCTATGAGTCGGTGCTGATTCGATGGTACAAGATTGCATGACATAAGTGTGGGTCTGTGTGCTAGGGAGTGTGTGTGTTAGTGTGTGACCATGCATGTATACATATGTGTACTGGTTTGTGTGTATGTATGCTGGTTTATGCACGCATTTTAGTGTGTTTGAGGGTGTGAGGGAGTATGTGTGTGCTAGTGTTGGTACGTGACTTTGTGTTTATTCTGTTTGTTGTATGTTATATTATTATTTATTATATGTGTGCTGGTATATGTGTATGCAAGTGTATGTAGGCTCATGTGTAGTGTGTGTGCGCAGGCATGTACATTAGGGTGTGTCAGTGTGTTGGTGTGTGTATGTGTTTGTTGGTGGCAGGAAGACCCCAGAAATATTGAGGACAAGATCGGATGAAAACCATTCATCAGCTGAAAATGCCACATAAAATATAACAAGCCTCTTCTCAAATGCACAGTTGAATTGTGAGAAAGAGAAACTCCCAAGAGCTGCAAGTAGACTTTTAAAAGCCCTGCATAACAAAGTGGCATATGCGTAACAGCACTGAGGTGACCTCTGAATTGGTTTTACCAGAAGACACAGTTTGAAATGACTGCTTGTGAATAAGGAACTACAGTCTTGATGAAGAGACGACACTGAGGGCACTAACAGAGCAGGATCATTGGCAGAAATGCTCTGTGGAAGGATGAACGAGCTGAAAGTGCTGCTTCCAGTCAAAGGGGCAACAGGGAACTTGTCAGTCTTGGGCTGAACTGTGGGTGGGGAAAAGTCTGCCTTGAGAATGCAGAGCCAAGGGCCTGCCTGCTAGGGGTCTGCATTTGGAGTTAAACCATCTGTGTGACCACTACATACAGAAAAGGAAAGGAGTCTCTGGTTAGTAGTGCAAGAAGCTCTGATGGCTTAGTACATAAAAGACTACTAATCAAAAGGTCACTGGGTTGAATCCACCAACCTCACTGCAGGAGAAAAATTAGCAATCTTTTCCCTTTAAGATTTACCTTCTGAAATCCAGTGGAGAGGTACTGAGTGAGGATCCACTCAGGGGCTGCAAGTGTGGTAGTGCACTGAGAAGGCTGGCAAAGGCAATCTTTAACTAGAGTATTTATCAGATAAAAGGGAAAAGTTTTCATTAAAGAGTGTTCCAGCATGAGCATGGAACAATACATGATTTTTTTTTTTTTAAAATTAAACACCAAAACTGTGTATATTTGAAAAAACAAACCAAAGCAATCTAGGCATATTTGAAAAGGAAACAGGTCAAATTTCTAGGAACTAAATTTTATTATAGGGCACGCTGGTGACCTAGTGATAAGAATCTGCCCTAGAGTCCCAAAGGCACTCAGTTTGAATCCAAAATGTAAAATAAGCCATGAGTCAAATGCAAGACCTATGGTGGACAGTGTTTGGTGGAGCTCCCCAGTTAAAACAAGCTTGGAAGCAGGAGTGGCATCTACTTCCGTAATAGCTTGCCTCTAGACACCTTATGAACCTAGAGAAAGGACGAAAGTTATACAGGTCTTTATACAGGCGTTCAGGTCTTTCATTTATAGAGTCACTATGAGTCGCCTACGACTCTACGGTACTTAACAACAACAACTCAGAGGCTTAGACACAACTGAAGAAAGAATGAACTGGACCAGCTGAGGCCCTGAGCCAGCCTGGCAGGCGTGTGTGCCCAGCCCTGGCGCCCCAGCTCCACACTCCTGGTGCTGAGCCCTTCTGGGCCTGGGTGATGGTGAACTATTTCCTGGACCCCAGCACACGCTGGAGTTCCTGGGACCAAATGCTTGCTGCCTTTTATCAGCAGTCCCCAAATCCCTACAACAAACATGTCTTGACAGAAAAGAGTGCACTGGGAGGTTTCCCTCAACCAGAAATTCCTGTCCCAAGGACTCCTGACTAAATCCAACAGGATGCCTCGCTGGGCTGAGCCACTATTTCCTGCCAGTGTTCCTCACTCAGTGTCCATCCTGGAGGACTGTATTGCGGAACCATGGAATCAGATCATGATCAACTTCACCTGGAACATCAACCACGTCTGGCTGATGGTGGTGGAGGAATGCTGTGTTTACTGTGTGAACTCTGATAAAGGCTGTTGGACTGAAATCTGCTGAGAAGCGTGCACCTTCTCAAGCTTGTTTGATGTGTCCAGAGCTGCCCAGGAATTTTGTCTGGCTTGATTTAAAAGCAGCATGGCCCAATGTGAATGAAGGATACTGTGAAACACAATGTATGTGAACGTTGTCAGCAAACCAATATAAAATAAAAGGAAGAAAGAAGGAAGGAAGGAAGGAAGGAAGGAAGGAAGGAAGGAAGGAAGGAAGGAAGGAAGGAAGGAAGGAAGGAAGGAAGAAAAGAGAAGAGAAGAAAAGAAAAGAAAAAGAAATGTGACCAAGACTATGAAAGGTTTGAACACATCTTGGCCAAGCTACAAGGTGAAGCCCCTTCTAAGACACTTGTTGAAACTGCCAATGAAGCCAAAGTCAAGTCCCAGGAGATAGCAGAGACAGCTACAGAGAAGGCCAAGAACCTCGGCAACAAGGCAGCCACTGAGACACTGCAGCATCAATGGCTTGTGTGGCCATCATCGGCCCTGCACAGCCCTTCCACCACCTCTGCCACCACCACCGCCACCAGTGCACAGCAGACAAGCCAGTTCCAAAGCTCTATTTGCAGTGTGCTTTCTTATAAAAAGTCAGCATGTGGCCCTATCCACTTCCTAAGGGATAGGCTGAGGTGAGGGACAAGGGTCTTGCTTGGCTTGTTAGCCCATGCCTGTGCTAGGTCTGCATAGTCCTCCCATTTTTCAGCTGAAACACAAAGAAGTACAGGCTTGCCCAGGTCAGTGTGCAACTGAAGTGGTAAGGAATGCTTCCAGGTGAGCTGTGGGAGGATATAAAGAGTATCATCCTTGAAGAATTCAGAGGGTCATTACAAAGACAGAGAGGAAGAGAAGACCAAGATGGGTGTCAGAAGACTGAATATTGCACTAGAGCTCTGAGAAGCTAAGCTCATGAAGATAAAACAATGTATTATAATCAAATGTGCAAAGAGTTGAAGTTAGAATATCAAAAGGGACAAACTTGCTTGGCATATCTTAGCTGAAGGAACCGAATAACATATTCAAGCCTCAAGTTGCAATACTTATGGGTGCAACAAGGATGGGCAGAATATTGAATGATCCAGGAAACATTAAAAGAAGATGGAAGGAGTATACAGAGTCATAGTACCAAGAAGAACTGGCTAATACAGAAGAATTTAATGAAACAATGTATAATCTAGAGGCAATGGTGATGGAGGAGGAAGTTGAAGTTTCTCTGAAGGAATTGGCAAAAACAAGGCCCAAGAATTGATGGAATACCAATTGACATATTTCAACAAAAAGATGTTACCCTGGACGTGCTCACCAAGTTGTACCAATAAATCTGGAGGACCTGGCCAACTCACGGGAAGAAATTAATATTTATTCAGATTCCAAAAAGAGTTGATCCAACAAAGTATGGAAATTATCAAACAATATCACAAATAACACACACACATACACACACACACACACAATCCTGCTGAAAATTATACCAAAAAATGACTGGAAGAGTACATAGGCAAAGAACTACTGAAAATACAAGCTGGGTTTAGAAGAGGTTGTGGCACTACGAACAACATAGGCAATTCAGATGGATGTTGGCTGAAAAAGTACAACAGAGTACCAGAGGAATGTCTGTGTTTCATTAACTATGCAAAGGCATTTGATTGTGTGTATCACAATTAATTGTGGCTAACCTTCAGAAGAATGAGAATCCCAGAACACCTGATTGTGCCCCTGAAAAATCTATACTTGGACTAGAAGAAAGCAATGGTCAGAACACAGCAAGGAAACACTTCATGGTTAAAAATAAAAAAAGGAGTGTGCCAGGGTTGTGTCCTATCTCCTACATTTTCAATCCATATGTGAAACAGATCATCTGGGAGGCTGGGGTTTATGAGGAGGAAGGTTAGCATCAGGATCAAAGAAAGATTCATCAACTGTATTATGCAGATGACACAACTTTGCTTGCTGAAACTGAGGTTGGCCTGAAGCATTTGCTCCAGCCAAGGTCAAGGACTGAAGTCTTCAATATGGATTGAAGCTCAACTTCAAAAAGGCAAAGGTTCCAACCACGGGGGCATTTGGTAGCACCATGATAGGTGGAGAGGAGACTGAGATTGTTAACAGTTTCAGCTAGCTCTGCTCAGTTCCACGATGAACACTCTTGGCACCAGCAGTTAGGAATTCAAAAAACTAATTACATTGAGAAAATCTGCTGTCAGGGACTTCTCCAGAGTAATGAGAAGCAACAATGTCAGTCTAGAGACTAAGGAGAGCCTGATGCAGGCCATGGTTTTGCAATTACTTCTTAGGCATCAGAGATCTAGACAATGGCTAAGGATGACAGAAGAATCGATGCCTTTGAGTTGTGAGGCTTGAGAAGAGTATTGCATGTTCCATGGACTCCCAAGAGAACAAATAAGTTGTCCCTGGAGAGGATGAAACCAAGTTCTTCCTTATAGGCAAGGATTTTTACAGACTCTGGCCTGTTGCCAGGAGGGACCAGTCCTTGGAGAAAGACATTATACTTGGAAGGATAGAGGGACAGTGTAGGAAAGGAAGACCCCAGATGAGATGGATTGACACAATAACAGGGGTAATGAGGATAGGTGTACCAGAAACAGTGAGACTGGCGCATGATGGAGCAGGGTTCAGAGCTATTATGCATAGGGTGGCTATGAGTTGCAGGTGACTCAACAGCACCAAACAATAACAAGTTCCATGAAGGCAAGGATCTGTTTGCTGTCTGATGAGTTCCAAGTATCTGGAACAATGTTGTGTGTACCGTTGAATCAGAACCGACCCACAGCTGACTATCCAGCAGGTTTTCAGAGGTAGTTATCACGTGGGAGGAGATTGCCCATCTATCTCTCCAACACCAGCTGGTGGATTTAATCCATGTGCCTTTGGGATTGCAGCACAGATTCTTACCACTAGATACTCAGTAAATAACTGTTGAATTCAATTTTTAAAAAGAGAGAGAATTAATTGAACATGAAATTTATAGCATTTACTAAGAATTAGCATAGAGGTAATGAGATTGAAAAATGTATAAGAAAAGTTAAAGCAGTGGTAGGAATCAAAAGGACTAGAATTCAGTGCCGTCAAGTGGATTCTCACAGTTTCTCTCTGTTGAGTCTCTGGGTTTGTATCTCAAACAGGAGGAGAGGAACCAGTTGTATGACACACGAAAGGAACAAATGAATAAAGAACAACTATGTATGAAGAAATAATACTGATTTTTTTTCTAACACTAAAGGAAAATGTGAGTTCTCAGACTCAGGATCTAAAGAAATACAAATAAACACACACTTACATATATAAATGAAATTGCAAAAACAAAATCTTACAATCAAACAGAGAAACAAAAGACACCCCAAAACAGTTATCTACAAAGAAACCAATTAGATCGGTAACAGACTTCTCATTGGAATAATGTTTTCAAAGTGCTGAGCAATATTGAATGTCAGCCTAGAATTGTTGACTCAGCTGAACCATTAGTCAAAAACTAGTAAAATAAAAGCATTTTCAACTAAATAAGAAAGGAATTTACAACCAGCAGATTGTTATATTACCAGTTTTAAGAAGAAAAGAATTGGATGTGGGGAAGATGGTTCATATAACAGAAGAAGAAATCATGAAAGAAAAAGGAAAGGTAAATTTAAGCAAACATTAGTGGTATAAATATGGTTTTAACTAGTGGAGTTACCAAAAAAGCAAAGAGGATATAAACATTCCACACAATCAGAAGACTGTGTTTTGTGAGAAGCGGTCTTTGGATCTTTCCGTGTTTTGCACAGAGATGTCGGTTGGATTTAGATGGCAATGTCCATGTTGAAAAGGGTAAACGCCAGAAATAAAGTAGAGGGAATGATTTCTAAACTAGGAGAGGAACTGAAGGTGACATAAAAGGGGGAGAGGATGCACTGTTCGCTGCATCCCTTTGCAGCTCTGACATTCTAGAATCTTAAATGTGGCCTGTGGCAGTGACTTTGTTGCTGTGAAATTTAAAGAGGCTGAGAAGTGAGAGCTGGAGTGAGGGCTGTGTCTCTCCACTGTCTGACCCTAACCAGGAAGCTGTGAAGGAGCATTTTGCATGAGCGCCCCTGCTGGCTGGAGGAGTCCCCTGAAAATGATGCTCAGCTCAAAATTGCCTCATCCTGGAAAAGAAAGGGTTGTGCCTTATTTCAATGTAGTTGTTGTGTGCTAGCATGTCAGAAACAATCTGTAGCTGACCCACTAGCAGACTTTCAGAGGCAGTAAACCCCATGGGAGGAGATTGCCCACCCTTCTCCGACTGAGCAGCTGGTGGATTTGAGCCAGCCTTTGGGACTGCAACACAGCTTCTTACCACTAGGCCACCAACATCAAGGTTCCCTGAAGACCTGCAACTACAGGCAGACAAGAAGCACACTCATGTTCTTCTTGCACAGAAACAGCAACTACCTGAGGGCTAGTATATGGAGGAGCTTGGATTTGAACCCAGGTCTTGATCCTCACTCTGCTGCATCCCATGAGTCACAGAGCTCTGTAAGAAGCAGCCACTCAACCAAGGGAGCATTCGTCCTCCCAACAGAGAGACAGCATTGCCCCGCGATGTGCTTGCAGTACCTGAACTCCCGATGATGGCCAGCATCTGCCCACTTTTTACTTTGAAGTTTAGATTCTGTATGCTCAGCTCACAAGAGTCCCGGCTTTTGTGTGACATCCAAGGCACCTTTAACTGAGTCAAAGCCTCAAACCAAGGCACCTGGGAGGCCATATTCACCTGTGGGGAAATATCAGAAGGTTCCTCAAAGAGATGATCACAGGTCTTCAGTGATTTCCATCAAGTCCACTGGTGCCCAGCGCCCAGTATATGGCCTCTCTCTACAGGGGACACCCCTTAGCAACGCCAAACAGGCACAACCTCCTCCCTCCATTCCCCACCCCACAGATCCTACCAAACGTGAAGGCTGAGAACCCAGCCTTGCTGAGAACCAGAAGCTCATTTCCAAGTGTGAAAGAAAGGAGAATAGAAAGCAAGTGCAACAGCATAACAAAAACAAAAACACGATCTAAAACAAAATCCTCATTGCATAGTGACCCCAATCTAGTAATTCATTACGAGTGGCCTTCTCTCCAGGGAGCACGGTGCTGACCCAAAGGCAGCACCTCTCTGGCTATTTGGACCCACCAGGGCGGCTCCACAGAAGGATGGCAGTCTCCTCCCCTGCAGTTCACAGCCCCTGGAGGGGCAGCTATGACTCAGTTCCAACTTGATGTTAATGAGCTGAGTTGAATCATTTATTGAGTACTTCTTTTATGTATGTATAAAGCATTATGTCAACTGTTGCATATCCACTATCTTGTTCAATCAAATGCAAATTGGCAACATGTTGTTGTTGTTGTTGTTGTTGTTGTTGTTGTTGTTGTTGTTAGGTACCATCAGTCAACTATGACTCCCAGAGATCCTATGATCAACACATCTAAATCTTGCCTTATCCTGTACCGTCCTCATGATGTCTGAGATTGTTACAGTCACTGTGTTAGTCCATCTTGGTGAAGGTCTTCCTCTCTTTCTCTGACCCTCCACCTTTCCCAACATAAAGTCTTTTTCCAAGCACTGGGCCCTCCTGAAAACATACCTGCAGCAAACATAGGTACTACTATTTCTGTTTGGCGAAGTTCTGTGACCTAATGGGGAAAAAGCTGTGTTGCCAACTCAAAGGCAAGTGGTTTGAATCCAACAGCTTCTCCACAGAAGATGGGCAATCTCCTCCAGGCTGACTTAGAGCCTGTGAAAGTTGGCTGGAGGGTCAGAAATGAGTTGGTTCTGACTAGACAGCATGTAACTGCAACATAATCCCTATTTTATGGTGGGGCTTAGCGTAGTTAAGTAACTTGCTTGAGGTCACACAGAAGTGAAGTGGGAGAGCAGAGGAAGGTTATGTGTGGCTCAGCAGCTTCACCTGAGGCCTCTGAGATTCACCACCCTGCTTCCTGGTTAAATCTGCGCCACCTGTGATTAGCCCTTGGGGAGGAACAGACATCCCAGATCTTCTCAAGCAATTTCTGAGAGCCTTTACAAGACCTGAGATCACTGTGCCCTGGATGCTCTGTTAATTCCAGGGACAGCACATTGTATAACTTAAAAATGGAAGAAAGACTGATGAGATCTAAATAAAGTCTATAGCTTACTAATACTATTGTAAATTTCTTAGTTCATAATAATGTGTTGCATTTGTGCAACATGTTAGCATTAGAGGAAGCAAGAACAGAGATACATAGGCAGTCTGTGTGTTATTTTTGCATCTTCCAAAAGTCTAAAATTATTTTAAAATATAATGTGAAACCCCTATGGGTACATCTTTTTTCATTGTGCTTTGCTTTATTTATTATAAGCACTCTGTACATACCACTTTTTTTTTTTTACCAATGAAGAGTTTGTGACAACTGTTCACCAAACAGACCTATCAGCATCATTCTTTCAATAGCATGTGCTCACATAATACTTTGGTAATTCTCAAGATCTTTCAAATATTGAAAAAATTTTCTTGTACTCTTCCTAAATTACCAGACCTGAAGTCAAACCCATAAACTGCGTTAATTTCAGCTCTAGTGATGCTACAGGACAGAGATTTAGCCCTCAAATCTCCAAGGCTACAAACGTTTACAAAGTCAGAGACAGCTCATCCTCTCATGAGGTGGCTGAGGGGTCCTTTCGTTAGCAGCCAAATGCCTTAACCACAGTGCCACTAGAACATCCTTAATAATGTAAATGGAATTTTCATATGCACTGGGAAACCAAAAACAAAGTGTGACTTGGTTTATTATGGTAGTAATTTTACGATGATGGTCTGGAAGTAAGCCCACAGTATTACTGAGGCATGCCTGTGCAGGGATTTGTTGCCCCATATAGACTCACGCATTTGGCTTTAAATTTTAACCAAGGCCCATTTCTCCTGGGTTTTCCTGTTGGTTTGTTTTGTTTACAGCGTTCTGGTGGCCCAGTGAGTGGTGCTGCCAACCCAAAGGCTGCACCTGTCTGGGGTTTTGAACCCACCAGCAGCTCCACAGGAGAAAGATGAGCAATCTCCTCTGAGACCAGATGGGCTCAGCTTATGCGTCAGAACAGACACAGTGAAAAGGAGTTTTTATCCTTGTATGCTTCCCGACCTCCAGTTACAATGGCTGCAGCTGATAAACAAGGACAGTCACTCGGTGCTTGGCGTAGGCATATGAGGGACAAGCGTGGGCTGGATTCTGTCTCTCACTCTGTCTTTGGGGGCAACAGGACTTCACGGATGTTGCGCTGTCCCCTGCACTGGGAAGTGACTTTACTTCCCCCCACCCCACCCCACTACTCATTGCTTAGGTTTAAATCCATTGTGATTCTACCTGGTAGCTGAGGTCTCGAACCTCCAGGGTGTTAGACTGGCCACTGTAGGTGAAGTAGAGGCTGTTGTCATTTTCCGAAGAGAACAAGCTGTCCTGGAGGCCCTGGTGGGAGACATGACAGGTGAGTGACTCCTCCAGAAGCCGCTGAGAATGCTGGAGAAGATGGTAGGGAGAGCAGTAGTGTGGGTGAGGCCCCTTCTTGGTGAGTGAGAGACAGGCTTGTACAGCTGAGACCCAAGGGCTTTGAGGAAATTAGGTTAGGAGAGGTCTCCCTTGCCTGACAGAGCAGGCTCTGGAGCTTCTCACAGTATAACTCCTGGCTCCAGAGAACCCAGCTCTAAGCATCCAGAGCCTGACCCAGAGCAACAGAGCCCAGGAGGAGGATCACACAGGGAGGACTATATGGGGAGTGACTCATGGGGAGGACTTACAGGGATGAGCCCATGTGAAGAACACATGGTGACAAACCCATGAAGAAAAGCTCATGGGGATGAGCTCATGGGAGGAGCCCATGGGGATGACTTGTGGAGATGAGCACAAGATGGGGGAAGCCCATGGGAAGAACTCATGGGGAGGACTTGAAGGTGGAACACATGGAGATGATCCCATGGGGAGAAATTCATGAGAGGACTCATGGATGGAGCACATGAGGGTGAACACATGGGACGAACCCATTGGGAGGAACTCATGGGGAGAATCTGTGTGGAGAGTCCATGGAGAGGACTTAGGGGGAGGAACTCATGGGAAGAGCCCATGGGGAGGAGCCCAGGAGGTAAACTCATGCAGAATGAGCCCATAGAAAGGAAACTGTGGAGAGGACTAATGGGGAGGCACTCTTGATTGGGAGGAAGCCATGGGGAGGAGCTGAGACCCTGGGCAGAAGGACAGAAGACCTCTGAGCTGAGGGTCAGAGCTGAGTGCTCACCAGTCCTGAACATTAGTTTAATCTTTGCTGGTTCTGAGCTAATATTTCATAATGACAAGTATTACATACCCATTTTGATGAGGAGTCATGCACAACAAAGCCACTGAAACTGCTCTTGGCAATTTCAGAGGAAGTCTCTCACCTACACATCATTGTTAAATTATTATTGCTGTAGTTATTATATTTGAATGTACAATAAAACTACAAAAGCCAGAGCCTGTGTAAGGCAGAAATCCATCAGAGAAGAAAACATCAAATATTTTTCACAAAAAGAGAGACAGAAGAGCATTAAGACTGTGTTCTGTCAAGGGGAAAACCTTATGAGACCTGCAGAAACAAAGCCATTCTGTTGAGTTCCAGCTTTCACAGATTTCATTACATACCATATAAATCAATGTTCAAGTGTATTAATTGATACCTTTGGTACTAACCATCTGCAGATCCGAATTCTATATCTAATTGAAAGGTTCTTCTGTTTTGTTGTTTGGTTTTTTAAAATTTATTTTATTATTTTTTGTGTGTGTACCATCAAATCAGATCTGGCTGGTACAGGAGGAGATTGTCCTTCCTTCTCCAGCAAAGCATCTGGTGGATTCGAACTGTGTACCTCTGGGATTGCAGTGCAGCTTCTTGCCACTGGGCCACCAGAGCTCCCTAGGTTCTTCTGTCTTATCAATCCTTTTTTTTTTAAAAATCTTTGAGTCTTGGACAAAGAAAAATCTAACCATTAAGGACTCAGGGTCTAATGTTTCCCACTTTTTTCCTGCTTCTCTTGCAGGCAGAAGTGTGTATACATTTATCAACAACTTCCATGGTCTCTGGTTCCCTCTCAGCAAAGTCATGTCTCAATCTGATGCTTCCTTCTGCCAACCAACCAAGCACCCAACAGATGCTCATTGGGAGCTCACATTGTGCTCCAGGTGTAACGTTTGGGATACAAAGGAGAGAAAAAACCAAACCAGCCCTCCAGGAGCTTTGATTTTAACAAGCAGGACAGATCTGGATGGAGGGTAAAGCAAATGGGCTCCATGAGCACACGTGCCTCACAAGAGATAACCAGTGTAAAAACATAAGAACAAGCCGACAAAACCCAGTTGCCATTGAAGTGATTTGACATAGGATGAACCACATGTGTCCCAGGAGAATCAGATTCCACGGGTTTTTGACAGCTGAATTTTCAGAAGCAGATCACCAAACCACTCGTCTGAGGTACCTCTGGGTGAACTCAAACTTCTAGTCATCTTATTGGCAGCCAAGCATTTTAACACTGCATGGTTCAAAATTGGGAAGGGCGTATGCCAGGGATGTGTCCTGTCTCCATACCTTTTCAACCTGTATGCCAAATAGATCATCTGGGAGGCTGGGTTCTATAAGGAGAAATGTGGAGTCAAGATTGGTGGAAGATCTATCAACAATCTGTGTTATGCAGATGACACAACCCTGCTTGCTGAAACTGAGGAGGACCTGAAGCGCTTGCTGCAGAGGGTCAAAGACTGCAGCCTCCAATATGGATTGAGCCTCAATGTCAAGAAGACAAAGATTCTCACCACCGGACCAATTGGCAGCATCAGGATGGATGGTGAAGAGATTAAGATTGTTCACAGCTTTAGTTTGCTTGGCTCCACAGTCAACACTCTTGGCACCAGCAGTCAGGAAATTAAAAGGCACCTTGCCGTGGGAAAGTCTGCTGTTAGGGACCTCTCCAAAGTACTGAAGAGCAATGGTTTCTCTCTGGAGACTAAGGTGCATCTGATACAGGCCATGGTCTTTGCTATCACTTGTTATGCATCAGAGAGTGGGACAATGACTAAGGAGGATAGAAGGCAAATTGATGCCTTTGAGCTGTGGTGATGGAGAAGAGTATTGACTGTACCATGGACTGCTAGGAAAACAAACAGATTCATCCTGGAGAGGGTTAAACCGGGTGGCTCCTTGGAGGCAAGGATTCTGAGGCTCCGTCTAACATACTTTGGACATGTTGCAAGGAGAGACCGGTCCTTGGAGAGGGACATCATGCTTGGGAGGGTGTAGGGATAGCACAGGAGGGGAGGGCCCTCTATGAGGTGGATTGATTCAGTGACTGGGGTAATCGGAATGAGAATGTCAGAGACAGTGTGATTGGCACAGGATAGAGCAGGGTTTAGGGCTGTTGTACATAGGGTCACTATGAGTCACAAGCGACTCGACTTCACATAACAACAACATCAGCACAGGGACTCCTTGTGTAAAATTGCATGACCATCTTTCTCCTGTGGAACAGCTAATGGGGTGATCCACTCACCTTTGAGTTGGCAGAACAACTCCCTAATGACTAGGTCACTAGAGTTCTCTTTAAAAGTGAAATATCTCAGTCACATAAGGACAAATACTGCATAGCACCACTGTTACAAAGCAGGTCTGACATGGGGGGTTGGAAGGAGAATAGAATAAGAGTGGATAGATAATGACCACTGCATTGGAACTGATGAAAGAAAGAACTGTCTTGAAATTAATATATGATTAGGCATTATACGTATGACAACAGCCTGCAATAAGAGCTATATCATTGCAAAGAGGACTGGGGTTGGAGGAGGTAGGTAATTGAAGAACAATGAATGTTGTTGTTGTTGTGTGCCGTCAAGTTGGGACCGACCCATAGCTGACCCTCCGGGCGGCTTTTCAGAGGCAGTTAATCGCACAGGAGGAGATTGCCCATCCTTCTCCCGTGGAGCAGTTGGTGGCCTCAAACTGCACACCTTCGGGATTGCAACACAGCTTTTTGCCACTAGGCCATACCAGTGAATGAATATTTTTGTTGTTGTTGTTTTTTGAAGTGAACTAGAGAGGGGAAAGAAATGGCCAGGGGGTAAAATGTGCAACAAGGAGTGAATGAAAATCTAACTTCTCTGTAAATGTTCATTAAAATAACAAAATAAAGAGAAGAGGCCAGTTCTTGGGAAAAGATATCATGCTGGGAAAGGTTGAGGATCAACAGAAAAGAAGAAGACCCTCCATGAGGTGCACTGGCACAGTGACCGCAGCAATGGACTTGACCGAGCGTGATGGAGCTGGTGACCGAGGCACCGGGAAGGTCAAGCTCCACTGAGCTGCTATGAGGCCTTTCTGGTAAAAGGGCGCCTAACAGCACCAGCACCACGTGCCATGGACTCACAGCGAGCAGTCCTCAGGCCTCCAGGACGGTCCAGACGCGTACCATCATCACTTAATTTAATGTTTGAACTATTACCAAAAATTTCCAAAATTATACAGAGAAATGCAGGAAGATACATATGAGGGAAGGGTGATCTCTGGAGAGAAGGAAGAGTCTGAAGGGAGTATGTTCAATGAGGATCTTCAAGGTAATCGGTGATTATTGTTTTGAGTGGGTCCATGGGAGCTCACTATTCACCCCTTTGACTGAACTACTTCATATTTAGAGAGTCCCCCAGGGAGAAGATTATTCCAGGATGTTAGCTCTCTTGACCTCGATGGCACCTATGATCAGTGGTTCAAATCCACCTGCAGCTCCTAGTGAAAAAGGTGGACAATCTCCTGCTGTAAAGATTCACAGCTTGAGAAACTCTGGGGAGGGCTGTCGGGAGTCAGAAATGATGTGAAGGCCACTGATCTGCAGTCGATGCAGGAGTGAGAGTGGGATGGGAAGGTTGGAGAGTCTGCGCCCTCTGAGATGGGGAATGATGCTTCCTGGGGAGACCAGAGAGCCGTCTGGGGCGCTGCTGAGCTCTGGACGGGTTGGCTCTCTCTCGGCAGCCCCGACTCGCTCTTACCACCTCTACCATTGTCGCACACACTGCTCAGTTCTCCATTTTCTGGTGGTAAATTACTAAAAATTCTATTCCTTTTCCGAGATACATGTGGGCTAACAAAGATCCTAGTGGTGTTTATCTAGTTTTAAATGCAAATGCCCATCATGAGTCACTTCAACTCAACTCAACTCATTGGTGAAGAGTAGGATCTGGCTCCTAGTGGACCCTCCACAGGCTTTCTCTCCTATGAATCACTCTGGAGGAGGTGGATCCTCTTTCTGCCTCAGGATGGCTGCTGGATTCGAACTCCCAGAGGGAGTGGCCTTTGGGTCGTAGTGCAACTCTCTATCTGCTCGGTGTCTCCGCAGCTGTCAGATTACAGTCTTTTCTGAGTGCTGTGAATGGCTAAGCATTCCGCCGCTAACTCCAAATGTGGAGTTCTGAAGCTAGTGATCTTCTGAAAAATCAGCCTCGGAAGACCCTCTGGAGCCCGGCTCCCCTCAGACACAGTGAGGGTGCCACCGACAGAAAGACACTCAACAGAGACTGGGATTGTGTTTGTTTGCTTGCTTTGTGAGATTACAAGTTAGCTCAGACATTACTCGCTGGCCAAAAGCTCCTGGCTAGATTTGTTATTGGTACGTGTTGCTGAGTCAGAACCTTGTGACCCCTGAAAGGTTAGAGCTGACCCTTCAGTAGGTTCGCAGAGGCTGGATATCGCAAGGGAGGAAACTGCCCATCTTTCTTCTTTGAAACAGCTGGTAGATTTTAACTGTCTGCCTTTGGGTTGGCAGCCCAGCTCTTTACCATTAAGCCCCAGAGCTCCTTTGGCTAAATTCAGGGGTGGGGAACAGCTGAATATGGAAGGTTGGCCCTTTTGGGGTCTCGAGAAATAAGTGGAGGGGTCTATAGCTGTGCTTTGAGAAGGTGGAGGGGCCAGAAGGAGACTGAGAAAAGCAAGGGATGAAGGACGGGCTCCCTGCTCTGAAGGTCTCCTGCGAATCTACCTCCCTTCCCGTGACTGAGTGCCCGTGGGGGCTTCACAGGCCCCAGGCACTTTGCAAGGTGCTGTGCCTCCTGGGAGCTGCCTGAGCAACTCAACTTTCAGAGACTCCTGAGTGGGGAGGCTTCCATTCTGAAATATTTTCTTGGCTCCCAGGAAGGATTTGTTAGACTCTTCCTGAGGTTTTGACAAAGTCTCTGTATTTTTCAAATACTTAAATATCTACTCGGCTGACATCTTAATCAGTATGACTGTCAGAACATCTCCTGATTTCCTGACAGGTGACACCCAAAAAAGCAAAAGCTGCTTTATTTGTAGGTAACCAGCTCGGCTCCTGCTGGGCTACATTGTCATTTCTCCTTGTATTAACTTCTGATCAAATTTCTGAGTCAAAATCACAGACTAAAGGAAACTCAAGAAGCATAGACATGCTTTGTGCCCAGGCCTGCCCATGTGCTGAGGCCTCACGGCCAGGATGCTGGAGGACATGGGGATTTTGGCTGAGGGGATGAGTCTACGCCTTCACTAGAATATTCAAACTACATTGTATACCAGCTCTGCCCCGACTCCTGGGTACTTCTCTTGTTGTTGTAATGTGCCTTTGATTTGCCTGTAACTCATAGGAACCCTATGTACAAAACCCTGCTCTCTCCTGAGTCTGTCTCACTGTCGCCAAAACACCTATTCACATTATCCTAGTTACTGTGTCAGTACATCTCATCCGGGTCCCTTTCTCCTGCACTGTTCCTTCACCGTTCCAAGCATGATGTCCTTCTCGAAGAACGGGTCCCTCCTGGAAACATGGCCAGAGTGTGTCAGATAGAGCTTCAAAATCTTTGCCTCCAGAAAGCTGCCTGGTTTCACCTTCTCCTGAATGGACCTGTTTATTTTTTTGGAAGCTCAAGGTATATTCAATACTCTTCTCTAGCACCACAACACAAAGGGATCAATTCTTCTGTCTTCCTTAGTCATTGTCCTGCTCTCTGATGCATAGCAAGTAATTGCAAAGACCATGGCCTGGATCAGGCGCACTGCAGTCTCTAGACTGACCACTGTTGCTCTTCAGCAGTCTGGAGAGGTCCCTGACAGCAGATTTTTCTAATGTGGTTAGTCTTTCAATTCCTGACTGCTGATGCCAAGAGTGTTGATTGTGGAACCAAGCAATATGAAATTGTGACCAATATCAGTCTCTTCTCCATCTTTCATGGTGCTGCCAATTGGCCCTGGGGGGGGGGGAATCTTTGTTTTCTTGATATTGAGCTTCAGTTCATATTAAAGACAGTCCTTGATCTTCTGCAGCAAATGTCTTAGGTACTAAGTAATAATTATAATTTACAGGATAAGCAGCAGCAGGCTTCTATTACTCAACCATGGCCAAAATTAAGGCTCAGACCTTCATGACAAGAAGGAGGAGCTGTTGAAGCAGCTGGATGATGTGAAGGTGGAGCTTTCCTAGCTGCATGTCACCAGAGTGACAGGTGGTGTGGCTTCCACGCTCTGCAAAATCTGAGTTGTCCGAAAGTCCATTGCCCGTGGTCTCCTTGTTATCAACCAGGCTCAGAGGGAGAACCTCAGAAAGTTTTGTAAGGACAGGAATTACAAAACCGTAGATCTGTAGCCCAAGAAAACACTTGTCTTGCAACAAAGGCTCAAAAAGCATGAGGAGAAACTGAAGACCAAGAAGTGGCAGCAGAAAGACCGCCTGCATCCCACTGCGGAAACAAGCAGTCAAGGCCTGAACTTCTCACAGAAATAAAACACAAACCCAGAGGAAAAAATAATTTACAAATAACTTTCCAAGGACTTATATCAAGGAAACTATGTAAATTTCTTTATACTTATTATTTTGTTCAATCCTTGTTGTGAACATGCAGTGGAAACACTAGTGTAATCCTTGTTTTACAGATGAGGGTCAGAAACTCGCTCAAATTCACACAGCTGCTAAGCAGGAGGGCAGAGAAAGGCTCATTAGGCTCCTCTTCTCGGAGGAAACGAACCCCCTTGGCTGTGCTCACAGAGGAGGGCCCTCAGTCCCTAGAACCCACCGCCAGGCCCTGTGTGGGCCTGCCTCCTCCTGAGGGAGACATGCTGCCTGGGTAGGCATTTTAGGGCAGAATGGCAGCTGTTTGTGCAGGGCATGGCTAGAATTTGAAAGGTAAGGCTGGGTGGCCCACACAGGAGAGTAGTAAGATATAGCCAAAGTGGACAGAAAAAGGGGTAGGTTGTGAGCTTGAGCTGGAAGTCAACCCCTCATGCCATACACCCTATAACTCAGAGAAATACCAAATCAAACTCACTATCAGTGAGTGGATTCTAAACCCACAGGACAGGGAGGTCTGCCTCAACCACCCCCACAGAACAGAGAGACCTGTTTGGACTGCCCCACAGAACAGGGAGGTCTGCCTCAACCACCACACAGAACAGGGGGGTTGCCTGGACTGCCCCATGGGAGATGTGCTTCAACCACCCCATAGGACTCTACAGGACAGGGAGGCTTCCCTTGACCACCCCACTAGACGAGGGAGGCTGTCTCAACTGCCCGATGGGATGGGGGGGCCTGCCTCAACCGCCCCATGGGACAGGGGACCTGCCCTGAAGGGCTTTAACCTTTTGGGAGGTAAACGTTCTTTCTCCTTCTTAGCAGCTGATAGGTTCAAACTATCCACCTTTCAGTTAGTGGCCAAGCATTTACCTCTGTACCACCAGGGTTTCTTACACCACTCCAAGGACTCAGAACGTACCAATTTAAATTTGACTTTCCAAGTTGTTGATGAGAGCACGGTTAAGCACTTGGCTGCTGACTGAGAAACTGACATTCTGAACTCACCCTGTGTCTCTACGGGAGAAAGACCTTGTTAACCTGTTTCTGTCCAGAAAACCCTGCAGGGTAGTTCTCTGTCACGGGGAGGTGCTGAGTCTGAATCGACAAGGTAGGAGAAAAGAAAATGCTTTAGTAAACACATTTTAAAGCTTGATTTACAACTTTGAAGTATCTAGACAAGATACATGGCCTCCCCATCCCCTTATTTCAGGGTCAACAAATTTGATGGGCAGAAAAGACCACTGTTTGACACATGATGAATAAGGGTGTTGGAGAAGAAGGCATTGGAAACAGAAGTATCTGTCTGTATTCCTGAGTGCTGGGCAGCCCAGATTTACCTCCCAAGCCGTAGGGGCTGATTTGCCAGATCCGAACAGAAAGTCCTCAAGGCCACCCTGACTTCAGAAGGTCCTGTGCAGAAGCTAGACACTAATCTCCCGACTCAAGTCACCTCTGGTGGGGGCTTGCATCTGGGCTATTCAGAGAGCAATGATATTCTTTTGTTGTGGCTACAGAGCTGAGAGTGCTCTCTTTGACAGCACATACTCTAAAATTGGAATGATACAGAGATTAGCATGGTCCCCTGTGCAAGGGTGACACACAAACTTTGAAGCATCCCATATTTTTAGGGAATTCTGGTAGCTTAGTGGTAAGGAATTTCACTGCCAATCCAAAGGTATGGAGTTCAAACCTAGCACTTGCTCTGCAGAAGAAAGATGATTATGTGTTTCTATATGGCAGAGTGTCAAGGACTGCAGCCTACAATATGGATTGAGGCTCAATGTCAAGAAGACAAAGATTCTCACCACTAGACCAATTGGCAGCATCAGGATGGATGGTGAAGAGATTGAGATTGTACACAGCTTTAGTTTGCTTGGCTCCATAGTCAACAGTCTTGGCACCAGCAGCCAGGAAATGAAAAGGCGCATTGCCATGGGAAAGTCTGCTGTTAGGGACCTCTCCAAAGTACTGAAGAGCAATGGTGTCTCTCTGGAGACTAAGGTGCATCTGATACAGGCCATGGTCTTCACAATCACTTGTTATGCATCAGAGAGTTGGACAATGACCAGGGAGGATAGAAGGAGAATTGATGCCTTTGAGTTGTGGTGCTGGAGAAGAGTATTGAGAATACCATGGACTGCTAGGAAAACAAACAGATTTGTCCTGGAAAGGGTTAAACCAGGTGGCTCCTTGGAGGCAAGGATTCTGAGGCTCCGTCTAACATACTTTGGACATGTTGTGAGGAGAGACCGGTCCTTAGAGAGGGGCATCATGCTTGGGAGGGTGGAGGGACAGCGCAGGAGAGGAAGGCCCTCTATGAGGTGAATTGATTCAGTGACTGGGATAATTGGGATGGGAGTGTCGGAGACAGTGTGATTGGCACAGGACAGAGAGGAGTTTAGGGCTGTTGTACATAGGGTCGCTATGAGTCGCAGGCGACTCGATGGCACATAACAACAACAACAATGTGATTAGTTGCCTCTGAGGGTCATCAAGGGGTTGGTTCAGACTCAGTGTTACACAATAACAACAGAGGTGAAAGGCAAGGGTGCTGACTTGCTGACTCCGCTGAGATCATTTCCTAGTGATGCCAGGCCAGCCCAGGGGGTCAGTTGGGTGTGAAGGCCACAGTCATTCTTACCTTTCTCCTCCTCCCGCTCCCCACGCTGCCAAACACAGGGTGAATGGGTGAGAGTGTGTGGTGGGAAGCTTCCTCTTTGCCTTCCAGCTGAGCATCCCCCTTTACATATAACTCACAACTCGATTTCAGTCAAAGCCCATTTATTCATAAACATCTCCCATGACAAGTGGGGAGTAAACCTACTGCCCACTTACACCTCCTGGCCACTTGCCTGAGGTCTAATTCTCTGGCCCACCCTTGGATTTTGTGTCATCTGCTGTAGTCACATTTGCTTTATTTTCTTTAATTGGACAGTTTATCTGATTTTTTTAAATTGTAATTGGAATGAATGTTCACACATAAATTGGTTTTTCATTCACTCATTCATACAGCTTTCCCCTCCTTCCTCTCACTTAATCTGCTATGTATGTCTTGATCCAAATTGTTAATTACAATACACACAACATCTGATTGTCTATTCATTTCCAATTGACCTTCCCCTCAGCTCTTTCAATGCAGGGTACTCTTCTTTTGAGCATATATTCCAGGGTTCTCACCAAACCCGTCTACCATCTTATCACTTTATAGCCATTGGGCTCTGAGCTTGATAGCCTCATAGTCAAATGGGAACTAAATAGAGCTCTTGGATTTTGTGATGTTTCTGTAAGCAAATTGCATCTGGACCCAAGCCCTGGTGGTGCAGTGGTTAAGTGCTCAGCTGTTAACTGAAACCAAAAATCACATGCCAGGGCATTATTTCCCTGGAGGTGACTTCCGAGGCTGCCTGCCTTTGGCTCCTGGGAGATAGATGGAGTTCTCTCTCTCTGTTTGTCCCAGCGAATTAAGACAGAATGGTGTGGAGCAGAGAAGGAAAGTCCTGCCCTCTCCCTACCCCCCGGGCTGAGGGCACGATCACTCACCAAGACATCCTGGGGAGCATTTCCGTCCCACAGCCCTCTCTCTGTTAGGGTCTTCTCAGCCATGGGGCCTGCAGCACCTGCCCCTTGTGGCAGCTCCCGAGAAGCCTAGCTGCTGTCCGTCCGTGCTGAGGTTTTCTTTCTCCTTCCCAGAGAGGCTGATCTCTGATCCTCCTTGTCTGTGCCACCGTCTGCCTCTCCCAGCATTCCTCATTGGCAAACCCTCATCCAAACATACACTGTTGACAGTCTTTTCTGCCCACTGTCAAGATAAGGACACGCTGACTAAAGGTACATCAGATAATGGCATTCGAGGCCTAACACCAGGCCCTCACTGGAAGGACTCCAGGGCCAGCTAAGAGCAGGCAGGGCAGTAAGTGAGGACTCCCTAGCTGAAGGTCCTTCTGGGGGTCGGGCCATCAGAGATCTGCCAGTCCTCTGCTGGCCATGAGTGAGCTCTCATCACGTACCCCGTCGGGGCCCTTGGGACTCCAGGCAAACAACGGCTCCCAGAGGCCCCCACGAGAAAGTAATGAAGCGGCTGCTTCAAAGTGCCGACACAGCCTGGGTGTCCTCCATGTCTCCTACAGCGTCAGGTAAGGCGGGCTGCCCTCTCCACCCCTGGTGAAGGGTGGACAGAGGGAACTGCTCATTCGTTCCGCTGGCTTTCCTCCCTGCGTGGGGGAGAGGGACATGGATGGAGTCTCCCCTTCAGCGGCTCAGATGGGAATGAAAGGGGAGAGGGCCACCACTGGGCTATGAGGGACAAAAGCAAACGGGCTTCCTCCTCCCACCTAGGTGGGGCCTGCAACCTGTTAAAAAATGTGGGGTGCTAAATAATCTTCATACACATGGTTGAATGGCATGTGTTCTGTTCTTTAGTTTTATTTTATCACCGCACAAAACAACCTCAAAACCATGTGGGGCAGCGTCCTGCCCTGTGCACTTAGCTGTCATCATTTGTCTCCTGGGCTCCCAGCCTCCCACTGTCTGTGGGTCTGCCAGGAAAGGGCCTGGGGAGTGGGAGTTTGGGGACACGATGTGTCACCAGGTCAGTGACGGAATGCAAGCGTGGCTTCAGAGAGAAGCAGTGTCCCTACCGGCCAGAACATGGACTTCAGAGCAGCAGCCAGTGTTTGCCATTCACAATGCCATCTTCCGTCACTGCCTGGTCAGGCATTAGCCATGAGGATGTCGTTGTAGATCGCCATTGAGTCAAGCACGACTCATAGTGACCCTATGAACTAAAGGCCTGAAGCCTTTCTATAACTATTGTCGTTTCTCCAAGTTCGTAGAGAATCCAGAGTCATGTTGTTTAGGAAGTGGATGCCTCTCTTGCTTCCAAAGCCATGAGGATGGTGAGGCCAAAACACATTAGGGAACTTGTCCCAGGTGAACTGAGGTGGGTTAAGCGGCGATGGCTGCTGGGAAGGGGAGCAGCAGTGCAGGGTCCATACTGCCTTTTCCTTGGGGTCTCTTTGAAGTGATCGTGTCAGGCCTTGGTGGGACATCACATCTTTCTGGCAACAGTGGAGCAGACAAATCCTCAAAGACATCTCCTTGTACATCGAGAGCGGACAGATTATGTGCATCTTGGGGAGCTCAGGTAAGCTTGGGGGAAAGTGCTCTAATTTCTCAAGGAATGTTGGCTAGATTTAACCACCACCTGAGGAAACAGATTTAAGTTGTGATAAGAACGGACTCTAATGACACATCTGACTGAAATACATACAGCGTTATAGCTTGGTACCAATATGAAATCTTTAGAAAAATCCTTGAAAGAGTTTAAGACTGCCTAATATGTGAATGGATTTGTATTTCAAGGCTTGGAAAACACCTAGTAGAATGGATGTCACATGGTAGTTTCCAGAAATTTTGTTTTATTTATCTGCATCCTACCAACAGACAGGAAAAGGGGTTCAATCAATGCAGAGATGCCCTCTTATAGCTTCCACATCTGATGCTGTTGTTTATCTCATTTTATAATGCTGGGCACTTGGTATAGCATTTTGTTGTTATGTGCCATTGAGCCCTAAACCCTGCTCTATCCTGTGCCAATCTTATTGTGTCTGACAGGCCTACCCCTGTTACCCCAGTCACTGAATCAATCCACCTCTTAGAGGGTCTTCCTCTCCTGTGCTGTCCCTCCACCCTCCCAAGCATGATGTCCCTCTCCAAGGACTGGTTCCTCCTTGCAACATGTCCAAAGTATGTTAGAAGAAACTTCAGAATCTTTGCCTCCTAGGAGCAGCCTGATCTCACCCTCTCTAGGACAAACCTGTTTGCTATTCTAGCCATCCATAGTATATTCAATACTCTTCTCCAGCACCCCAGCTCAAAGGCATCAATTTTCCTTCTGTCATCACTAGTCCTTGTCCAGCTTTCTGATACATAGCAAGTAATGGCAAAGACCATGGCCTGTATCAGGCACACCTTAGTCTCCAGACTGACATTGTTGCTCTTCGGTACTTTGGAGAGATCTCTGACAGCAAGCTTTCCCAATGCAATTAATCTTTTAATTTCCTGGCTATTGGTACCAAGAGTGCTGATTGTGGAGGCAAGCAAACTAAAACTGTTAACAATCTCCTCACCATCTATTATGATTCTGCCAATTGACCCAGAAGTGAGAATCTTTGTTTTCTAAGGTCAGCAAAAAAGAGGAAGATCTCCAATGAAATGAACTGACACAGTACCTTATAATCCTGGTCACAGCATTAATGAGGATGGCACAGGACCAGGCTGGGTTTGGTTCTGTTGGACTTAAGATTTCTATGAATTGGAACGAATTTGTGTGACATCTGACAACAATGATGATGTGTTTCAAATGTTCAAGCTAGAATAGAGAGTAACACAAAGAATATTCATAAATGAACATCTGATTATATAAATTCTGTGCATCATAACAAACTACGTATAACATTGGCAGGAATTGGAATCCCAGAATATTTAATTGTGCTCGTGTGAAATCTAGACCTAGACCAAAAATTTGTTGTCTGAGCAGAACAAGGAAACACTGCATGGTTAACATCATGAAGGTGTGTGTCAGGGCTATTTTCTTGCTTCTTGATTGAATATGGTGTTGGCAATAGAAGAAGACTCATAATCTGCATTATGCAGTTGATACAACTTTGCAAAAAGTGAAGAAGACTTGAAGCACTTACTGCAGAGGATCCAAGACCACAGCCTTCAGTGTGGGTTGCATCTCAATATCAAGAAGGCAAAAATCCTCACGACTGGACCAATAGACAATATCATAATAGATGATGTCAAACCTTTGGTTCTAGCTGTCAAGAAATCAAAAGACATGCTGCATTGCATTGAGAAAATCTGTTGGCAAGGACATCTCTCGAAAGTTCTGAAGAGCGAAAAGATGTCTATTTAAAGACAACGGTGTGCCCTATCCAATCTATAATGTTTTAAATTATTTCCTTTGCCTCTGAAAATTGGGCACTGAATAATGATTAAGAGAAGAATTGATGCCTTTGAATTGTAGTATTTTGGAGGAGTATTGAATATCTCATGGACCACTAAAAGAATAAACAAATCTGTCTTGAAGGAAGCACAACCTGAGTGCTTCTTGGATGGAAGGACAGTGAAGTGAGACATCATTCTGAGAAAGGTAGAGGGCTCAGCAAAAAAGAGAACGACCTTCAACAAGACGGATTGACACAATGTGATAGAGTGACTACCACAACGAGCTTGAGCAGGACAGAGGTCAGGAGGATAGCATCTCGTCTAATGCAGCACTGAGAGGCAGAGGTCCGTGCGTGTTGAATCTCACTAGAGAAAAGCAGACACCAGCCTGCTTGGGTCTCCTGATATCATAAGGAAAAGTACCTTCGTTTGACTCATTGTTATCAATCAGGGGCCAGACTTTGGGCTACATGCTCCCTTGCAGAAATCGTTTAGTGTAAGTGAGATCCCTCAACAGATGATGATCTCAAAGGTTTTACTGAGCATTCATTAGTTTTGTGTCTAACTTTGCTATCTTATTCCAACTTCTTTTCTCCCCACTCACCATACTTACCACTCTCTTCTTTTCTCTCTTGATTGAGTTTCACTATCCAATAGGAAACATCAGTTTCCCTCATTGATGAATGAATGAATATTTGACACATATTTTAAAAAATTCTATTTGTTATCCATTTCTATGCAACAAATAATCTCAAAATTTAAAGGCTTATACCCACAATAACCACTCATTATCTCTCAGGGTTTCTGTGGGTCCAACATTTAGAAATGATTGGTGGGGTGGTTGGGTGGCTTGGGATCTCTCATAAGCTTGTAGTCAGAGTTCACCTAGGCCTACTGTCATACGAAGGCTGGAATGAGCAAGAGAAACTACTTACAAGGCAATTTGTTTCACATGATGATGGGCAAGTCGGTGCTGGCTGTTGGCAGGAGGCCCCAGCTCTTCTCCATGTCAGGGCCCCTTTGAGTCCTCAGGGCTTGGTGGGCAGCTTCCCCCAGAGCCAGCCACCCAAGAGGCAGTGGTTGCAGTGGTATTTATGACCCTGGCTGGAACTTGCACACGGTCGCTACTGCTGTGTTCTATCAGTCACTCCGGAGATGTGGGCTATAAGTTTCCAGATGATGCGATGCTCCTGGTCCTCCTGCCACACTCTGATAAGCAAGGTTGTAGGATGGATTACCCCAGTAACTTGGGGTACGGCAGCAGGTATGTCAAAGACAGTGAGATTGGCTCACATAGACCAGGGTTCAGAGCTATTGTACAGAGAGTCGCTTAGAGTTGCAGGCGATTTGATGGCACACAACACCAACAAACAATGCCAGCCACTTTCAGACACAATCAGATATTCCCAGTGGGCCTCCGAAAGAAATTCCAATGTCCTAGGATACAAATATTTCCAGGAATCTTGTTCTTTCGCCCTTTTCTTTAATTTTCTTTTTCAATTCTGAGAAAGCTTAAAAACAAACAAACAAGAGAAGAAAATAGGTGCTCAGAGGAGAGATGGCCTTGCCATTTGCAACGTTTGACCCATGAGGGACCTCAGAAGCTCAAGTCAGAAGCAGTCTGAACGCGCAGAGGTTGAGCTGCCCCAAGGAGGGGCCCGGGAAGCTCGTCCAGTGCCCTGGGGTGGGGGTGGCGGTCGCTCCAGGGCCGTCCCTTCTCGCCCGCAGGCTCAGGGAAGACCACGCTGCTGGACGCCATGTCTGGGAGGTTGCGGCGCACGGGGACCTTGCAGGGAGAGGTGTGTGTGAACGGGCGCGCGCTGCGCCGAGAGCAGTTCCAGGACTGCTTCTCCTACGTTCTGCAGGTGGGCGCGTCCCCGGGGACCCTGTGCAGCCTAGGGCGGGGGTGGGGGTGCCCACGTCGATGCTGACGCCTCATTCTCCCGGCAGAGCGACACTCTTCTGAGCAACCTCACCGTGCGCGAGACGCTGCACTACACGGCGCTGCTGGCCATCCGCAGCGGCTCGAGGGGCTACTTCCGGAGGAAAGTGAGTCCAGGCTGTCCGCAGAGCGGCATCTTTAACTTAATAGACTCCTTCGTCCATTCGTCCGTTCTTCCCTTTTAACTCTGTAATCTAGACATGCTCCTTCCAATAAGCAGCTACTCAGGGAGCTTTGGTGGACCAGAGGTTAAGGAGTTGCACTGCCAGAGCAAGCATAGATGGTTCTACTCCTGCCTCTGGAGAACGATGCCATCTCCTCCTGTGCGCTTTACGGCTGCTGAAAGCCCTCTGGAGGGGCAGGCGGATGGTCAGTTAGGTCCCGACTCAATGGCACGGAATATATTAGAACTAGTTAATGCTCATATTCCACTAGTATTAAAGCCAATGAGCTTGAGTGGCCTAGTCTAAAACTAAGCTAAAGGTGGAACCTTTATGTCTATATGAATCCACAAGTTGAGTATCAAAGCCTCTAATGTGGCTTTTGAGCACTTGAAATGATATCCCATTGAGTGAAATCCACGGATGATTTGGGAAGGGTAGTCTGAGAAAGCAGAATGTAAAACATCTCCCTGTTTTTGCTAGTACTGATTGTAGCTTGACCTGCAATTTATTGCAAGGATCTGGTTTTTATTCTTCCCTTACTGATTACCCCTGTTTGCATAAGGTCTCAGAATAGGGGCTGGACTCTAGATTGGGCTCAGGATGAAGGGAACTAGACTTGACCTGACAGTGGCCTAAGTACCAGCAGGCTGACCGCCATCACAACAAACTGTGGCTGACTGAGAAGAATGGGAATTCCACAACACCTGACTGTGCTGATGTGAAACCTATGCTGGGCCAGGAGGCAATCATCAGAACAAAGCAGGGGGGAGCACTGCATGGTTCAAAATAGGAAAGGAGTGCTGTCAGGGATGCATCCTATCTCCATACATTTTCAAACTATATGTGGAAATAATCATTAAGGAGGCTGGACTTTAGGAGCAGGAATGTGGCATCAGGATTGGAGGAAGATTCATTAACAACCTGTGTTATGCAAATGACACACCTTGCTTGCTGATACTGAGGAGACGACCTGAAGCACTTGCTGCAGAAGTTCAAGGACTGTAGTCTTCAATGTGGATTGAAGCTCAACATTAAGAAAACAAAGATTCTCACCATTGGGCCAAATGGCAGCATCATGGCACATGGAGAAGAGATTGAAATTGCTAACAATTTCACCTTGCTTGGTTCTACAATAAGGACCTCTTCAGAGTGCTAAAAAGCAACTATCTCAGTCTAGAGACGAGGATGTGCCTGATTCAGGCCATGATCTTTGCAATTACTTGTTATGCATCAGAGACCTGGACAATGACCAAAGGGGATGAAAGGAGAAGAATCAATGCCTTTGAGTTGCTGTGCTGGAGAAGAGTATTGAACATACATACCATTGTCAAGAGAACAAACAGGTTTGTCCTGGAGAGCGTGAAACCAAGCTGCTTCTTGAAGGCAAGGATTATGAAGCTCTGTCTCACATACTTTGGGCATGTTGCTCCCACAGACCAATCCTTGGAGAAGGACATCATGCTTGGATGGATAGAGGGACAGTGCAGGAGAGGAAGACCCTGAATGAGATGGATTGACACAATGACTGGGGTAATGAGTTATGTCAGAAACAGTGAGATTGGCTCTGGATAGAGCAGGGTTCAGAGCTATAGTGCATAGGGTGGTTATGAGTCACAGTCTACCAAAAGCACTTAACAACAAGAACGACAAACTCTTTAGGGGAGAGCTCTGGTGGCCTAGTGCTAAGAAGCTGTTCTGCCAACCCAATGGCATGTAGTTCGAACTCACTAGCTGCTCTGTGGGACAGTCAACTCCCATGCAATTCACTGCCTCTGAAAACCCACTGGAGGGTCAGCTAAGGAGATCTGGTGACGTAGAGGTAAGGAGTTGAGGTGCCAACAGAAAAACAGGCCTTTGCTCCTCAGGGGAAAGATGGACAGTGTCCCTCCACTCCCCTTTTTGTCCCCAGTGTGCTTTACAGCCTCTGAAACCCTTCTGGAGGGTCAGCTGTGAGTTGGTGCTGACACAACAGCACCTGACAACAACTGTTTTCTCTCTAGGGTTACCTTAGGTTGTTCAGAAAATGTTGCGTGCTTGGTGCTATTTTATTAGGTTGTACTTTGAGCTTTCCTATCTAGTCAGCATTAGGGCTCCTTTACTACACTATATTATTTCATTCTTATATCCGTCCTCTGAGAGAGATGTTTATCATCACTTTTCAGGAGATTAAGATCAGACAACTGGCACTGACAGAGCTGGCAGATGAACTCTGACACTAACTGTACCATAACTCCCTGAGGCCCAGGGAAGAGGGAGGTCAGAGTTCAGTACAGGGGAGACATAGGCATGGTCACATGGCTGAGTGAGGAGAAGCTAGGCCACTCAGGCCCTCTATAAACCTTCTCTGCACTTGCCAAGTATATTTATCTCTAAACTTTGTTGTTTGTTGTTATGTGCCCTTGAGTGGCCTGCGACCCATAGTGACCCTATGTACAACAGCTCTGAAGCCTGCCCTGTCCTGAGCTAATCTCACTGTCTCTGACACAACTACCCTCATTGTCCCAGTTAATGTATCAATCCATCTCATCTGAGGTCTCCCTCTCCTGCGATGTCCCTCCACCCTTCTGAGGATGATGTCCCTCTCCAATGACACGTGTTCAAAGTATGTGAGATGGAGGTTCAGAATCCTAGCTTCCAAGGAGTAACTTGATTTCCCACTAATATTTGAGTGAAATCTGAGTCAGTGATCCAGTTAGACTTCAAGCTTCTCTGAAGGAATTGGTGAAATACCAATTGACAATATTTAAAAAACAGATGCAGTCCTGGATGTCTTCACTACATTGTGTCAAAAAATCTGGAGGGCAGCTACCGGCCAAATGACTGGAAGAAATCCATATTTATTTTCATTCCCCAAAAAGGTGATCTAACAGAGTGTGGAAATTATCAAACAATGTCACTAATATCACACGCAAGCACAATCTTGCTGAATATCATACAAAAAACAACTGAAACAGTATACAGAGAGAACTGCCAGAAATACAGGCTGGATTTAGAAGAGTACATGGCATCATAAGGACATCATTGCCAATGTCAAATGTATGTTGGTTGAAAGCAGAGAGTGCCAGAAGAATATCTATTTGTATTTTATTGACTATCCAAAGACCTTTGACTGGATCACAATAAATTGTGGCTAACATTGAGAAGAATGGGAATCCCAGGACACTTGATTGTGCTCATGTCATCAAAGCCTATACTTGACCAAAAAACAGTCATCAGCACAGAGCATGGCTCAAACTCAGGAAAAAAGTGTGCCAAGGATGCGTCCTTTTGCCATATCTTTTCAATCTATATGCGAAACACATGATTTGAGAGGCTGGAATTTATGAACAGAATATGGCATCAGCAATTGGTGTTATGCAGATGATACAACGTTGCTTGCTGAAACTGAGGAAGATCTGAAGCGCTGACCGCAGAAGGTCAAGAACTGTAATCTGCAATATGGATTGCATCTCAACATCAAGAAAACAAAGATTCTCACCACTGGCTAATTGGCAGCATCAAGACAAATGGAAAAGAGACTGAGATTGTTAACAATTTCATCTTGATTGGATCCACATTCAATACTCTTGGTACCAGTAATCAAGATATCAAGATGAGTTACATTAGAAAAATCTGTTGTCAGGCACCTCTCCAGAGAGCTAACGAACAACAATGTCAGTCCAGAGACTAAACTGTGCCTAATCCAGGCCATTGTCTTTTGAATTACTTAACAGTACATCAGCAGAGAACTGCCAGAAGTCCAGGCTGGGTTTAGAAGGGCTCGTGGTACTAGGGATATTGTAGCTGATGTTAGATGGATCTTAGCTGAAAGCAGAGAATACCAGAAGAATGTCTATCTGTGTTTCATTGATTATGCAAAGGCATTTGACTGTGTGGATCATAACAAACTGTGGCTGACTCTGAGAAGAATGGGAATCCCAGAACATTTAATCGTGCTAATGTGAAACCTATACTTGGACCAAGAGGCAGTCGTCAGAACAGAGCAGGGCAACACTGCATGGTTCAAAATTGGGAAGGCTGTAACGTCGGGATGTGTCCTGTCTCCATACCTTTTCAACCTGTATGCAGAGCAGATTATCTGAGAGGCTGGGCTCTATGAGGAGAAGTGTGGCATTAGGATTGGTGGAAGATCTATCAACAATCTGCGTTATGCAGATGACACAACCCTGCTTGCTGAAACTGAGGAGGACCTCATGCACTTACTGCAGACGGTCAAGGACTGCAGCCTTCAGTATGGACTGAGGCTCAATGTCAAGAAGACAAAGATTCTCACCACTGGACCAATCGGTAGCATCAGGATGGATGGCAAAGAGATTGAGATTGTTCACAGCTTCAGTTTGCTCGGCTCCACGGTCAACATTCTTGGCACCAGCAGCAAGGAAATAAAAAAACATATTGCGATGGGAAAGTCAGCTGTTAGGGACCTCTTTAAAGTACTCAAGAGCAAGGGTGTCTCTCTGGAGACTAAGGTGCTCCTGATACAGGCTGTGGTCTTTGCAATCACTTGTTATGCATCAGAGAGTTGGACAATGACTAAGGAGGATAGAAGGATAATTGATGCCTTTGAGCTGTGGTGCTGGGGAAGAGTATTGAATGTACCATGGACTGCCAAGAAAACAAATAGATTCATCCTAGAGAGGGTTAAACCAGGCTACTCCTTAGAGGCAAGGATTCTGGGGCTTCGGCTAACATACTTTGGACATGTTGTAAGAAGAGACAGGTCCTTGGAGAGGGTCATCATGCTTGGTAGGGTGGAGGGACAGCTCAGGAGGGGAAGACCCTCTATGAGGTGGATTGATTCAGTGACTGGGGTAATCGGAATGGGTGTGTCAGAGGCAGTACGATTGGCAGAGGATAGAGCAGGGTTTAGGGCTGTTGTACATAGGGTCACTATGAGTCGCAAACAACTCGACGACACATAACAGCAACAACAACAGTATGCATCTGAGAGCTGGACAGTGACTAAGGATGACAGAAGCAGGATTGATACCTTTGAGTTCTGGTACTGGACTGGAGAAGCGTATTAAACATACTATGGACTGCCAAGAAAACAAATAGGTCTATCCTGCAGAGGGGGAAACCAGGTTGCTTCTTGGAGGCAAGGATTTTTGAAGCTCTATCATATGTATTTTGGGCGTGTTAACGGGAGAGACCAGTGCTTGGAGAACGACATCATGCTGGGGAGGGTCAGTGCAGGAAAGGAAGACTCTGAATGAAATGGATTGACTCAGTGACTGGGTGCAGCTGTGTCAGAGACAGTGAGAGTAGCTCAAGATAGGGCAGAGTTTAGAGCTATTGTTCATTGGGTCACTATGAGTACTAAGGTTCTCAACAGTACATAACAACAACAAAAACCATCTTTAAGAGAATCAGAGAAAACCACTGAACCCTTACTCTAGAAAACACATATATTTGCATAGTCAGAAAATTCATGGATACCTTGAAACTGATCCACAGCAAATGTTTTCCTTATTGAGGCCTCTGAGACAGATGAATGAATGCTGCCCTTGCCAGCTCCTGAAGCTTTAATCAACTTTGTTGATGTTGGTGAGCAGAAGAGAAGGAGGCTCAGGAAGTGCTCTGGCTGGTGAGCACACACTCCGAGCCAAGGCAGGCGAGCTCAGCTCAGGATCCTTCCACCTGAGACAAGAGGGGGTTTTCTTTTTTCTAGGACAAATGGTACTAGTTTACCTCTTCATCATTTCTTTGCATAAATTTTATTTGGCCCCAAGCCTCATCTGTACTGTTGATTCAAGCCCTCATTCCTCTGAAACTTTGTTCCATAAATCATCCCCTTTTGAACTTTAATCCTGTTTGTTTGGATTTTTCATACAGTTTTTGTTTCTCTTTTCATGATAAGACTTTGAGTTGTTGTTGGTTTTGGGTTGGTTCTTTTTTTTTTATATATTCCATGAAGTCTTATGCAAATAGGGGTAAATTTTAAGAGGAGGATCATGATCTTTTAATATGTCTCAGGAGATGTGATAAACTGAGGAAGGACATGGGGAGGAAGAAGAACAAAGATGAGAGTCTTTGATTAGAAATTCAGTGGTTGTTGTTATGTGCCAGAGTTGCTTGCGACTTATAGCAACCGTATCCAAAACAGCCCTGAACCCTGCCTTATTCTGGGCCAATCTCACTTTGTCTGACACACTGACCCTCATTTCCCCAGTTCCTTTGTCAATCTGTTTCATGCAGGGTCTTCCTCTCCTGTGCAGTCCCTCCACCCTACCAAGCATTATGTACTTCTCCAAGAACTGGTCCCTCCTGACAGAATCCAAAAGTATGTGAAACAGAGCCTCAAAATCCTTGCCTCCCAGGAACAGCTAGGCTGCACCTCCTTCTACACAGATCTGTTATTTTCTTGGCGGTCCACGGTATGTTCCACACTCTTCTCCAGCACAACTCAAAGGGATCAATTCTTCTTCTGTCCCCTTTGGACACTGTCCAGCTCTCTGATGCATAACAGGTAATTGTGAAGACCATGGAGGTCAGTAGGGAATTTTTAAAGTTATTTTTGGCGGTTGTTGAGAAAAAGGGATACAGGTTTCAGGCTACAGAGGGACAGACACAGTAAAGCAGATTGGGAGAAGAGATATTTTAAAATGTTTGGCTGTAGTTTGTAAATTAAGTTTCTTTTGAGGGGAAAAAGGTGTGTAATTGTAATCTGAGGTGTGATTTACAGTCTCTGAAAACTGGCTGACAGGTTGGCCAGTTCCAACTCAAAGGTAATGAGAGAGTAAGAGATTAGGGATTAAAGATTGGCATTATTTTTAATTCTTTTTGGTCACCTATTTAGGTATTTTTAATGCAAAGTCATACTGAGATTGGGTCACATGGGACCTCAGGACATGCTGCTGTTGTTAGATGCCATTGACTTGCCTCCAACTCTTAATAACTCTTTGTACAACAGATCCAAACCTCGCTTGGTCTTGTGCCAATCTCGCTATATATCTGTGACACTCCATCTCCTTAAGGGTCTTTCTGTCCTTCTCTGATCTGCCACATTTTCAGCATGATGTCCTTTTCCAGGAACTGAATCCTCCTGACAACACATCCAAAGTATGTGAGTCCCACCGTCCCAGCCTCTAATGTGCACTCTGGCTGTATTCTTTCCAACTTAGATTTATTTGTCCTTGTGGCAATATCTCTTCCAGTCAGTTAGCAAGGTGATTGTCCTCCATGTTTCTGGCACAACTTAGTGAGCACATACAGGACAATGTCTGTTTGTTGAAATATGCCAGTTGGTATTCTATTAATTCCTGGGGCTGTGTTTGTTGCCAATTATTTGAGAGCAGCTTGAACTTCTTCCTTCATCACCACAGGCTCTTGCTCATATGTTGTTTCGTGAAATTCTTCTTTGTTGGCCAGTTCTTTTTGGTACAGTGACTCTGCATACTCCTTCCATCTTCTTTTAATGCTCCCTAGATTATTTAATATTCTGCAAAAAGCATCCTTAAGTATGGCAACTTGAGGCTTGAATTTGTTCTTCAGTTCTTTTAGCTTAAGAAATGCTGTGCGAGTTTGGCCCTTTTGATTTTCTGACTTCAGCTTTTTGCACATTTCATTATAATACTTTGTTTTGTCTCCCCGTGCTGCCCTTTGACATCTTCTGTTCAGCTCTTTAATTTCTTGACTTCTTCCCTTTGCTTTGGCTTCTTGGCACTCTAGTGCAGTATTCAGAGACTCTCCTAACATCCGTCTTAGTCTTTTCTCCCTCCTCTGCCTTTGTAATGATCTTTTGCATTCTTCAATGATGATATCTTTATATCCTTCCACAGCTCATCTGGTCTTTGCTCATTGGTGTTTAAGACCTCAAACCTGATTGTGAGATATTTTGAAGTTCAAGTGGGATAGACTTAAGGTCAAATTTTGATTCTTGTGGATTTGAGTTTATTTTCTTCAACTTCAGCTTGAACTTGCATATGAGTAGTTGGTGGTCTTGTCCACAATCAGCATCTGGCCTAGTTCTCACAGCTGATATTGAGATTCTCCAGCAATTCTTTCCACCAATGTAATCAGTTTGATTCCTATGCATACCATCAGGTGAAATCCATGTGTATAGCCTGCATTTGTGCTTCTCATAAAAAGTATTTGCAATGAATAAATCATTGAGTGTACAGCTTAATTTCTGTCACCAAGTCCATGTTTTTGAACTACTGATCTTTCTTCTCTGTTCCCAATTTTTGCATTCAAGTTATCCATTACTATCTTGATTGCACATTCAATAGATTTCTCACTGAAAAAAAGTTGGTATAAATCTTCTGTTTCCTCCACTTTGACCCTCGTTGTCTGTGCATATATTTGAATGATAGTGGTATTCACTGTATGTGTATGGATATTATCCTGTCACAATAGGATATTACAAAATGGATCTAGAAATGTCTTTTTTAATTTTGGCAGCAACCCCATTTTTCCTCACTTTTCCATCTTTGGCATAGTAGATACTCTTCCTTACCATCACGACTCAAAAGCATCAGTCTGTCTTCAATCTTCCTTATTAATTTTCCCACTTTCACATCATATGAAGCAACTAAAAATACCTTAGATTGGATCATCTTATCTTAGTCTTTAAACTGACATCCTTGGTCTTCAGGACTTTAAAGAGGTCTTTGAGAACACATTTGCCCAATGCAACAGGTCTTTTGATTTCTTGACTGCTGCTGCCATAGATGTAGAATACATGTAACAAAGTAAGTTCCTCAGGCCTTATTTGGGTTATATAAAAGGAAACGGGTGTGCTGTTGTTAGATGTCACTGAGTCTATTCTAACTTATAGTGACCTCATGTGAAGAATGTTGCTGTTGTTGTATACCTTCAAGTCTGTTTTTAGAGGCAATTAATCACATAGGAGCAGATTGCCCATCTTTCTCCCATGGAGCAGCTGGAGGATTTGAACCATGAATGTTTTTGTTGGCAACACAACTCCTTACCACTAAACCAGCAGAGGTCTCTCATGTGAAGAATAGGCCTGTGGATTTTTATCTTGGAGAAAAGTGTAACCAGTGTGCTGCTTTGGAGGCAAAGGTAGTAAAACTTCATCTCACATACTTTGGGCATGTTGTAAGGAGGGACTATTCCTTGGGGAAAAACATCATGCTTGGAAAGGTGGATGGTCAGGGAAAGAGAAGATCCTCAATGAAATCGATTAACAGTGACTATAATAATGGGCTCAGCTATATCGGAGATAATGAGGATGGTACAGGAGCAGGCCCAGATCTGCTGTTCATAGGGTCACTATGGGTCATGGTCAACTCAACAGCACCTAAAAACAACAACCACAACAACAATCTTTACATGAGCAGATAATAGGTCTTTCTCCTTGGAGGGGTTTACTGGCTTCAAACCATTGACCTTTTGGTTAACAGGTGAGTATTTAATGTTTGTACCACAAGGGCTCCTTTAAAACAGGTCTAGTTCAAACGAAGGAGCTCTGCTAACCCAAAGACTGAGCCTCTCTGATGGTTTGAATCCACCACAACTCCTCAAGAGAAAGATGGGCAATCTCCTTCCTTGCAGCTGTAAGCCAGCAATGACTTTGACTTTTGACTTTGAGTTTAAACTAAACTTGATTCCCCCAGGCGAGGTTAGTCTGAAGGGATCTAGGCACTGTGGGGAAGTGTGCTGCCTCTCCAGTGCCATCCTTAGCCTAATGGCATAGGAGCTACAGAAGGGGCCAGGCTTTCCTCATCTTCATGTCTCCTGCAGGTGGAGGAAGTCATGGCAGAACTGAGTCTGAGTCACGTGGCAGATGAACTGATTGGCAACTCCAACTTCGGAGGCATTTCCAGTGGTGAGCGGCGCCGGGTCTCCATCGCAGCCCAGCTTCTCCAGGATCCCAGTAAGTGGGGCCCGGCTCTGTTAGCAGTTGCTGCTGAAGGACCTTCCAGGAGTCTCCAGATACTCCATAGTCCTTATTTGGGAAGGGATTTGAAGGAACTGAAGTTACTGAGGTTTTTCAAACCAGGAAACACATTATTTTTAAAAAAATACTGGATGGTTCATTTTCTAGATATAATAGCCAAGTCAAAATATTTCTGGATTTAGAAGCATTGCATTAGCCCTTGAGTATTCAATTAGGATCTTCTGTGAACAGAGAGACTACATGATAAAATTTTGTGTCACCTCTTCATTGAAAAGCAGGTTGATGAGCTTTCCTCCAATCTTCATGCCACATTTTTCTTCATAGAGACTGACTCTTCAGATTATTTGCTCAGCATACAGACTGAATAAGTATAGAGAAAGGATTCAATGCTGACACACACCTTTCCTGATTGTAACCATGCAGTGTTTCTTTGTTCTGTTTGGATAACTGTTTCTTGGTGTATGTATAAGTTTTACATGAGCACAATTAAATATTCTGGAATTCCCATTCATCTCAATGTTAGCCATAATCTGTAATAATCCACAGAGTCAAAACAACCTGTATCATGCAGCTAATACAACCTTGCTTGCTGAAAGTGAGGAAGACGTGAAGCACTCACTGCAGAAGATCAACAACTACAGCCTTCAATATGGCTTACATCTCAACATTAAGAACACAAAACCCCCCACAACTGGACCAATAGGCATCATCATGATAAATGCAGAAGAGATTGAAGTTGTTGGTGATTTAATTTTATTTGGACCCACAATCAATATTCATAGGAGCAGCAGTAAAAAAATCAAATTGGGGGGAAATCAAATGGGGAAACTGCTTGCTGTCACAGACCTCTCTAAAGTGCTTAGAGCAATAATGTCAGTTTAAAGACTAGATGTGCCGGATCCAAGCCATCATGTCTTCAGTTGCTTCCTATGCATGTGAAAGTTGAGCAGTAAATAAGGATGACAGAAGAACTGATCACTTTGAATTGTAGTAATGACATAGAATATTGAATATATCATGGACTGCCAAAAGAACAAACAAAAAGAAATGTCTTGAAAGAAATGTAACTAGGGTGCTGCTTAGAAACAAGAATAGTGAAACATCTTCTCACTTACCTTGGACATATTTTCAAGAGGATCCATCCTTGAAGAGAGACATCATGTTGGGAAATGTAGAGGGTTAGCAAAAGAGAGGAAGACCCTCAAAGAAGTGGATTGGCACAGTGACCATCCAATGGGCTTCATCAGGACAGAGATCATGATGATGGAAAGGTTCAGATCTGTTGTTCACATGGTCACAATGAGTTATAGTCAACTTGATGGAGCCTAATAGTCATTGCAGATACCTTCTGGAAAAAAACAAGCAAACCCATAAACAACAACTATACACATGGACTTTATAGGATGGAACTCACAAGAATCAAATCCATTACAACTCTGGGGAAAACTCAGTTATCACCAGTCAGAACATGGCTAGGGACTAACTGCAGGAAGGTGTGTGTCAATTGCTTAGATGTAAGTCCAAGTTCAAGCTGAAGAAAAGAAAATGAGTCCAAGGGAATCAAAGTATGACTTCATCTGAAAGTATACCTCACCTGAATTTAGAGACCATCTCAAGAATAGATTTGATGCTTTATACATTAATGTAGATTAGATGCCAAGAACATCATAGAAAAAGAAGGTAAGTAATGGGTCATTGAAAAGGAAAACCAAAAGACCAAACTAGGTATTAGAAGAGACCCTGAAATTTGCTAAAGTGAATGGAGAGTAAGATGACATAGAAAGCTGAAGAGAAGATGTCACAGGGGAAAACAAAGCAAAGTATTGTAATGACAGGTGCAGTGACTTGGAGACAAATGAAAGGGAAGAACATACTTGGCAAGTGGAAAAACTGAAGAACAAATTGTAGCTTTGAGTTACAATACTGACTGATGGGCAAAATATTGAATGATGCAGAAATCATCAAAAGAAGATGGAAGGATTACACAGTCATTGTAACAAAAAGATGATTGGTGCCCAACCATATCAGGAGGTTTAGATGATCAAGAATCAATGGTATTGAAGGGGGAAAGTCCAAATTTCACTGAAGGCATTGGCCAAAATCAATGTTCTAGGAATTGACTGAAATACTAGTGGAATTCACTAGTGGAATGAGGTACTCCCTTGTCTATGGAAAAACATCTCGAAGACAGCTACCTAGCCAACAAGGTAAAAGAGATCAGTGTCTGTGTTCTCTCCAACAAAATGTGGAAATTATTGAATAATAATTATTTATTATAATAATTATTGAATAATATCAGAATTAAGTGGAAGTAAAATATTGCTGGAGAAAAGAAAACAAACCAAAAAACCCAACAAAGCAAATAACAAATAAAACCACACAACCAGTTGCTCCAGTACATCCACAAAAACTGCCAGGAATTCAAGGTGGTTTCAGAAAGGTACATGAAATGAAGGCTGTCATTACTAATGCCAGATGGAGCTTGACTAAAAGCAAAGAAAACAAGAAATAGATTTACTGGTGTTTTACTAACTGTGTGGCTTGTAGTCCAATATATCTCAATATATGGATAACATTGAGAAGAATGGGAGTTCCAGAATATTGTCGTCATGTGGAACCTGGATGTAAACCAAAGAGTAGCCACTCGAATATAAAAAGGGAGTACTGCATGGTTTAAAACAGTACCAGTGTGTGTTTCAGTTCTATTTATTCAATCTATGCTGAGTGAATAATCTGAGAAGCGAAACGGTATGAAGATGAAAAAGGCATCAAGATTGGCAGAAGACCAATTAACAACCTACAATATGCATATGACACAATATAAAGAAGACAAGAACTTTCACAATTGAACTAATAACCAATATCAGGATTGTAAAGCCAAGGGGGAATAAGGAATCAAAAGAATGTGAGGGCTTCACCCACTGGCTGAACCATAAACCACAATGGAATGCCCCTCGATACTCTTCCCCCTCCCTGAAGGGCCTGCTATAAAAAACCACCTGAATACACCCTACACGTGACTTCCTCAGCCTCCCTTTCCGGACCAAGGAATCTCGCCCAGAAGCTCCCTTAATAAAGCTACTTATAAGGTTTCTTGCTCTCTGGTCCATTTCTCAAGTCCATGACCTTAAGACCTTACAATATAAATAGGGAAAATATCAAAGTTGTGAGTGATTTTATTTTACTTGGATCTACAATTAATACACATGAAAGCAGTAGTCAAAAAGATCAAAGGATGCATCAGTGTGCCCATTGCACTGTGCATGTTTGCAGCAAAAGATCTCATTAAAGTGCTGAATAGCCAGGAAGTCACTGAGAATTGTAGTGCATCTTCCCAAAGCCAGGGTATTTTCAGTTGCATCAAATGCAGGTGAAAGGTTAGCAATGAGTTATAAAGAAGAAGAAGAAGAAGAAGAAGAAAAAGACTTGATGCTTTTGAATTGTGGTGCTGGTGAAGAGTATTGACCATGGACTGTCAAAAGAACAAACAAATCTGTCTTGAGAGAAGCACAGCCAGGACTCTCGTTCAATGTGAGACCTGGTCTTGCCGACTTTGGGCTTGTTGTCAGGACGAGTTAGTTCTTGGAAAAAGACACATTGTTTAATAAAGTAGAGGGTCAGTAAAAGAGGAAGATGGTCACCACGATGGACTGACCCAGTAGTGCGACAATGGAAGCCAGCACAATAGTGACTGTGAGGCTGGAGCAGGACTGCACAATGTTTGCTTCTGTCGTCCTGTGGTTGCTATTGGTGAGCGTTGACTACACAGCATCAACCCCACAATGTGAATGTGATGCCTAGCCTTCTCGTTTCTTACTGGAGAAACATCACTGAGTCTGTTATGGATGCTAGTGGATTTTGGTGTGCACTTCTAATCACAGTTTCTGACATGACAAGAATTGAAGGAGAACTATGTGATGGACTCCAAAGTGTATGTGTGTTCTTGGGAGGGGCCATCACGCCTGGTTCAGCCATTCTTCCACTGCCTGGGGAAGCTCATCACTTCTTTGTACCTGGAAGAAGACATAGTGCATCTGATTATTTTCTTTACTGGGTTATACCCAGACTGTATATTTTTATGCTCTTTAATCACCTGAAGGGAAATAAGAAAGTATTCTCAAGAGCCTGGTCACCTTTTGCACAGAAATTAAAACAAGACAAAATATCCCAACACTCACTGTCATCAAGCCAGCTCTGACTCCATTGAGCTTCTGGGCTTACATCACAACAGGAAGGAACTGCCCGTCTTGCTCTGCCAGAACCTCTAGTGGATTTGAACTGCAAAGACTTGCAGCCTTTGAGTTAACTCACTAAAGCAGAAGTAAAGCTACAACTAAAATCTCCAAAGAGCTTAAACATCTGTTTCTCCACAGACAAGTTTTCACAGGCTAGACAGTGCAAAGATCTTGTTAGTGTAACAACATGCTGTTATTATTATGTGCCCTCGAGTTAACTACAACTCATAGCGACCCCGTGAACAATGAATGGATCTGAACCCTATCCTATCCTGTGCTGTCCTTACCATCTCTGATATACTTGGACCCACTGTTACAGTCACTTTGTCAATTCATCTTGTTGAAGGTCTTCCTTTCTTAGGCTAACCCTCCACCATTGCATTCAAGGACTGACCCCTCCTAACAATAAGCCCAAAGTATATGAGGCGGTCTCTTTAACCATTATGGTCTCTTAAACCAATATGGTCTCTTTAACCATTTCTCCTCTTGCTCTTTAAAAAATAACTTACCAGCTTATAGTTGTCACTGTTCCCTGGGAAGAGCCCACATAGCTCAAAGTACTGAGTCAGAGGAAATCCTTGACTGAGGTCAAGTACACTCCAGAATTGGGACCAAGACTCCCAGTTCAGGAAATTTTTCCTGGGATAAGGCTAAAAATTGCTTACTCAAAAATTGAGCTGGCTTAAGGCACCTCCACACACCCCAAGCTCAACAGGGAATCTGCCCTCTGAACAGAGATCATGCTGCTTGACGAGCCCACCACGGGGCTGGACTGCATGACAGCCAACCAGATTGTCGTCCTCCTCGCCAAGCTGGCCAGAAAGGACCGCATCGTGATCCTCACCATCCACCAGCCCCGCTCGGAGCTCTTCCAGGTAAAGGCGGTACCTTTGGCTCCTACTCCACAGCGAGGGGAGATGTGAGTGTGCTAAAGAGGGAGTGTCAGAGGCAGGCAGGGATTGCTGTGGGCTGCTGTCAACTCAGTGTCAACTCCCAGATGTGCAGAGTAGAACGGTTCCACAGGATTTAAAAAGAAAAAGTCACCAGGCCGTACTTGCAAGGTGCCTCTGGGCAGATTTAAGTGAGCAGTCTTTCTTATTATGAGAAGTGGAGCACTTAGTTATTTGTATCACCCTAGATCTCCTGAGCAATGAGTCCCACTAATCCAAGACATCACTGAGTCAGTTCCAACTCATAGCCACCCTCTAGCGGGGGGGTTTCTTTTTTTAAATTTTGACAATTTACAAATCATTGGTTTTTCATCCAATCATTCAGAGACATTTTGTTTTATAACATTAATTGTAACTGATTAATGTAATTAATTTATTTTCATGTCTAATCAAACTCTTGTTGTGTATTGCTGAGGCCCTACATTTTTATAGGAGGAGAACCCTCCCCCTCGCTTTTCTCCCTCAGGGCAGGTGGTGGATTAGAACTGCTGACCTTTGGGCAGCACTAAGGATCTTTGGGGCCAAGATGAGCATTGACACTGTAGGTTCCAGTGGAAAAGGCAAAAGATGAAGACCAGGGTTTTTTTCAGCACCTACAATATGGCCAATTTTTTCATTATTTCCCTAAATCCCATAATGGAGTACTCTGTACATCCACTTTACAGCGATGAAGAGTGAAACTTAGAAACGATACAAGATTGAGCCCATTTTACAGTTAGGATAAAGCTAGAGCTGTCTTCGTCGTCCAGTTGTCTTTAGAGACTGTTTCTTTTAGATAGATCCCCTTCCAGCCCTTCCACGCTAACCTCCAGTGTCCTGGTCAAACCAGTCACTGTGAAAGTCTGCTTCAACTCATAGTGAGTGACCCTCTAGGACAGGGGAGAATGGCCCCAGAGGGTTTCCAAGGCCATCCATTTTTATGGAAGCAGATTCCAAATCTTTCTTCTGTGGAGCAGCTGATGGGTTTGAACTTATCAGTTAAAAGCCAAACACTTAACCACTATGCCACCAAGGCTTCTTCCATATCCTACTATGTAGATATCATTTGCCTTTTATAGAGGAAGAATCTGAGATAAACCAAAACAAACTCAGCATGCCCGGGTCACTCACTCGGTACATGGGCCCAAAGCAGTGTCATCCCAGCTGGAAAAAAAGAGAGGTGGTTGCAATTATCGTGTTGATGTACAGGGGGTACATAGTCGACTGTCTGTCTGGCATTTACTTGCTATAATGACGTGATGACACGTAGATACTAATGCTGTCTGTTGTTCCATTAGCTCTTTGACAAAATCGCCATCATGAGCCACGGAGAGCTGATTTTCTGTGGTACACCAGTGGAAATGCTTGATTTCTTCAGTGGCTGTAACTACCCTTGTCCTGAACATTCAAACCCTTTTGACTTTTACAGTAAGTTTTTCCTTAATATTCCCCAACATGCATGGTTTTGAACTTCATCATCTTAAGGTTCTGCCTGCTTGAAACCAGTGGGGTGTTTTGTGGTGGTGTTTTGTTTTGAATTTTGGTGTTTTTTTACTTTATTCTTCAAGGAGTGAATTTAGCTGGATCAATGAGTTTGCTGTAGACAAGGTATCAGCATGGAAGGAGTCTTTTGATTTAAATTGGTGTCCCACCAAGTCTCCCACTTGATGAGAGAAAAATTAGCCAAGCTTCTGAATTTTCCAAGATAGCTCTCCTTGGCCCTGTTGGCAAGCTCTAAAATAGTCTGATTTTGTAAATGGAGACTAAGAGCATGCTTTACTCTGATGTTTTTGTTGTAGTTAGGTGTCATCTAGTCAAGTATGACCCATAGAGACCCTACGAACAACAGATCTGAACCCTGTCCAATCCTATGCCATCCTCACAGTCACGTGCCAATCCACCCGGTTGAAGGTTCCCTCTCCTTTGTCTTCCTCTCCTTCGCTGACCCTCCATCCTTCCCAGCATCATGTCCCTCTCCAAGGAGCACATCCCACTAGCCACATGCTCAAAATATGTGAAGTGAAGCCTCATCATCTTTGCTTCCAATGAGTACTCTGGCTGCACCCTTTCCAAGACATATCTGCTTGCTCTCTTGACCGTCCATGGGACAGAGTCCATGGTAAATTACTCTGATGGAATGAATTATCATGGGACTGTTTAAAATCCTAATTTTAAGCACAGTTTTCAATCTTTAAGTATCAGTAATAGAAATAAAACATGTGTTCTTTCCACATTATTTAAAAACTACATGGTATTATCTTTTGGGAAAAATTCTAGTGGACTTGACCTCAGTGGATACTCAGAGCAAAGAAAGAGAACTGGAGACTTACAAGAGAGTCCACACAATTGAGGCCACCTACAAGAGGTCAGCCATTTATTGCCGGACTTTGGAGAAGATTGAAGCAACAAAACACCTGAAAACACTACCAATGATTCCTTTCAAAACCAAAGACTCTCCTGGGACTCTCTCTAAGCTCGCTGTTCTCTTGAGGTAAGAGCCTCATAAGTGACAGCAAAGCCAGCTTGATATCTCTACGTCTCCCCAAGCAAAGACGAGGTAGTAAAACCAGACTGTTTGGTTTTCAGGAGAGTGATGAGAAACTTGCTGAGAAATAAGCTGGCGATGATTATGCGCCTCAGTCAGAATCTGATCATGGGCTTGTTCGTCATCTTCTTCCTCCTGCGGGTCCAGAACGACGTGTTAAAGGGTGCCTTCCAGGACCGCGTGGGCCTCCTGTACCAGTGTGTGGGCGCGGTTCCCTACACCGGCATGCTCAACGCAGTGACGCTGTGTAAGTGCCAGGGCGGGAGGGCTCACCTTCCTCCAGATCGTCCCTTCTCCAATTGCCGCCTGGCTGCTTGCTGCTTCAAGGAGAAAGGTAAGTTATTGAGAGTGACTCCTGAGTGTGTATTAGCTCATCAGACGGTTTTCTAGGTCTAAGAAGATCACAGAAAAATGTGCAATGATGGGAGGTTTGTGAGGCAGGGTTTGGGAAAGGTTTTTCACAAGGCCATTCCTGGAGTCCTCTCTTGGGCTTTGGGATGTGCACCCCTTGGGAGCACTGTTATTGAGCCAATTTCTCATTTTTGGGTTCTTGGAGCTTCTAGTGGTCTAGTGATTAGAAGGAAGCTGTGCTACAATCCCAAAAACACATGGTTCAAATCCACCAGCTCCTCTGCAGAAGAAAGATGAACCATCTTTACTGCCTCGGAGGGTCAGCTATGTGTTGATTCTAACTTGACAACACATAACAACAACCACATCACATAAGGTTCAAACTCAGTGGGAATGCAGCAGCCGCACTCAGTCACCTGATGTTACTGCTAATGCATGGGGATGGACAGTAGTGAGGTCCCAGCAAGTGGACATGTTGTCCTAGAGATGGAGAAGAGGTAGCCCTCTGCAGAGACCAGGCCCACTGCCCCCTGGGAGCCAGGGAAAAGGCCATTGCCTAGTGACATTGTGGAAAATAAAGCTTTGCATAGTCTCCCCAGGTTTTTTTAATGTGTATTAATCACTTGTGCATCAGAGAGTTGGACAATGACCAAGGAGGATAGAAGGAGAATTGATGCCTTTGAGCTGTGGTGCTGGAGAAGAGTATTGAGAATACCATGGACTGCTAGGAAAACAAACAGATCTGTCCTGGAAAGGGTTAAACCAGGTGGCTCCTTGGAGGCAAGGATTCTGAGGCTCCGTCTAACATACTTTGGACATGTTGTGAGGAGAGACTGGTCCTTGGAGAGGGACATCATGCTTGGGAGGGTGGAGGGATGGCACAGGAGGGGAAGGTCCTCTATGAGATGGATTGATTCAGTGACTGGGATAATGGGGATGGGAGTGTCGGAGACCGTACGATTGGCACAGGACAGAGCAGAGTTTAGGGTTGTTGTACATAGGGTCACTATGAGTTGCAAGCAACTCGACAGCACATAACAACAACAACAACATTTTTTATAAATGGCAAGGTGACAGCATATTGCATGAAGCAGCGACACAGCGTCCAAAACCACTCATTTTTGCCCTTTTTCTTTGCTTGAATTGGTGGCACTCCACTTTACAGAATAGGAGCTAAATCATAACGACTCTGAGAGCCACACTGAAATTCAGGTGGAGTGTGGGTTTCTGGGGTCAGGGGCCCTATAGAGCTCAGGTCCTCTTGTTCTGTGATGGACGTCTGCTCAGCTGGCCCTCGACGTCAGCCCTGACAGACCTCGAGCTCGGCTCTGGACTTCTTTCCACCCCTCAGCTGAGCGAAGACTGACCTCTGTGAAACTTCTTTCCCACACCAGTCCCCGTGCTGCGAGCCATCAGTGATCAGGAGAGCCAGGACGGTCTGTACCACAAGTGGCAGATGCTGCTGGCCTACGTGCTGCACGTCCTTCCCTTCAGCATCATTGCCACAGTGATCTTCAGCAGTGTGAGCTACTGGTAAGGGGAGGGGGGTGCACGGACGCACACTGGGGACCTGGGGGTTGTGGGAGGGATGAAGGGGAGCACCAAGGGGTATGATTCCACATCATCTGCTCTGCAGGATCTGTATTTGCCAATCAACATTCAGCACAGTGCCCTGTGCACCAGGGCAGATAAAATCACCCAGCTCTGAGGGCAAACCAGCAAGACTGTATGTGCTGTAATGCCCCACCTTCAGCCGGAGCTTGAGCCAGAGAGGAGAGCTCTGAGGGAGCTGAGACCCATGTTCTTGGGGTCCGGGGAGGGGCAGTGAGTCTTCTGCCATCAATGAGGCCTAGCCAGGTGCTGTGAGCAGAAAGCAGCTCGTCACCTGGGCTTTCACAGATGGATGTGAACGCCACAGTATGGGCTGGGGGTAACAGGAAGTTGAGGAGTACCCTGATGACCCAAAGTCCTCAGTCTCCAACCATCTGAACCCACCAGTAGCTCCGTGGGAGAAAGATGAGCAGCCTCCTCCCATTAAACTTTACAGCCTTGAAAACTAGAGGGAGGTTCATCATGAGATGGGATTGACTTGATGGCCAGGGGCTTAGTGAGTGCAAGAGGGCACTGGGGACTGGGAAGCATCTCTGATGCTGGCTGGGGCTTAATTTGTGGCTTTAGGCAATGTTTCTTAGAACTTTATAATTATATATGCCATTATCATTACAAGCGTGTGCGTAGGCTACTTGAATAATGTGTTACCATCATTATTCTGAATCACTTAGTCTTTCCCTTAAGAGAAGACAGAGGCTGGAAACTTTATACTGAGTGAAACAAGTCAGATGCAAAAGGAGAAAGTCAGCATAACCATGATAAATAACCAGATGTATAGAAACCAAAGATTATAGTGGTTCCCAGGGGTGGGAGGACGGAAAGAGGGTTAGGGAGTGTGACAGTTAAGTTAATGATGGAGGAGTGATCTGGGAAAGGAGAATGAAAATGGTTGTGCCGCTGGATTGTGCGTGTAGAAATTGTTGGTGTGTGTTTTGCTGCATATATTTTTCACCAAAATTTAAAAAAAAAAAGAGAGAAAATTACCAGGATTTCGTGACTCACTCAGTGTAAATATAGCCAATTCGTCCCAATTCAATTTTAACTTAATTTTAAAATTGTGGTTTGTACAAACTGATTGTTGGGCATTTCAGTGTTCTTACAATTCAGTGACATCAGTCATTTTTATCATGTTTTATCATGTTGTTCAATTATTGTCATTGTTTATTTCCAAATGGTCCCGTACTTTTAACAAAAACTCAGTGTCCCCTTAAGCATTGAGTCTCCCTTGGCTCCTCCCTTCTACCACCAATAAACTTTGGTTACTATACACTTTCCTATTCTAAATAGCCCATGCGAGTGGAATCATACACTATATATTGCTTTGTGACTGGCTTCACTCAGTATAATAGGTTCATACACGTTGGAGCAGATATAAAGACTACATTTCTGTATGGTTCTTGAAAGTGTTAAGACATTGTCTTTCCTCACATCCAGATGCCCTTAACCACAAGCAACAAAAAGACTCATGTTATGGTAAATAAATAATTGTTATAAATGAAATAATGTGTAAGTAAACAGATGAAGAACAGTCTTAGAGTTTAGTTACTATAGTTCAGATGGGGAGTTTGAAAGTCGTAGTGGAGGCTTTCGGAAGTAGATATCACAGGGTCGTGACAGAGGGAAAACCAGCTTGTTCCATACTAACGGGAGAGTGGTCTATCGTAATAAAGGGCGGCAGTGAGGCCCACAGGCCAACTGCCTGGCCTCCTTCAGCGCCTTCCTGACATGCAAGGGCTTCCACAGCTCAAGGGCTGTTTAGTTCAGTCTAGAGGAAATCTATCTCTCATAGCCATTGAGTTAGAACTGACTCATAGCTGACCCTCTGCTGGGTCTCCAGTCTGTAAATCACACAGGAGGAGATTAATCATCTTTCTCCCATGAAGAGCTGATGGATCCTCCTGTCAAGAGAGGTACAGTGCAACACCCTACAGACGATACATCACCAGGGTTCTCCTAAAAGAAACAGAGACATGTTTTTAAAACTTGGCCATTTTATAGTCAAACAAGATCGGCTACTGACCACTTTATTTATATATATAAATAGAAATGTAAAAATACATAAATTA
>NW_006399769.1:7377152-7408345 GCF_000299155.1 Elephantulus edwardii
AAAAATAAATTTTACACATGTGTATGTATATATATATGTATGTGTGTGTGTGTGCGTGTGTATATATATATATATACACACACACACATATCACCTTGGGGCTATGCACTTTGACATATGCAGAACATCAGTGCAGGTGATTGACATGATCCCAGGGCGAGTCACATGCATTTCACAAATTGTGAAACACTAATTTTTTGAAGACTACACAGTATGTGAGGAAATTGGTCAGGAGTCAGAATTAGTGCCGTAGAACTTGAATAAACAAGAGCAGTTGAAACTCAGTTCAGTGTGAGGGTATCCAGGTCATGACCAGTTTTGAAAGGCAGTCTGGCACAAAGGTACAGAACCATTTTATTGGCCGCATAACAGTTGGTCACGTAGTAAATCATTAAACACGCAAATATTTGTTCAATGCTTGAGTGTCAGACACAACAGTAGCTGCTACAGGGGATTCAGAGATGAACAAACTGAAGGGTGCTGCCTTTGAGCTTGCAGTTCCAAATCTAAACATCTGTGAAAGCCAAGTGTTTGTGTAAGTAACTCAATCGGTACTTGAACATGGTTAGTGCAAAAATCTGATCTGAACCAACATTTGTTTCTTTGTATGGGTCTCACATGAACATTAATTTTTTAGCACACATTTTTAAAAATATGTGAATCTGTAGCTTTATATTTTTTCTACTAATTTATTTACAAAATTTGAATACAAATTTGAACAAATTCTTACAATTTCCCTCACCCCCACCCATCAAATTATACAACCAATGATTAATCCTCTTTTCTCTCTACACATCCACATCCCTCTGCTTCCAGCCTCTCCCATCCCTCCAGGATCCTTACACTCATTCTACAATAACGGTTTTATACAATATTTATCCTTGTGGGACTGAGTTAGTTCACACAGCATAATGTTCTCCAGTCCCTCCCAAATTAGGTAATCATTTACAAAGTCACTGCTCCTGCATTTAGTACAAATCTGATGACTAGCATTTGATGACTAGTTAAGTCCTGGATCCCTCAAAGGCAAATATGACTGATAAAATTAAACGTTTTCAAAAGCTGTAAAATTGCACATTCCAAATCATATCTGGCCTTAAAGTGTTCCAGTTCATGGATTGTAGATCGAGAAAGAGCGCCAATGACTAAAATTCGAAGACGAGAAAGATTCGTATTATAGAGAAACACAAACACTATGCAGAGGCAGCAAACATCACTGAGACCACTGAACAGTTATTTGCTTTAGGTCAGGGCCCAAGAGCCTTACATTAGGTTGTGAAATCTTTGTAGTGGTTCTGTCTGCAAAAAGCTCACTGTCATTGAAACAGAACTGTCTCACGGCTAACCCCCCATTGGGTTTTTTGAGGTTGTAAATAGCACTGGAAGAAACTGCTTGTCTTTCTCCCTTGGAGTTGCTGATGCATTTAAATCTCTAGACAAGCAGGGCTTTTTGGCTGTCAGTACCACTCCCTCTTGACCAGGCCACAGCAGCTCCCTCCTCTGAACAGCAGTCCCAAAGGATCCTTGTCGGTAGTTGGGGGAACTGAGTCTCAGAGAGGCCCAGAAAGGCAGGCCTTCTTTCCGATCTCACATTCATTATCCCAGGAGTAATTACAAGGGAGAACAAGTGTCTGTTCAGTTGAATGAAGAGAGGGAGTATAGGAGGCTTCATGGAGAATGACAACTTGAGACAAAAACAAATTTTATGTATTTTAAAAATTTTTCTCAATTAGTTTTTTTACAAAACTCGAATACAAATTTGAATACATTTTTTTAATTTCCCTCACCACCCCCCATCAAATTGTTCAACCCGATGATTAATCCCTGCCCTTCCCCAGCACATCCTCATCCCTCTGCTTCCATCCTCTCTCACCCCTCCTAGATCCTTATACTCATTCTATAGTAACAGTTTTATACAATATTTATCCTTGTGGGACTGAGTTAGTCACTCAGCATAGTGCTTTCCAGTCCCTCCCAAGTTAGGTAATAATTTACAAATTTATTGCTCCTGCGTGCTGCATAGTATTCCATTGTGTGAATGCACCATAATTTCTCAATCCATTCGTTTGTGGTTGGACATTTGGACTGTTACCATGTTCTTGGGATGGTGAATAATGCTGCTATGAACATTTACAAGTCTCAGTTTGTGCCTCAGTTCTCATATTCTCAGGGTATATTCCAAGTAGTGGAATAGCAGGGTCAAATGAAATTTCTATGTTCAGTTTTTTGAAGAAGCACCAAAATGTCTTTCAGAATGGTTGCACAATTTTACAATCCCACCAACAATGTAGAAGAGTTTCTTTCTTGCCACATCCTCTCCAACATCTTTTACTTGCTGCCCTGTTAAACTTTGCCACTCTTACTGGAGTGAGATGGTACCTCATTGTGGTTTTGATTTGCATCTCTCTTATTGCCAGTGATTTGGAGCATTTCTTCATGTGTATGTTTGCCATTCTAATATTTTCCTCTGTGAAAATTCTTTCTATGTCTTTTGCCCATTTTATAATTTGGTTATTAGTCTTTTTTGTGTGGAGGCCCAGCAGTATTCTTTAAATTTTTGTTATAAGACTCTTGTCTGAGATGGTATTACCAAATGTTTGTTCCCAGTCTGTAGGTTTTCTTTTCACCCTGTCAGAAAAAGTTTTTGATGTGTGCAGAGATTTAATCTTTTGAAGGTCCCATGCATCAGTTTTATCCACTTTTGATTGTACATTTCTGATTGTATTTGGCAGTCTCTTTATACCTTGGACTAGCGCTTCTAAGCTTGATCCCAGTTTGTCTCTTATGAATGTTACGCCTAGAACAGACACATCATTTGAAACATTGGAGAGGACTTTTACTTACTTGTGAGGGTGAATTTGACATAATTTTGGTATCAAAACAGAGTTAGGGCAGGGACATGGGGCATCCCAGCGAGTAATCTTTGCAGCATTTAGTGGGAAAGACAGAGGACACTAGAGAGGGGGGCAGTAATAACAGAGGTGGGGTAAGGGAAGTGTCACTTTAGAATCAAATGGACTCAGACACTGAGTTTTGTTTTGGGTCTGTTTTGTTTTGGTTTGCTGAGTGTCAAGCAAAAGAGTCGTCATTGATGATGCCTGGTTTCCAGCTCAAGGGAATGGGAGAGTAGTAGTATCTTTATCAAGTTTTCCAGGAAAAGGAATATACTTGGTTTGGGATACATTAGATTTGGAATGCTTCAGGACACTCAGTGAATAGTCTGACTATAATGTTTGGGTGCAAAGTTGTAGCGGAAAGAAAGAGTAAAGACCTGAACGTGGGTGCTTTTGAGAGAGTTGAGAGGAGGGAGGAACAGTCCCAGTACACCCTGCCATTGAGGGTTTGTGGTGCAAAGAAAGTGAGCTGAAGAAGAAGGCCTAAGAATGGTCAGAAAGGTGGGGATAACGGCAGGATTGAGCAACTCAAGAAAACCAGGATGCGAGAGTTTTAAGGGAGTGTAGTGGCAAGAAGCTGCTCTACAATCCCAAAGGCATGTGGTTTGAGGCCACCAGCTGCTTCGCAGGACAAGGATGGGCAAGCTCCTCCTGTGGAATAAATTGCCTCTGAAAACCCACCAGAGGGTCGGTTCCAACTCTACGGTACCCATCAACAACAAGAAACCAGAACTAAAGAAGAGTTGGAGAAGAGTGCTCAGGATCCATATAAGAGCAAACAGAGCCAAAAGAGCAAAGAGATATGCCTTAGAGCAAGTGCAGCCAGAGTGGCCCTTGGCGGCAAGGATGATGAAGCTTCATCTCACATACTTTTTGGCATGTTGCTAGGAGAGGTTACTCCTTGGAAAGTGACATCATGCTTGAGAAGTGGAGGAATGGCGGAGAGCAAGCCCTTCAACCAGGTGGATTGACAGAGTGACCACAACAACGGGCCTGAGTGTGCCAGAGATTAAGAGGATGACACAGGATAGGACAATGTCAGATCAGTGCATAGAGTTACTATGAGTCACACTCGATAGCACCTAAAGCCAAAACTAAAGAGTGGAACTAACTTCTTTTCCTGTTACAAGTAGAAGAAAGAGCAGCATGTCTGATGGTTACAGAGGACATGCTATGACCAGGGAAATAAAATTTGGTTAACTGACTATAAGAGAAAAGGGCATGAATACAAGGTTGTTTACTTACAACAGAATGAAAGTCATATTGGAAAGAGTTGGTGGACTGGAAGACAAATGACAGCATGGATGAGAGCAGTGGTGGCTCAGTGGTAAAAGTCTTCCTTCCACACAGGAGTCTGGGCTTGGTCTCATTGGCCAGTGGAAGCTTGAGCGCAGCTATGACACTTGGATGAGTTTCAGGGGATGTTCTAGTCTCAGACAGGCTTGGAGAAAAGTTTGGCATTCTGCTTCTAAAAGTAGCAACTAAAAACTCTATTGACCACAAGAGTCTGATCTGCAAGCCCCATGGTGTGGCACAGAGCTGGGATGTTCCATCAGTGGTACATTGATAGCATAAATTTCAGAGAATTAAAACAAGCTTGGAAGCAGGAGTGGGATCCACTTCCAAAATAGCTTGCCTTCAGAAACTGTATGAACAGTGCTCAGGCCTTTTGTTTATAGGGTCGCTATGAGTCGTCTACGGCTCGACAGCACCTAACAACAGTAACAATGACAACATAGAGAGAGCTACGCTGGCCTAGTGGACAGAAAGTATGCTACCAAGCCCAAGTGAGTGATTTTAATCTGCGGCCTTCAGGCCTGGTTTAAATTGGGTTTTGTTGGTTTGTTGTTTTTTTCAAACATTCTTCTAGGTGGTATAGCATTGGTCTGTGCATTGCTGTACTGAGGTAACTCATGGTTGCTGTGATGCTAAACACTGACAATGATGTGCCAAATGTGATAATGGTTACCCACGGTGGACAGTGTTTGGCGGAGCTTCCCAGTTAAAACAAGCTTGAAAGCAGGAGTGGCATCCACTTCCGAAAGGGCTTGCTTCCAGAAACTCTATGAACAATGCTCAGGCATTTCATTCATAGGGTCTCTATGAGTCGTCTACGACTGGACGGCACCTAACAACAACAACAACAACACATTCTGATCAGAGATTAAAGCACTAAGGGGGTCTCACTGACAGTAAGCGCACGTAGCAGGAGGGACAGTGTTGGGGAGGCATTGGCTGAGAGTCTCTGGAGGACCCTTATCACTCGTTAAGTTCAGGCTAGGCAGAATGTGGTTATTCATGGAAAGGCTTCGTTTGTTCAACAACACTACTTATTGCAGCTAGTTGTGTTTCTTGTCTAAATGATTTAATATTTTCCTGTGAGACCTGAAGGAGCTGCAGCGGGGGAAAAGGGGTTCACCATGTGTTACAGCCAACAGAAACATTTGCAGTACTAAGTGGTTCCAGATGTTGGCTCTGTTCTGAGAAGACCTTTCACAGGGCAGACTTGTTTGCCCCCTGGACCCTTCTCACCCACTACACCCAGTAACAACATAGATTTATTCTGTAGAGGCAAGCAGGGAATTTTTCTTAAATTATAACCTTTGAAGAGACTAAAGATCTTGTGTTTTTTCTAGGACTCTGGGCTTATACCCTGAGGTCACCAGATTCGGATATTTCTCTGCTGCTCTCTTGGCCCCTCACTTAATTGGTGAATTTCTAACCCTTGTGTTACTTGGTATCATACAAAACCCCAATGTGGCCAACAGTGCGGTGGCTCTGCTGAGCATTGCTGGAGTCCTTGTTGGATCTGGATTCATGAGGTAAGGTAGAAGGACTGAGATCATTTAGAGCACCATGCCCTGTTAATGATCACCTGATGACGCCACTTATACAGGAGTTGCAGGAGGAAACTCTGTGATACTGGGTAAAGGTATCACTTTGGAGTCCATTCCTCTGCCCGGGAGTATTTATAGTGCTTGCTGACCATTATTGCCTTTGTCTTGGTCACCATTCACTCAATAAACTGTTTACTGAGAATCAGGCAATAATGATCATGGAAGAATGTCATCATATGGTTAACACCATTACCAACAGCAAAGGAAACCAAGCCATCTTCAGAAACCATCCATTGCCCACGCTACAGGCTAAATAACATCAAGTGTGTTCATTTCTGTCCTGGCACTGTTGAATATGTATTCCAATCCTCAATTCTCAGTTACTTTGAGGAAGTAAGGACAGTTGGATAAGAAAAGAGGCTGCTGAAGAATAAAGATTGCTCTGGAAAGGAGGAGGACTGTCCCAAATATTAATAGTACTTACCTCAGGGGTATTTAATCTTTTTTGTGCTTTGTGGATTTTCCAAAATGGGTAAGCACCATTTTATAATTAAAAAAGAACTCAAATTATGAACTTTAAAATGTAGTAGCTGGGGGGGGGGGGAGCCCTGGTGACCTAGTGGCAAGGAGCCGCAACTACAATCCCAGAGGTGCACGGTTCGAATCCAACAGATGCTCTGCCGGGGAAGGAGGGACAATCTCCTCCTGTACCAGTCAGATCTGATTTGACGGTACACTCACACAAAAATAATAAAAATAACTAAAAAAAAAAAGTAGTAGCTGAAAGCCTGGAAAATTTTAGAACAGTGACCTGTCATTCCAGGCAGGTGAAGTGAGTAGGGGCCAGTGACTTAACTAGAGGTCCCTGAGAGAATGTGTTTCTTTGATTTAAAAATCAATTGGTTAAACAAAAAAGAACGAGCATATATTGTATATAATTATGTTTCTAGATTTAGCTGTTTAATTTTCAGAGCAACCTATTTCCAGCTAAGTAAGCTAAGCTCAGGTTTTGTTCAGATCACGGTGCTCTGAGATACAAGATCTGTTCTCCTCGATGTAAGGGGTTCTGTGCAGGGGCACTGACCTGGGAGTCAGAAATGCCCTCTGCCACTTAGCTGCCGTGTGACCACGGGCACGCCACTACTTTATCTTAATTTGTTTTCTCATTTATGAAATGGAGATAATTTTCTCGGCCTCACCCCTTCAAGGGATCACGAGGAGCAAATAAGATTATCAACAGAAACACTTCATGAACTCTAGTGAGTTACACAGAGGTGAGATATTATTAAAGCAATATGATAAAATAAGGCTGTTGTCACATAGGTAGATTTTTAAGGAAGGGGTGATTAATTGCTGTTGAAAGCAAGACAGTTGACCAATGTTGCTTAATGCTCTTGGGTTCTTTGCTGTATCTCCACATCCCAAGACTGGATTCTTCTTAAATTACTATGTGAAAACTCCTCTTTGAAGGCCACATGCACTTCTAGTCATTGCATTTATCAACGTCCCAATCATCAAATTTCTATTTTACCTCAAGTCAGCATCTTTCCTGAAGCATTTATGCCATTAAGCTGCTCTCTCCTTGAAACAAGTATAGAAATAACTTTGCTGTGCTTTCTGTGTAAAAAAGAACATGTATCAATGGTTTTTTAAAATGTCCACAATGCAAAAATGTATAAAGGAGGCAGTAAGTCATTTAAAGTGCCAGAGTTCATTTTGTTGTGTAACTTGCCAGTATTTTCTTTTTTAAATTTTATTTATTTATTTATTGTCAGTAGTTTCTATGCTCTTAGTAAGAAAGCTTTTTTTTTTTATTCTTTGGCTAAGACAGGAGAAGAGATGATTTATTGTGCACGTGACATCCAACCACAACTAAGCAGAGTTAGTCCAAAATATCACAGGTCCAGGGCAACAGATCAAAAGGGCCTGGTTTCAAAGGAGGAAAGTGGGCCTCTCAGAGGTGTTCATGGTGACTGAGTGGCGATGAACATTCTAGATCCCTTGAGTCAGACGTCCTAGCCAGGAGCGTGCAGTCCAATTCGTATCAGCGCCCCCAGCCTGTGGCATTCTCTACTCCAGCGCTGTGGCGTCTGTGGTGCACACACTCGCGTTTACTTGGACCACTGCCTCATCTTTCTTTTTTGTGCTTCAGCCTGAGCATTCACTTTTCCCTCCACTTGGCCCTCATGGTTCAGAGGTCTCAAACAAGATGGCGCTAAAGTGGGAAAAGCAATAAGAAAACATTTTATTGTGTAACATGCTAAGTATGCATACTTCTCCCCACCTCAATTAATGTGGAAAATTTTCCAGGCCAATGATTTAAATTTTATTTTTTTAATATTTATTTTATTATTTTTGTGTGTGTACCGTCAAATCGGATCTGACTGGGACTGGAGGAGATTGTCCCTCCTTCCCCAGCAGAGCATCTGGTGGATTCAAACCATGAGCCTCTGGAATTGCAGTGCAGCTTCTTGCCACTAGGCCACTAGAGCTCCCCTCAGGCCAATGATTTAGTATTCCTTCTTGATAGTATTCTTAGGATGTCTGTAGCTTGGTCTGTACCTGCCTCTCACTTATCCACTGGTCTCCAATTCCTACCTGGACAAAGCCTGCCTGTTCTCATGGCTGGAAGCTCTCTCTGAAAATTCTCTTTGTTTTCTCTTACAGCCCATTGCATAGTGAGCCACCTAGCAGTTTTCCTCTATTGTTATGTGTCCTCGAGTTGATTCTGACTCGTAGCAACCCTATGTACAACAGCTCTGAATCCTGCTCTATCTTGAGTCAATTGTTTCTGACACCCCTACCCCCATTTCTCCAGTCACTGAGTCAATCCATCTCATGCAGCGTCTTCCTCTCTTTCAGTGTCCCTCCACCCTTCCAAGCATGATGTCCCTCTCCAATGACTGGTCCCTTCTTGCAACATGCCCAAAGTATGTCAGACGTATCTTCAGAATCCTTGCCTCCAAGGAGCAGCCTGATTTCATCCTCTCCAGGATGAACCTGTTTGTTCTCATGACAGGCCATGTTATGTTCAATATGCTTCTCCAGAACCACAGCTCAAAGGCATACATTTTTTTTAAGCAAAGAAGCTTTTATTGGGACTCTTGGGTGAGGTTCACTGCCCCATGCCATAGAGAGGCAGAATGGGTCCCCCAAAGGCATAAATTCTTACTCTATCATCCTTAGTCATTGTCCAACTCTCTGATGCATAGCAAGTAATTGTGAAGACCATGGCCTGGATCAGGTGCACCTTAGTCTCTAGACTAACATCTTTGCTCTTCAGTACTCTGGAGATGTCCCTGATAGCAGATTTCTCTAATGCAGTTAATCTTTTGATTTCCTACTGCTGATACTATGAGTGTTGATTGTGGAACCAAGCAAGCTGAAGCTGTTAATAATATCAGTCTCTCTTCACCATCTATCATGATGCTGGCAATTGGCCCAGTGGTGGGAATCTTTGTTATTTTGATGTTGAGTTTCAATCCATATTGAAGGCAGCAGTCTTTGACCTTCTGCAGCAAATGCCTCAGGTTCTCCTCAGTTTCAGCAAGCAAGGTTGTGTCATCTGCATAACGCAGGTTGCTGATGAACCTTCCTCAAATCCTGATGCCACACTCCTTCTCACAGAGTCTAGCCTCCTGAATGATCTGTTCCACTTATAGATTGAAGAGATATGAAGATAGGATGCATCCCTGGCATACTCCTTTCCTGATTTTGAACCATGCACTGTTTCCCTGCTTTGTTCTGATGACTGTCTCCTGGTCTGAGTATAGGTTTTGCATCAGTTTTGAATCTCCATTGAGCTTTGTGTCTTATTCTCCATGGTGATCTTCAGAGGCCACCTCAAAGCTTTGAACCAGCTAGGCTAAATGAAAGATGCTCTCTCTCCCTGGCCTTGCCCGCACACTGGAACCACCAAATCATGCTGATCTCTTTCCACTTCCATTCCACAACTGCAACCTCGTGCAGTGAGAGAGAAGAGACACGGGACCTGCTTTATGCTGTGCCCTCACCTGACTGTGGCCACCCTGTTCTGCCAGGCCTTTGATTCTCACAGTTGGACTTCTGCTGTAGCTTGCTGTCTTTTTCTCCCCCCTCCCTCCTTTCTGTTCTTAATGTGCTCTTGTTCTAAACTCTTCTACTTGCTGGTGTCACATTCATTTTCTTAAAGTACTTCCTTTACGCATGGATTTCTTGGGGTGTTTTTTTGTTTGTTTTTAAGATCTTAATTTTTTTTTAATACTAATGAAAGTTTACCGAAAACTTGGATTTCCATTCATTCATTTTTGTATGACCCTTTAAGACACCTTGGTCTTAGTCATCATTCAAGGCCCTGCACAGGCTGGCTTCCCACAAACTCACTTCCCACCAGTCCCAATTTAGGTCCTGTGTTACAGCTTTTGTAGTTCAGCCCATCCTTTCCCCATGTCTGTGCACACTTTATCCAGTCTTTCTAGAATTCCTTTTTTCTCGTATATCCTCCTTACCCATCCTTTCCAAACCATGGCCTCTTGATGTGATTTATTAAACTTGGTGTCTATGGAAATTATCAGTAACAAAAATTCATGGAGCTTTGGCAGCAACTTGAGAATAAGTGAGGCTAAAATTATTAAATACAAGAATGTCATAGAAATGTGGCTTTTTATACTTTAAAGCCACTGTAGGTATAATTATATTCTTCAGAGTATATGTGTTATGTCTTCACCTACATTGCTAGCTTTTTAAGAGTAGGATACATCTTTTGGATTCCTCAAGCACTTCAAACTAGTATCTTAAAAATAGAGATGATTAAAAAATATTTATTAATGAACAGAAGCTGTGTAGAAGACATAGAAAGCCACAAGGCCTCTGTAAATTTTCTCTTGAGAGAGACTGGTACTTTCCTCTATTCTTTTCCTGTAGTAGTTATTCTAGTTTTACTCCGCACTCCTCAATCTATTTAGTCACAAATATTTCCCCATAACATGATATAACAACCAACGATATGCAGATGACACAACCTTGCTTGCTGAAACTGAAAAAGACCTGAAGCATTTGCTGCAAAAGATCAAGGATTGTAGTCTTCAATATGGATTGAAGCTCAACATCAAGAAGATATAGATTCTAAGCACTGGGCCAACTGGAAGCACCATAATAGATAGAGAAGAGACTGAGGTTGTTAGAAATTACAGCTTGTTTGGATCCACAATCAACACTCTTAACACCAGCAGTCAGGAAATCAGAAGACAAATTGCACTGGGTCATGGACCTCTCCAGAGTGCTGAAGAGCAACGATGTCAGTGTAGAGACAAAGGTGTGCCTAATCCAGGTCATGGTCTTCTCAATTACTTGTTATACTTCAGAGATTTGGACAATGACTAAGAATGACAGAAGAAGAATAGATGTCTTTGAGTTGTGGTGCTGTAGAAAAGTCTTGAACATACAATGAACTGCCAGAAAAACAAATTGGTCTGTCTTGGAGAGGGTGAAACCAATCCTTGGAGGCTAGGATTTTGAAGCTCTCTCTCACTTTGGGCACGTGCACAGGCGAGATAGGTCTTTGGAGAAGGACATCATGCTTGGAAGGGTGGACAGACAATGCAGGAAGGGAAGACCTCAGATGAGATGGATTGATACAGTAACTGGGGCGATGGAGGTTTGTGTGTGGGAATTAATGAGACTGGCTCAGGACAGAGAAGGGTTCAGAGCTGCTGTACACAGAGCTGCTATGCATCGCAGGTGACTCAATGGCACATAACAGTAATAATATACTATGACAGGTTTGGAAGCAGGAATGGCATCCACTTCCTAAACAACATGCCTCCAGAAACTCTATGAACTTTGATAAATGTCAATCGTTGTAGAGAGGCTTCAGGACTTTTGTTCATAGGGTCGCTGAGTCCTGCTTGACTCGAAGGCAGTCAACAACAATGTGGTATGTATACACGGGAGAAAAATAGGTGGTCTCCTCCCATGAGACTTACTGCCTCTGAAAACGTGCTAGAGAGTCAGCTATTAGTTCTGATTTGATGGTGGTGCCCTTGAGTTGCCTGCAACTCATAACAATCCTATCTATGTACACCAGCTCTGAAGCCTGCCCTGTCCTCAGCCAGTCTCACTAATTCTGACACACCTACCCCCACTGCCCTAGTTACTGTATCAATCCATCTTAGATGACATCTTCCTCTCCTGTGCCATCCCTCCACCCTTCCGAGCATAATATCCTCCAAGGATTTGATGGTTTACAATAATAACAAAAGCAATACAGTATATTTTCTTTTATGTTTACATCATCAAGGAATTGTTAAATTAAGGCTATCAGCACAGTGGACACCAAAATGTGATTTAAAATGATGGAGTGTAATGCTTAACTGACCTGGAAAGATGTCCTAAACATTGTGTTTGAGAGGGGAAAAAGTAGGTTAGGAAAGAGCATGAAGAGATTAATCCCAGTTATGTCAAATGTTATATATATCTACATATTACACACACACACACACACACACACACACACACACCCTTCTTTCTCTTTCTCTCCGCGTACACACACTCATTCATATACAACAATGCAAAGGGCATGTGGTTCAAATTCACCAACTGCTCTGCAGGAGGGTAGGCAGTGTCCTCCTGTGCAACTTACTGCCTCTGAAAACCTGCTAGAGGGTCAGTTTTGAGTTGACAGCACAAAAGAACATATATATGTTGCTTGGGTCCACAATCAACATTCCAGCGGTCAGAAAATAAAAAAAAAAGATGAGTCACTTTGGGGAAAGTCTGCTGTCTGCAACTTCTCCAGAGTGCTGAAGAGCAAAGATGTCAGTCTAGAGACTAAGGTGTTCCTGATTCAGGCCATGGTCTTCTCAGTTGCTTCATATGCATCTGAGATCTGAACAATGACTAAGGATGATAGAAGAATTGATGCCTTTGAGTTGTGGTGCTGGAGAAGAGTATTGAACATACCATGGAACAAACAGGTCTGTCCTGGAGAGGGGGAAACCAGATGGCTCCTTGGAGGCAAGGATTTTGAAGCTCAGTCTCACATACTTTGGGCATGTGGCCAGAAGGGACCAGTCCTTGGAGAAGGACATGATGGGTGGAGAGACAGCACAGGAAAGGAAAACCCTGGGACACAATGGGGGCAGGTGTGTCAGAGACAGTGTGATTGGCTTGAGGTAAGGCAGGGTTCAGAACTATTGTTCACAGGGTCCCTATGAGTCATAGTTGATTTGATGGCACATCACACACACACACACACACACACACCCCTGAAATACCACTACTCAGAAATTACTATTTCTTGCCAAAAAGTTAGCTCATGATATTTGATATATGAGGTAACTTTTGCTTTCTTTTTCATACTTCTCAGAATGGTTCTGTTCTTTTTATATTGCAAGCACAGATTTTATGAGAAATCAAAAACTGTAGACTTGTTGGAAATATGTAAAATAAGGACTGACTTTCTTTTCATTTGGTAGGACTATTACCAGAGCCAATTGAATTTCACCTGTTTTTTTTTTCCTTTTTCTTAAGAAACATAGAAGAAATGCCTATTCCTTTTAAAATCATCAGTTATTTTACATTCCAGAAGTACTGCTCTGAGATTCTTGTAGTTAATGAGTTCTATGGACTAAATTTCACTTGCGGTAAGTAGTCTTCTTTGGTCTATTATATTTTACACATTATTTATGGGAAGCAATTTCCTGAGGGAGATGTATTTTTTAAAAATAAAAGCTGTATTTTGTAAAAAATAGATGTAAAGACTTGCTTTGAAATAAAAGTCCAACTTCTCTGATGTAGTAATAATAGACACTTGTTCCAGTTAGAAACCTGGTGAAGGTCAGTAGCTTTGGTCCACTTTGAAGTTATTAAGAAATGGCAGTCCTGATGTGCACTGAAATAGATACTAGCAAGTTTGGAATGGAATCAGTTCTGTACCTACTGAACAGGCTGATGAAGTTTCTTGCTCCTTAGAAATATGCATGGTCTGTAGCTGAATGAAGCCATTGTTTTTTTCTTCTCTGATTTTTTTTTAAATTTTATTGTTTTTGTGTGTGTGTGTGTACAGTCAAATCAGATCTGACTGGTACAGAAGGAGATTGCCCCTCCTCCTCCAGCAGAACATCTGGTGGATTTGAACCACACGCCTCTGGGATTGCAGTGCAGCTTCTTGCCACTAGGCCACCAGAGCTCCCTTTGAAGCCATTTTTGACAAAAGACTGTTCCTGACTCCCACAGCAAAGCCTCAGGGAACATCACAGGGTCTCAGGACTATTGGAAATCGTCTTAGACACACCTAACAAACAGGATAGAGGGTGGTAATTGTTTTGAATATTCTTGGGTGCTGCTGTCAATAATTTTAGGATTGTTGTTGTTGTTGTTATGTGCCATCGAGTTGCTTGCGACTCATAGCGACCCTATGTACAACAGCCCTAAACTCTGCTCTATCCTGTGCCAATCGCACTGTCTCTGACACTCCCAACCCAATTATCCCAGTCACTGAATCAATCCACCTCATAGAGGGTCTTCCACTCCTGCGCTGTCCCTCCACCCTCCCATTTAGTGATTTTGATCAGTACGATAGTAATGAATAGGAGGGTATGGAGTCCTGGTGGTACAATGATTGAGCCCTTGGCTCTAATTAAAAGGCTTGAACCACCAGCATCTACCTGGGATCCTGAGCTGACAGTTTGCTCCTGTAAACATTACACCCTAAAACAGGAGGTAAAATGATGCAGACTTCTTAGCTATAACCAAACTCCTTGAGTTACTGAGTTTAGGAGCACAACACCACAGTCACAGGGGCCATCAAGGTCAACACAGCCCACAGAGACAATATTCTATATCCTGCTTTACTAAGTAGCAAGGAAATCGCATCTTCAAACCCTGTGAATGGCCATCTAAGGTGCAACTAGTGGCCTCTCCCCTCTAGGAGGAAAGGGGAGTGAAGAACAAGACTGTTTCCCCAGTGGACTGATGCGTGGGCTGCAGCCTGCATAGCCCTGCACCCCTTGGAATGAGACAGTCTAGGGCTACTAATGCTGACCATTTGGAAAGGCTTCTCAATAGAAACTCCTTGAGATAGTGAGAGAAAAATGTAGAGCTAAAGTAAATATCAGGAAATGTCTTCTCAGGCTTACTGATCTGATAGAGAATGGTGAACCCGAGAACATGACCTATAGTCACCCTTCCAGGCCTGGCACTGAATTGCCCATGACTCAGCTTTCAGCCCAATGGCAGACAGGCCTAGAAGGTGATCATTAATACCAAAGAGAAAGATCAAAAGGGCAGCATTCGTCCAGGGATAAAGCTCAAAAGCAGGAAAGGATATGAAAGATTGGACAAAGGGACATGAGAAACACAGGGGAGGAGTGGGGAAAAGTGCTGTTACTACACAGGATAATGTCACAAAACCTGTATAATAAACTAAGTGGAAAATAAATTTGGTCGGTAAACTTTCACTCAAATTACAATAAAAAAGTTTATTAAAAAGAAAAAATATGACAGGCTAGAAATCCTTATTACTCACTCACTCACTGTCACTGCCATTAAGTCAGAATGGACTCATAACTGAACCTCCCCTGGGTCCCCAAGGCTGGGAATCATGAGAGGAGACTGTCCTTTCTCCTAAGGAACCGCTGGTGGGTTCAAAGATGTGACCTTTGGGTTATCAGCACAGTTCCCTGCAGATTACATCATCAGAGAAAACCCTATAGGGTAGTTCCATCAACACGTGGGTCACTATTAGAGTTGACTTAATGACATGTTATCAGCAACTGAGAACTAAATCAAGTCTGTTATCACCAAGTTGATTCTGATTTTATAGAATAGAGTAGAACTTCCCCATATGCTTTCCTCTGTACAAAGCTGGTTGCACTCTGAGGAGTGGTTAGTGGATTTGAACTGATGACCTTTTGGGTAGCGGTCATGCACTTAACCACTATGCCCCCAGGACTCCTGTATAGTGGCAGCATGGCAAAGGGCCTATATCTACACTAGAAGCAGATTGTTTACATCTTTGATGAAGCCACGCCTTAGACTCCCATAATATGAATTCTGGACTCTTCACAATGTCCTTTTTCTGTAGTGAGGCAGAGTGCTACTTCTGGTAAACACTATTGATGAAACTGCCTGTGACCTACTGTATCTGACTTGTGATATTTTTGCTGACAGGCAACGCAAATGGCTCTGTGACAACCAATCCAATGTGCGCCTTCACTCAAGGAAGTCAGTTCATTGAAAGGACCTGCCCGGGTGCAACATCCAGATTTACAGCAAACTTCCTGATTTTATATGCATTTATCCCAGTTCTTGTCTTTCTAGGAATAGTAGTTTTTAAAATAAGGGATTATTTCATTAGCAGATAGTGTCATTTCTGTTAACAATGAAACTTAAGCTGCTGGGTATGCACGACTCTCGGGAATGTCTAGAAGAAGAAAGTATGTGTGCTTTTTTGATGCTACAGCTTAAGTCTCCTAGTCATAAGTTGACCCTTATGACCCTGTCACTCGGATCTGTGTGGGCTTTGTTGTTGTTGTTAGGTGCCACTGAGTCGAGTAGGACTCACAGAGACCCTACGAGCAGCTGCCCTGAACCCTGCCCTATCCTGTGCCATCCTCATCATCTCTGACACACTCGAGCCCCTTGCTGAAATTACCGCCATGTTGGTCCATTTTGTTGGGAGTCTTCCTCTCCTTCATCGACCCTTCCTATTTCCAAGCATGACATCCCCTTCCAAGGAGTGGCTTCCCCTGGCTACATGTCCAAAATATGAAAGATGATGCTTCGCCGTCTTTGCCTCCCAGGAGCGCCCTGACTGAGCTCTAACAGCCCCTTGAAATGCCAACTTGTCGGGGTCCATGTGGCTTTTGGAACCTGGAATTGAGCTGGTCCAAAATGCAAAGGACAAGAATTCACAGACATTTGAGGGACTAATGTGAGACATTTGATTTTCTTGTTCTAAACACTGAAATGTAGATAATTAAAAAATTATGCTTATATTTGATAATGGATTCAGTGAACATTTGAATTATTACTGACTGTAAATAAAAGAGTTGTGGTTTGATTGCAAAAAAACATCAGACACGACTAGGTTAGAATGCTTTCATTATCTCCTTAAAACTCCCACATATTCACACAAAAAAAGGAGCCCTGGTGGTGCACTAGATTACATAATGGGCTGTTATCCAAAAGGTTGCTGGTTCGGACCCAGTAGCTGCTCTTTGAGTAAAGATGTATGTCTGCTTCCATAAACATTTCATCACAGGGAAGCAAGAAGGGCAGGTCTGCTGTCCTATGGATCAGGGTGAGTTGGAAATGACGTGCTATCAGTGGGTTTGGTTATCTGGTTATCCCTTGCACTGATAATCCAGAGGTCAGGCCTCTTCCAAAGCTCACCCAGGCACAGCAGCAACTAGGGAGAACAGACCTCAGAAACCTGTTGGAGGAGCTGGAGCCTCCTCAAAGGGCAGGAAGCTGAGGTCAGAAGAGTGAGATGGTGTCCGGCTTCCACGCCTGACCTAGTACAAGGTCCTACACAGAATGAGTGGAAAACGTGGGGAAAACTCAAAACCAGGCCTACCGCCTGACAGACACTGGTAGGACTCCTGAGACGGTGGCCTTTAGTTACCCTTCGAGCCTGGAACAAAACTCACACCTCCGTGCTGCACAGTGTTCCATTGTATGAAGGTACCATAATTTCTCAGTCCATTCCACTGTGCTTGGGAATTTGAGCTGTTTCCATGTTCTTGCTATGGTGAATATGCTGCTATGAATACTGGTGTACAAATCAGTGTGAAAAACAATGTATATAAACTTTATGAACTTTGTATGTAAACCAGTAGAAAATAAAATTTAAAACAAAAAATTCACACCTCTAGCTCAACTTTCAGCCAAATCACAGACAAGTCTATGAGGTGAACGACACCACCAACAGGACAATCAGCTTTCTAAAATCAAATGGGCGGGATCTGCTCGGAGGAAAAGCTCAGAAGGCAGGATGGATGACTAGAGATGACAGCCACAGGGGGAAGCAGGCAGAGGCTGGTTACACTGTGTGCAGTGTGGTAAATGTCATGAAACAAAGGGCAGCTGAATGGAAAACCTATGTGCTCTGTAAAGTGTCACTCAACAGTAAAACAGGTAAATGTTACGAGACAAAGTATATACACTGAGAAAGGACATATTTAAGGTTAGGGAACAGATATGATTTGAAGTCCACTTGGGAGAAAATGCTAATCTGACATAACATTAAGTCTACACACTTGGAATTAATGTTTGTAAAGAGAATGACAGACATGGGCCCATATTTTCAGGGATGCAATGATGTATAGAGATTTTGAACAACGGGTTTTCTACCAGATGACTGACTAGCTTTTTTATTCATCTTAAATTAATTCACACACAAGTGTGAAATGAAATGGCACTGTTTCCACGTTACCGTAGTAACTGTGAGACTATCTTAAGAAAGTACATGAACTTGTGAAGTTATTGTGACCTAACTTGCAAAGAATGTTAAATTATAGCATTTGAAGTGTCTTCTAGTAGGGAAAAAAAATAATTTCATTAAGGAAGCCACAGCAAAATTCCATTTCTTAGAATGGTATTTAAAGATCTGGAGACATTGGTAAATTACCAGAATAGTGTTGTCAACTTTTATTAAAGGTCTTTGACACTGATGATTAGGTATAATAGTTACAGAATGCCTTACAGATTATATATGTCACATCAGTTATAGACAATTTTGGAGATGATAATCTATTGAAGTAGTTCAAATAGAGTCCCACAGGAACCTCTTTTGAAATCACTGATTTCAACTTACTAAAGATATGGGTGTGCAGTGCAAGTGGAGACGGTTTCCACTATTCATATGCAGATGAATTTCATTCTAGCTCAGAAACACTTGGAGAATTGACATAACACGTGATTTCAAGCTATTAAATGTTAGTGATACCATCTTAGAAAAACACGATGGCTTTCAACATGTGACAGCTGGTGTCTTAAGTGAAAAATGGACAGTGATGTGTAAGGAAATCAAATTATAGAGTAAAAATTCCGATTGCTGTTGTGAAATATACTGTTTCTTCCCACCAAGTTAATGTTTCTGCGACTGTAACACTGTTAGAGGGCTGCCTGTCTACTAAGACTGAGGATGTGTTGAAGCACACTGAAAATCCTCTTCTTCTCAAGTGTGACAAGAGTTAAAATTGCTTTTGTTAGGTGCCATTGAGTCAAATAATACTTTTTTGTGTGTGTTTGAGAAAAATTTATTTTTAGAAATAGCCAGCTGGACTCAGCTTAGATGATCCCAATTAGGTGGGAAAAACCAAAACAACAAAAGCAAGAACAAAGCCAAAAAAAACCCTCCTCCCCCCAACAAGCCCAAACAAAAGGGTGAACTTAGCCACATCAATGTCATAGAGCTTCTCTACAGCTTGTTTAATTTGGTCTTATTGGCCTTGACATCCACAGTGAACACAAGTGTGTTGGTATCTTCTATCTTCTTCATAGCTGACTCAGTGGTCAGGGGAAATTTGATGATGTCATAGTGGTCAAGCTTGTTTCTCCTGGGGGAGCTCTTCCGGGGGTATTTGGGTGCCTTCGGAGTCTCAGCGTCTTAGGCTGCCGGAAGGTGGGTGACGTGCAGATCTTCTTTTTTTTTTTGGCTGTGGACGCCCTTCAGGACTGCCTTCTTGGCCTTTAATGCCTTTGCTTTGGCGTCAGTTTTGGGAGGGGCAGGGGCTTCCTTCTTTGCTTTTGGCGCCATCTTCCTAGAAAGTGAGTTAAATACAACTTATGATGACCCTATGAACAAAAGATCTGAACCCTGTTCTATCCTGTGCCATCCTCACACTACCTGATGCACAACAGATCACTGCAGCAGTCACCATGTCAATCCACCTGGTTGAGGGTCTTCCTCTCCTTCACCAACCCTCCACCTTTCCCAACATCATGTCCCTCTCCAAGGAATAACACCTTCTAGCAATATGTCCTCATCATTCTTTCCTCCAAAGAGAACTCTGGCTGCACCCTCTCCAAGACCTATCTGTCAATTCTCTTGGTTGTGCATAGGACGTTCAGTGCTCTTCTCCAACACCACAGCTCAAAGGCATCAATTGTTTTTCTGTCATTCTTATTCATTGTCCAGGTCTCAGATGCATAGCTAGTAATCGGAAGAACTATGGCCTGAATCAGACACACCTTAGTCCTCAAACTGACATCACTACTCCTCATTAATTTGGACAGATACCTAACTGGAAATGCATCTCCTTTTTAAATAGCTTATGAAGGCTCAAATGATTGCATTAATTAGATACAACTTATAAGTCCTGGTGCTCTTGGAACTTGCTTATTTGAAGCTAAGTGGCCCAGTTGAGTCAAATGTGGGACTAAAACGATCAAAATGTGGACTAGACCAGGATCTTCTCGCTTCTCTGTTTACTGAGTGTTCCACTAGAATTTCTATTAGAGGCTCCTCTTCCAGCTGCTCATGAACAATCTGGGAGTCAGTTGGAGATCCACATCTTAGAGTCACCCCTTGAACACCACGAGCTCCACTGATTTCAGTGCTGTGAGTTGCCACTTAAGAGCGTATGCTGTTCATTGTCTCCAGTCATCCCTGGAAAGATGATTAGCAACATTTGAAGTCATGGTAACAGCAACAAGGAAAAAACTCCACAGATAATAAGTAGGACCTTTCAGTCCCGAGCCATATTCTTCAAGGGTCAGCTGTATTTTGAAAGGGAGAAGAGTCTCATATATTCACTGCTATCTCTTCCTTCTAGGTATTAAATACTGTATCTAAGCATGTGTCCTAGTTCCGTAATGCTGCTGTAACAAGACATCCCGTAAGTGGCTGACTTTAAAGAGACATCTATTTTATCTATTTTTCAGGAGTCTGAAGCCATGGCACGGACTCTAGAGAAAGGCTTTTTCTCTGCTGGGTCTTGCTCTTACAGCAGACCTGTGTCCCATGGTAGTCACAGATGCCTTTTCCTTCCCTCTATCTGTGCCTCTGTCTTGTCTTAGTACCTAGGGGGCCCCTCATCATTTAGAAGAGGTTTGATTTCAGACACACTCATATGTCTTCATTAACATCATAAAGAAATACCTTTTCTAACATCTGCAGGTTCAGGGGTGAGGATTCTAACACAGGCTTGCATGGAAACAATTCAGTCCGTAGCAAAGTAGTACATATGAAATTCTTCATTAAAGGTTCGTTTGTTAGCTTGTTGGTCCCTGCAGTGTTCTTAAGGCTGGAGGCTGGCCTTCTCTTTGATTACTGAGATCATTCTCAGCCTAGGATGTATAGCAGGCATGCAGCAAATGCAGTTCCCTGTGTATGCTGCAGAAGTGTAAGAAAAGAACCATCTAGCCCTAACTCCTTTACGTCTTCTCTGCGTCATCAGAGCTGCTGCATTACCATGCTGCTTGGCTGTAATTAAAATAGAATATCTGCACACGTGCAAATGCAGGTCATAATGCCTGATGATAGGTAATCTCCTGGGAGTAGTGGGCGACTTTCCCACTGCTGTAATTTTTTGACAGTGTTGATATGATTCTTCTTTTTTTTTTTATTTTAAGGGCCAAACTTGCTCAGCATTTCTTTTTATTTTCTTTTTGTGTACCATACAATCTGATCCAACTGGCACAGGAGGATTGCTCCTCCTTTTCCAGCAGGCATCTGGTGGATTTGAACTGCAAACCTTTGGGGCTGCAGCACAGCTTCTTGTCACTAGGCCCGTAGAGTTCCCTTCAGATATGATTCTTTGATCTGTGATTCTCTGATTGGTGAAAGGTTTGGGTCCCTAACCTTAGCCACCTGGTTATGGCCTACAATTACCCCTGTCTTTCACCATTATCAGCTGGAAGAGCTCCAAAGACACTTTGGCCTTGCTTGGTTCACCTTGAATTTAACTTGCTTGATTGAGAGAATGCTTACCTAGGAAAGAGGAAGAGGGGGGGAGAGACTATGCTGTTTTATTCTTGATTATGTTATGCGTAACCAAAGACCAAACACCAAGAGCCATCAAACTGACTCCAACTCCCAGTGACCCTGTAGCACAGCGCAGAACTGCCCCCCAGGGTCCCCTTGGGTTTGCCTCATGGAAGCCCGAATTACTGACAAAAGAAGCATTTATTTGAGAAAGTTAACTATATTACTAGCCAACATGCTAATGAGTAAGAATTGTCAAAGCTGACTCCCATATAGACTCACAGTACATTTATAAATTAAAAAAAACATGTTTTTTTATTTCTTTTATTTCCAGTATTACAGTGACACTGTATTTCAGGGACACACAAAAATGTGGTATAATTATCCTTCCACAGCCAGAGCAGGGTTCAGAGCTGTTGTACACAGGCTTTCACCTGATTACAGAATAATCCAATTATGATGCATTTCATAATCACCTGCTAACACATAACAAAATCTTGAAGCAATAATGACCCAACCAAACAACAAAGTGATAACATAAATGTCTCGTTGGGGGGGCGGGGGGGGGACCCTTACAAAAAACAAAACTCAAGAGAGTAAAAACTGGAATATTCAGTTATGTACAATGCCAACAGCCTGCAAAACCCACAAAAGCAAACAACAGTGTAGTTTTTAGTTAATTCAAATGAAATAATTTTGTTTGGTCAAATTTAAAAACATTCATTAAACATGTATGTAAAGAGGAAAACAGAATGCATGATATTCCGAGTTAAGGACAGCAGTCGCGGCTCACGGATGGACTACAATGGAGGAGAAAGCTCTGAGGTATCCTGTCTTGGAGACAGAGCCTTAAAATAGAGAACTCAGGACATTTAGAGGTACTTATGGACAGGACATTCCCTTAAATCTGCCTGTTCTTCAAAAGGTGGTACTTGAATGTGTCAAATCACTGCATGTGCTGACTAAAACCACAGATTAATGAATCCCACTGCAGACTCCCTCCCTGATTCAGGTTCTCTGGACATGGAGACCCTGGAATATGCTTTTCTTTTGAAATAAGTAATGTAGGTGCTTCGCATTAGAATAAAATTGTAACACCCGTGAAAGTGGATGGATCCAAGGTTTTCCGTCACCACAGGAACATGGCTACTAGCATGAGCAGTTACTCTCATACAAAACAGCAAAAACTTTCACAGTCCTAAAACATGTATATAAAAACTTAAAAATGTTGAACCAGGTGTACATGACTTCTGTATGTCAGTTCCAAGATTCTGTTGTTAACAACAACAAACCCCCCAAAATATTTACATAGTTACAAATTCTTCAAATATCCAGAAAGTACTAGTACAAGACCTTCAATATTTCTTTTTAATAAACTATATATCTTAGCTTTGTTCACATATTATCACAACATTTAATAAAATAATATTACTAGTTTTTGAGAAGGAACAAATAACAAAAACATTTATTCTTAGGTTCAAGAATCAAACTCAATTTGTTTCCAAGGCTTGGATGAATTTCTTTTGTACTGTTCAAGTTCCTAAAAGAAAAAAAAAATTAAAGATCAACTTTACAAATTAAAGTAGGTGCTTTAATACTGCCTTAGTATTAACAGTTTTAGATATAGTAAAATATCCTGTATGGCATTATCAATACTAAAAATTTCTTTATAATTATTTTGTAAATGATTACATTTAGGGGTTATCTTCTAGAAATGCAAGTTAAGAGCTTTAGTGTAGTTTAAGCAACACTTAAAATATATTAACATTTCTGATAAAATGATATACTATAAGGTACATATAAATTATCTTCCAATTAATAAACGAGTATTTGCCATACTTCAAGTATTTAAAAGTTATTTTTGTGTTTCAGCTCTTAAGAAATTGGATGACATTAATAAAATAATCAATACCTAAAATGCCTACTATTTCTTCTGACTGATATTTTTGATACTGATCTATAGAAAGCACAGAGAAGAGTTTTAGGACCTAGCTAGGATGACCTTCACTGGATATACTGACGCGAGGTGGGAAATTTCTTCAATGCTCCAGGTAGGGCGGATTCAACATCAGTGTTCAACCACTCGTGGTGTGCTGGGCCATTACCAAAAACAACAGTGGGCCACTGACAACAGGAAAAGAGCAACTGCGGGGGGAGAGGACACTTCCATTTCCTATTAAGTACTTACAGATGTTAAAAAAAATTACCCATAATAAATAGATGTTATTTTTTACAACCCATAAAATAGAGCGGTGGGAATTCTGACAGAGACTGCTAATGGGCAGAAGGGATTATCTACACGGACTGCTTTTTGACCTCCTACATGCTATTCAATGCCTCCATAGCTGCAAAGAGTATATTATTATCTCAGATAAGCAAAAATGGTTACTCTGCAAGATAAGGCAATTGCCGTCTTTTCACTAACGTAATTGAAGTTCACGGTCGTTATGAAAAGGAAAATTCCATTCTCATTTTCAGAAAAATTACAGTCTGTCTCTTTCACATCTCAGTCTTAAGTTATTAAAATTGAAATGTTAGAAGTTTTGAAAGTATATGCTGACTTTGGAAGACTGTCACAGTAATAACTACCATGTAATCTTTATAGCTTCATTTATTTGTCTAATGAAAATTCAGGTCAAGTTTTCTACCACTGTGGTTTCAAAGTATATGAAACCATGAAGAACAAATGGTAATTAGTAATTCTGCATTTTGCCTTTAAAGGAAAATGTTGAATTATTCTTAATAATGAAAAAGGTGAAGCCCTTCCCTTGTTACTCCCTTCTGAGGATCACATATGAAAAGATTAATGGGTGAGTCACCATGTCACAAAGGCCGGAGGGGTAACTGGTGTGATTCAGAGCTCAAGTCCACCAGTTTGCCAACATTTTTGTCCTGTGAACTCAAATATGACAGTTCAGGGATGGTGTGGAGGTCGGCTCTCCTTTACACAATTTTCTGGGTGGATTTTGGAGAGCCACTGAAAGTGAAATTAAAACCAACAAACATTTTTCACTTTTTTTATCACTAATATTTTCAAAGATGAATGAACCAGGAAGCAATCACATAATGCTTAGCAGTTATTATTATTATTATTTAGAACATTATATTAATTAGTAAGTGATTACTAAAAGTTGAGAACAAGGAAGAAGGATCTGTAGTCAGAAAATATGGACTTGGTGAAAGAAATGAGGCTAGAGATAGAATGACAGAATACTGTACATTTATTCATTGCAAACACCGTTTATAAAAGAACACTGGTGGTGACTATACACAGGGACCTCACCTGATGGATAACACATAACTTAGATTGATTACATCTGTGGAAAGAATTAATGGAGAAGTTTAATATCAGCTGTGAAAATCAGGTCAGGTGCTGACTGTGGAACAGATCATTAACTATTTATTAATTATTTATGAGCAAATTCCAAATGAAGCTAGAAAAAATTAAAACAAATCCACAAGAATCAAAATATGATCTTAAGTGTATCCCACCTGAATTAAAAAATCATCTCAAGAACAGGTTTGAAGCCTTGAATGCTAATGAATGAAGACCAGATGAGCTATGGGAGGATATCAAGGATATCATCCTGGAAGAATACAAGAGGTCATTACAGAGACAGAGGACGAAGAAAAGAGCAATATGAATGTCAGAAAAAATTCTGAATATTGATTTCACTAGAGGAGCCAAAGCAAAGGGAAGAAATGAGGACATTAAAAGAGTTGAACAGAAGATTTCAAAGGGCAGCTTGTGAACACAAGGCAAAGTATTATAAAGAAATATGCAAAGATATGGAGTCAGGAAATCAAAAAGAAAGAACCTGCTTGGCATTTCTCAAGCGGAAGGAACTGAAAAACTCATTTGGCATTCCTTAAGCTGAAGAAAGTGAGGAATAAATTCAAGCTTTGAGTTGCAGTACTTAAAAGATGCCTTTGGCAAAATCTTAAATAATTGAGGGAACATCAAAAGAAGGAATCAATCACTCTATCAAAATGAACTGGCTGGCAAAGAACCACTGCAGGAAGTAGCATATGATTAATAACCAATGGTTAGAAGAAACTTAAAACTCCTTTGAGGGAACTGGAAAAAAATAAGGTCCCAGGAATTGATGGAATACCAATTGACCAACTGGTGGATTACTAATTGAAATATCATCTTTATTTCAACAAATAGATGCAGCCATGGATGTGGTCACCAGCCCTGGATGTGGTCACCAGGTTGTGCCAAGAACTCTTAAGAGAACAGCAACCTGGTCTGGAAAAGATCCATATTTATTCCCACTCCCAAAAAAGGTGACCCAATAGAATGTAGAAATCATCAAACAGTATCACATGCAAGCAAAGTCTTGCTGAAGATTATACAAAAATGACAGAGAACTGCCAGAAAAACAAGCTGGGTTTAGAAGAGGCTATGGCATTAGGAATATCACTGCTGATGTCAGATGAATCTTGGTTGAAAGTAGACAGGATCAGAAGAATGCCTGTTTGTGTGTTATTGGCTATGTTAATTCTTGAAGGAAATGACATTGAGCTTGTATCAAATTCAGCTGCTTTGATTCAACAAGCTAGAAGAGTTAAAAATAAGGCTATCCAAAAATTTTTGGATGGTATCTATGTCTCTAAAAAAGGAACTGTCCAGCAGGCTGATGAGTGATAGCTAGGAGTTTTTCAGCTACAGAAATGAGGCTGGTCAAGTGTTTGCATCTGATTTCAAAATGCATCTGATTATTTTGATAAAATTGTATTAATTTTAAAAAAAGAAGAAGAATGCCTGTTTGTGTTTTATTGGCTTTGCCAAAGGCATGTGACTGTGGATTACAACAAATTGTGGCTAACATTGAGAAGAATGGGAATCCCAGAACACTGGATTGTGCTCATGTTATACCTATTCCTAGACCAAGATGTACCTAGACCAAGAAGCTGCTGTGCAAACAGACCAAGGGAATGTTGTATGGTTGAAATAAGTCAGGGACGTATCCTTTATGCATACTTTTTCAATCTGTATGCTAAACAGATCATTTGAGAATCTGAACTTTATGAAGTAGAATGTGGCATCAGGATTAGAGAAAGACTTATCAACAACCTGTGTTATGCAGATGACACAACACTGTTTGCTGAAACTGAGGAGGACCTGAAAAAATTTTCTGCATAAGATCAAGGATTGCAGCCTTCAATATGGATTGCATCTCAACATAAAAAATCCAAAAATCTTCACCACCAGGCCTTATATGCAGCATCATGATAGATGGAGAAAAGATAGAAATTGTTAATAATTTCATTTTGCTTGGATCCACAATCAGCCAGAAAATCAAAAGATGAGTTGCACTGGGGAAATCTGCTGTCAGGGACCTCTCCAGAGTGGAACAATGTCAGTCTAGAGACTAAGGGGTGACTGATCCAGGCCATGGTCTTCTCAATTACTTGCTATGCTTCTGAGAGCTGGACAATGGCTAAGGATTATAGAAGAGTTGATGACTTGGAGTTGTAGTGCTGGAGAAGAGTACTGAACATCCCATGGACTGCCAAAAGAACAAACAGGTCTTCCCTCAATATGGTGAAATCAAGTTGCTCCTGGGTGGCAAGAATTTTGAAACTCAATGTCACATAATTTGGGCATGTTGTCAGAAGGGAACAACAGTAGAAGTCCTCAGAAAGGGACATCATACTTGGAAGGGTGGAGGGACAGCACAGGAGAGGAAGATCTGGATAAGATGGAATGACACAATGACTATGGCAATGTGTCAGGTATGCCAGAGACAGTGAGACTGGCTCAGAATAGGAGAGGGTTCAGAGCCATTTTTCATAGAGTCACTACGAGTTGTAGTCAACTCGATGGCTCTTAACAACAACAACAACTATTCTTTTCCTAATTATTTTAAGAATATATCTACCTTATTACTTTTATTTAGGACATTATAGTTAACAAATTAAGACTATTTTCCCCTAAACCAATAAGCAAGGGAGTTTTGGTAGACTAGTGGCACGAAGCTGTGCTGCAATCCCTTAGGCATGTAGTTCAAGTCCACCAGATGCTCCATGGGAGGATGGGGAATCTTCTCCCATGATATTAATTGCCTCTGAAAACTCACAGCAGCGTCCACTATGGGTTGGTTCTGACTCAATAGTACAGAACAACAACAAACCAATAAGCATGTGTGCATACGTTGTATGCGTGTATATGTGTGCATTTAATGGACTTACACATCTAAAGATTAGAAACGTATTTCATTTTTAAAATCAGGTGCTCAAAACACATACTGGAAATATATGTGACTGACCAAGAAGTCCTAAAAAAAACTGTTTACACTGTAGCATTATGGGTTTTATAATTAATGTTATAAAACAAAATATACAGGAATGAATGAAGGAAAAATCAATACACTTTCTAAACATTCACTCAGATCACACATTCAGTAAGAACTGCTAACTCAAACACTCTTTGACAATAAAAGTACAGAGAAGAGGGAGAGGAGTCCATCAAGTACTCTTCTTTAAAACTGGGAGAGCTTGAAAACCAACTCAAACTCAAACTCAGTGCTCTGGCATCAGTTCTTAGAGCCTCCACAGGTTTCTAAGGCTGTAAATTTTTTTTTAAACTAGAGAGGTGTTTGGTTGTGTGGTTTTTTTTGTTTTGTTTTGTTTTTTTAAAAATCCCCTAGAGCATATGTTGTTCTACAGTTGTTGTACCATCCAATCAGGAATGTCCCACAGTTGACCCTGCCATGGGTTCCAGAGGCAGTTAATTGCATAGTAGTAGACTGTCCACCTCTCTCCCACGGAACAGCTGTCTTTGAATTGGCAGCACAATTCCTTACCACTAAGCCACCAGTAAGGATTAAAGCTCAACATCAAGGAAACAACGATTCTTACCACTGGGCCAACTGGCAGCATCATGAGAGATAGTGAAGAGACTGAGATTGTTAAAAGCGTCAGTTTTGATTGGCTCCATAATCAACACTCTTGGTACCAGCAGCCAGGATATTAAAAGATAAATTGCATTGGGAAAGTCTGCTGTCAGGGACCTCTCTAAAGTACTGAAGAGCAACAATGTCAGTCTGGAGAACAAGGTGTGCCTGATCCAGGCCACAGTCTTTACAATTACCTGCCACACATCAGAAAGCTGCACAATGACTAGGGATGATAAAAGGTTAACTGATTGTGGTGCTGGAGAAGAGTACTGAATATACCACGGACTGGTAGGAGAACAAATAGGTTCATCCTAGAGAGGATGAGACCAGGCTGCTCCTTGGAGGCAAGGATTCTGAAGCTTCATGTGACATACTCTGGACATGTTGCAAGGAGAGACCAGTCCCTGGAGAGGGATGTCATGCTTGGGAGGGTAGAGGGATGGCACAAGAGGGAAAGGACCTGGGTGAGATGGATTGACTCAGTGATTGAGGTAATTGGGATGGAGGTATCAGAGGCAGTGCAATTGGCACAGGATAGAGCAGGGTTTAGGGCTGTTGTACAAAGGGTCACTATAAGTTGCATGAGATGCTATGGCACATAACAACAAAAACAAGCCACCAAAGCTCCCCAGCAATATCTTTTGGTCAGGTATTATCTGGTGCCTGGCGACACTGGGCAAAAAAGAGAATACAGGGACAATGACAGGGTCTTAAGAATGATGATCAGACATAAGAGATGTCCTTCAAAGGCAGTGAGGGCAACTTCGAATCTAAAGAACATATAGGTTTTGAGATCTACCATAAAATAAATTCTTTGCTATAAAGAACTTAAAATAAAATTATGGAATATTATAGTGCACAATATTTTCAATTGCTTCATATGAACCTGAAAGTTGGACAATGAGTAAGACAAAGAATCATCAGTATCTTTGACATGGAGTGTTGGTCAAAACTTTATCATGAACTTCCAAAAGAACAAACAAATCTGTCTTGGGAAAGTACAACTAGGGCTCCTTAGAGGCAAGGATCGTGATACCTGGTCTCACATACTTTGGGCATGTTGCCAGGAGGGGCTGGTCCTTGGAGAAAGACATTCTTCTGGAAATGGTATTGAAAAGAGAGGAAGGCTCTCAACGAGACAGACTGACAGTGAATCCATCAGTGGGTTTGGCAGAGATTGTGTGGATGAGACAGGACTGGGCAAGGGTCCAACATGCTGTTCCTAAGGCCATTAGAAGTTGTAGCTTTGTCAACAGCCTGTAACAACAAATTCTTCCTTCCGTGTATCTAATAGAAGTGTGATTTACACATAACTCTTCCTGGGCATTCTGGTGGCTTAGTAAGGAGGTACACTGCCAGCCAAAAGGAACACGGTTTGAATCCACCAATTGCTCTGCAGGAGAAAGATGGGTATTCACCTCCCATGTGATTTACAACCTCTGAAATCCTGCTGAAGGGTCGGCTATGAGTCGGTTCTGATCAAATGGTATATAACAAACATAAACTTCCAAGACAAAAGGGATGGGAAAAATCTTCTTGGTTCAATGACCTATGCTTCTAGGGGTTTTTGTTTTGTTGTTGTTTTTTTTTAAAGGTTCAAGTGTAGAAAGAACTTAATGAAACTCATGAGCTAGGCTCTGCATTTTGGGACTGGCATATTCTAGTCTTATTATCAATGCTTAAAGGTCCTGAAGCTCTTTTTTGGTTTTATTCCTGATGGTTGATGGTGGTTGTTGTGTACCAAAGAGTCAGAACTGAGCCATAGCTGACCCTCCAGCAGGTTTTCAGAGGTAGTTAATGGAACGGGAAGAGATTGCCCATCCTTCTCCCGCAGTGCAGCTGGAAGCCTCGAACTGTGTGTCTTCAGGATTGCAATGCAGCTTCTTGCCACTAGGCCACCAGAACTACATCACAAACAATATGGCTTGAATGGGTTGGAAATCAAGAGAAAGATCACAACTGGTTTTGCACAGGCTTATAGCTAGCTCCTCACTGGTAAGAGGTTGTGCTATATTTTAATAACACAAGCTGTCAGCTCTCTTTTCCAAAAGGACAAAACTAAGCAGTAACGATTGGAGCTAAAAATGTAAAAAGCACATAGCACACACTATTTAATACCTTGAGCACTTACAAGGTACTTTTCTTTTTAAACAGGGTACTTTTAAAGCAAAAATGCACTCTTACATACTTGTATCAGGAACAGAAAACCCTAACACATAAAATATGTGGTTGTTTATTGCTATCAAGTTGGAAATGACTCACAGCTGGCCTTGTAGCAGGTTTTTAGAGGCTGTAAATGGCTCTAATGGATGAGAATGCCCATCTTTCTCCCATAAAGCAACTGGTAGATTCGAACCACATGACTTTGGGTTGGCAGCACAACTCCTTACCCATTATTATGTCTTTTAAAACTGGAATATTATTGTTCCCAATGTCAAGCCAAATAAAACCTGAACATAATAATGTTAGTTTCACTGAAAAAGGTTAAGCAGCAATGATCATATTTAAAGAACAGAAAGATAGTTCAGCAAGGTGAAGAAAGCAGACAACTGGTTGTTGTTGTTATGTGCCGTCGAGTCGTTTCCGACTCATAGCGACCCTATGCACAACAGCCCTAAACCCTGCTCCATCCTGCGCCAACCGCACC
>NW_006399769.1:7414265-7439468 GCF_000299155.1 Elephantulus edwardii
CACACCAAGTATACTCCACTCTGCAACCCTCATTCTGAACTCTTATGATAATGATAATGCCCTAAAATATATTGCTTTTAAATTGTTCTCTCCCTCATTGGCTTCAATGCAGTATACATAATTTATCCAGTTTTTCTCAGTCTTGTCCCCACCCTGATGTCAGCCTCATTCTACAACAGTGTATGTGTATGTGTATGGTGCCATACAGTATTAGTCCTTTTGTGACTGAGATATTTCACTCAGCATAATGTCCTCCAGAGTAACCCATTTTGAATAATATTGCATGAGTTCCTTGTTTTTCAATGCAGCGTAATAATCCATTGTGTGAATATACCACAGTTTCTCTATCCATTTGTTTGCTGATGGGCACTCAGGTTGTTTCCAACTCCTTGCTATTGTGAACAAAGCCACAATAAACATGGGCGTGCATATATCTGCTTGGATGGCAGTTACAGTCTCTTTAGGACATATTCCCTGTAGTGGAATTGCTGGGTCAAATGGTATCTCTATTTGTGACTTTTTGAGAAAGTTCCATACTGCCTTCCATAGTGGTTCCACCATTTTACACTCCCACCAGCAGTGAATAAGGGTTCCAGTCTCTGCACAACCTCGCTAGCATTTGTTGCTTGCTGTTCTGTTAAATTTTGCTAGTCTTACTGGGGTGAGATGATATCTCATCATTGTCTTGATTGGCATCTCTCTTAGAGCTAGGGATTTTGAACATTTCTTCATGGGATCTTCTTTGGTGAAGTGTCTGTTCATATCCTGTACCCATTTTTCAATTGGATTATTTATCTTGTTGTGGTGCTCAAGTATTTTATAAATTCTAGATATAAGTCCTTATCTGACATGTCATTATCAAATACTTTTTCCCAGTCTATGGCTTCCCTTTTTACCCTGTTGGAGAAGTTTTTGGATGTGCATAGGGATTTGATTCTTAGAAGGTCCCATTCATTTATTTTATCTTCTCCTGGCTGTAGATTTTTCAGGACATTTGGAAGACTGTTTAAGTTGTGGATTAGGACTACTAACGTTCTTCCAAGCTTTTCTTTAATGAAGTTTATAGTCCTTGGTTTTAGTCCTAGGTCGATGATCCACCTTGAGTTGGTTTTTATATATGGAGTGAAGTGTGGATCTTGCTTAAGTCTTCTGCAGATAGTTCTCCAATTCTGCCAACACCATTTGTTAAAAAGGCTGTCGTTTCCCCATTTAACTGATTTAATCTCCTTGTCAAAAATCAGTTGACCATAAATAGATGGGCTGATTTCTGGGTTCTCAATTCTATTCCATTAATCTATGGGAAAGACCAAGTTTTACAAGAATGAAACTGTAGTTTTAAATATTTAGTGGAAAATCTAGCAGAAGTTTTCAAAATTAGTCTGTGAAAATATGAACCTCAATCAGTTTCATGTGGTGGCCCCATGGTAAGGGGCTGCACCGCCGACCCAAAGCCACGTGGTCCAAACCCATCAGCTGCTCCGCAGGGAAAAGATGGGCTGTCTGCTCACGAGAAGTTTGTGCCTCTGAAAACCCACTGCAGAGTCAGCTATGCACTGGCTCCAACTGACGGAACATCGTAACAACTAAAACAACAAAGCCACTTTAGGAAAACATAAGATATAAAAAATGTAAAAATGGAGATAGTGGAATTTTAAATGTTAACTTTGCATATCAATTTAATAACTGAGTAACCGGGTAATTATTAGGATAGCTTTAAAAGAGAAGCGTAAAATTTTGTTTATGTACCATGTACATTAAATTAATATCTAAAACTAATGCAATTAATTCACTGTAGCAACAATAATGACACCAGTTTACAGGCAAATTTAGGATATTATAACTTTTCAGGTATGCTAAATAAAATCTTTAGCCAAGGGATTATAGCAATTGGTGTGACCTAGACGCCTTTTCTGGTCAATGCATCCAAAAGTACAGCTACCACCATCTACCAATGGTCAATTTGTCAACAATATTTGTATTATTAACACTAAAAGAACCTAATAAAAGTGATTATCGTGAAATATACAGATATGCTTATCAATAATAGCAGTTCATTACTGACTCCTAGTGAAGATGTACTATTTCAAATATTAAAAAAAAACCCCTCAAACCCACTTTTTAAAAAAAAAAAAACCCTATAGAGATAGATGAAGAAAAAGAATTATGGAATTCCATAATTCTAATACTTTTATTTAAAAACCCTCTAGATTAACTAAATTGAAAGTTTAGGCTAATACCTGGTCCTTCTGAACTCGCATCTCATCAACTTCCCTCTCGGCATACTGAGGATCTCGCGCCGGGTCTGTAACATCTTTTAGGGTGTTGATATTCTGAAATTACAAATCTGCATAAGATTTCACGCTCAGGGCCCAACCCTACCCTTTGCAATCTGCCTAAAACAAGGCCTCTTCCCCTGCCCACCCGGAAGTGCTCTGATCTGAATGTCAAGCATCTCTTTTGTGGCCTCTTCAAGTCTTTCCATGATCATCAGCCCTTTGTCTCCCCTCATTTAAGATACCATCGCTCGCTTCCCTAACATGCAGTGAATTCTGTATTAAAGTAAAGAAGAAACTGGGTTTTACTCATCTTTTAACCCTTACACGGCCTTGCACCCAGTAAACCTTAAGCAAATGATTTTTAACATCATTTCTAAAAGACATAAAAATCTATTATAACACAATAGATACAAATACTCATTATCACAGACCCTTTGGAACAATTTCCAATAACTGTTAAATAGTGCTAAAAATTCTTGTTACATCCATATGAATGCTGCTCAAGATTCAATAAAGTTTCACTGCAGGAAGTCTCCTCTGAGCCAGGCTGACATCTTGCCCTGAAACTTCACCCCGCCATGTTGTTGCTGAGTGCCGTCGAGTTGAGCCCGACTCATGGTGACCCTATGAACTAAAGGCCCAAAGCCTGTCTCTAACCATCGACATTTCTCAAAGTTCACTGAGTTTCCGGAAGAATGTTGTTTAGGAAGTGGATATCCATAACGAGCGCTGCTCAGGGTTTGATAAAGTTTCACTGCATCATACTGACATCTGTCCCGAAACTTCGCCCCACCATGTTACTGGCTTTAATGAGTTTCTGCCGGAAAAGCACAGGCTGATCCAAGTGTGACCTCTCTCTGACCTCTGCCCTCCCTGGCTGGGTGATCCTTAATGCCTCTGTTTCTCTGTGGCCTTTTCCTGCAGCTGCCTTGCCAAAGACGTCAGCACCCAGATGCCAAATGACTCCCAGAGTAACTCCAATACACGTGAGGATGTGCCAGCTCCAGCCTAAGCCAGGGCTGCAGTGACAAGGGATCCAGTGGGCCTGTTCGGCGTGGGAGTTGCCACACCAGGAATACAGATGGGGCCACGACACCTTCACTACATCCACATGTAAACTCAGCACTAAACTCAAGTATCTGTCCTGGGGCTCCTGTAACTACTTCAAAGCCCTGGCCGTCCATGAGCACTTCAGGAGAAAACAGGCGGCCTGACACAGCTTCTACTGTTTTAGCTGGGAACTTCAGACTTAGTTACTTTAAAAGGGATGAAAAACTTAGTATTTAACAAACTGTTCATTTATGTAATGTAAAAAGAACCATAAACCAACATCTTGATTTTTAGTAACACTAGTTAAGTTTTTAAAAAGGTATAAAAATTTGATAAATGATATCAATATGGTGTCCATCATCATTGTACCCAAAAGAAAATATTTTAAGACAACAATAACAACAAAATAAAAGAAGCAGAAACACACCTTCGGTGGAAAGAGCTTTTCATATACTTTTTTCCACAGTTCCATTGGTGAATGGGCATGAAGCTTTCCAATTTCATTATCAGGAACAGGAGGGGATCCTAAAAGCCAAAGTTTTATTCCAAATAAGTGCACAGTCACACAATTACAGGCACCATCAATGAAACAGATGACAACTGAAGAAAAAACAAACTTTAGATCATTCATTTTGTTCCCCCTAATGCAATTAAAATGGACCACCACCCTCTATAGCAAAGGACTGAGGCAGAGTACAAGAGGAAGAGACAGAGGAGGAGAGGAGGAGGGCAATTGTGGTTCTCATTCTCCACACAAAAAAATTTGACAGTGTGATAATGATAAGAGACAGTCTTTTAAGAGCTGCTAATAAGACACCAATTGGAATTGATATTTTGGGGAGTAATTTGATGCTGGTGGCCCAGTGGCCAGTTAACACCTGCTGAGCTGTTAACGGAAAGTTTAGTGGTTTGAATGCATGGTTGCTGGGTGGGAGAAGGAAGGCTGAGTCTGCTCTCACTAGTTTACAGCCTTAGAAACCTGATGACGGGTAGCTGTTGGCTGCAGTCAACTCGATGGCAGTGGGTTTAGGCTTGATTTGGCACTAACGCTGAAAAAGATTGTACTGTGTGAAGCAGCCACTCTAGTGCATGGTGGTTACTCTAAACACACTTTTTTGTTGTTATGTGCCATTCAGTGGGAACTACCTCACAGCTGGCCCTCCAGTGGGTTTTCAGAGGCTGTGAACCACATGGAAAGAGAATGTCCACCTTTTATCCTTGGAGCAGCCAGTGAATTCAAACCACACACCTTTGAGCTGGCAGCACAACTCTTCACCCACTAGGCCACCAGAGCTCCCTAAAAAACAAACAAAAAAAACCACCAAAACAAACCCTCCCCCGACATACATTTATTAAGAATTCTGTGCTGCAATAGCATCTGTGTAGGTGAAAAACAAGCCATCTACTCAAAACACACACATCAATAGGGGAATGATACACTGTTACATTTGTAATATTATACAGCAGTTAAAACAACCAATGAACTTACATGTAGCACTGATATGGAAAAACTGTTATAAAAAAGTGTTATACTGAGTGGGAAGACTGGCAAATTTTATAATGATAACTACAGAATGACAGTATTATGTTTAAACACACAGTTTTGGACTTGTGTTTTTTGTTTTGTTTTTTGTTTTTTATTCTATACCATACACCTACCTAGGGAGTTCTGGTGGCCTAGTGGATAAAAAGTTGTGCTGACAACTCAGAGGTAGGTGGTTCAAAACAACCAGCTAGCTGTTCTGCAAGAGAAAAACAGGCAATCTCCTCCCATGTGAGCTACAGCCTCTGAAAAGCTGAAGGGTCGGTCAGCTATGCACTGATTCTGACTCGATGGCAATGAGAAGTACATGTATGAAATGTGTAGAAAATGGTAACAAATATACACATCAAACTTAATCTTTACACACAGTATGCTAGCTTGTTATAAAAGTAATGCATTTATGTGTTGCTTATTCAGTATAAATGAATTGAAAAATTTTAAAAACTTGTCACTTTGCAGTAACATTTAATTTTAACCTGAGAATTTCATTCTATCTATTCTAGTATCTGTATTATTCACCAAGAACCTCCTACCATTGGTATCTAGAACCTTCTTGCCAGTTTTGTGGCAAATACACTGATACAACCCACCCATCTTACTGAGGTTTCTCAAGTTTTATTTGCACTCATTAATTAATCTGTGAGTATGAGAGTATGCATGTGTGTATGTGTATTAAATGCTACACAATTTTAATAGATCTGGTATGTATCCACAAACATATTCAATTCAATGAATATTTCCATGACAGAGTCTCCTCACGTCACCATCTCTCTCTGCTCCCTTCCCTTCACCCTTTACCCATTGCCCTGCTCCCAACTCTTGGCAAGGACTAATCTATCCCCTAGTTTTAAAAATCTGTCACTTTAAAAATGTAAAAAAAAGTAATATGCATAGAATCTTGACGTAGACAACCTTCTGTAAGTGGTAATTTTCAATTCAGCATAATACTATTGAATAATATGTGGGCTGATCCAGTTTTTAGCTATTAAAAAGAAAACTGCTATGAACACTTGGTACAGATTTTTATACGAACAAACTTTCATTTCTCTGGAATAAATGCCCAAATGAAGTTCTTTATTATGACAGCTGTCGGTTTAATTTTGTAAGGAACTGTCATACTTTTCTAGAGCAGCTGGACTCTTTTCCATTTCTACCAGCAACATGTGATGCTTGCACCGCGTTCTTTCTGGCACTTAAGTGTTAATATTATTTTCCATTTTAGCTAGTCTGAGAGGCGTGTGGTGATATCTCACTTATAGCTTTACTCACATTTTCTGATGGCTAGTGATGCCAAAACCCCTTTACACGTGCTCATATGCCACTTTGTATACTCATCAGCATGTATCTTGCATCTGGCCTACTATGTGGGGAACAATAAATTGAAGAATGGTGTTGGATGAATTGTCAAAAACAACATTTCAAGATCCATCAGTGCAAAGCTGTCAGTGACATGGTAACACACACATGCACACAAAGAAGACCTGCACTACTATTACTACTATTCACATACATGCACCAAACACTAAAGCCAAAAAGGAAGGAACTGAGGATTTCTCTCCACTTCTGCAGTCTGAAACAGACTGATTATGCAATCAAGATGTATTAGTAATAACTGAGGGAGCTCTGATGGCCTAGTGGCAAGAATCTGCACTGCAATCCCCAAGGTGCGTGGTCCAAAACCACCAGATGCTTCGCTGGAGGAGGGGCAATCTCCTCTTGTACCAATTGGATTAGACGGTACAGACACACAGAGACACATACACACATAGTCATCATCATCAAATAATAAAAAATTTTAAAAGATGTATTAGTAATAATGTGATTGGAATGCAAAAGTTGAAAACAAAAAAGGATTGGTGATAGGAAAATACAGCGTTGGTTACAGGAAAGCAGCTGCATATCTCGTGATAGAATTCTGTATGGAACAGACATTTTCAGGTTTAAACTAATGCTGAAGAAAATGAAAACAAGCCCATGAGAGCCTGGATTTATCTCACCTAACTTAGAAACCTAAATGACTAAAGTTATAAAAAGGCTTCACTTCTTTTGTTCATAGGGTCACGAGTCGTGCTTGACTTGACGGCAATAAAAAACAACTACAACAACAACAACGAAACCATCTCAAGAACAGCACTGAACATTAATGACCAAAGACCAGATGAGTTGTGCGATTACATCAAATATGAAGAAAGCAAAAGGTCATTAAAAATATGAAGAAAGACTGTGAAACTTGATCTCATACAAAAGCTAAAACAGAAGGAAGAATTGATGAAGAGAGGTGAGTAGATTATTTCAAAGGACACCTTAAGAAGACAAAGAATATTATTTTCATGAAACATGCAAAGATGTAGTTAGAAAACAAGGGAAGATCCTGCTTGGCATTTCTCAGGTTGAAAGAACTGGAGGGAAAATTCAAGCCTTAACTTACAAGACTGAAGGATTCTACATGCAAAAGATTGACTGATGTAGGAAGCATCTAAAGAAAATGGATGTCTTCTTTTACACAAAGTCACCATATCAAGAAGAACTGGTCAGTGGCAGGCACTAGTGGCTTAGTGGTAAGGAGTTGCACTGCCAACCGAAAGTACACAAGTTCAAATCTACCAACTGCTCCTAGGGAACAGGATGGGCAGTCTCCTCCCATGCAATTTACTGCTTCTAAGAACCTGATGGAGGATCAGCTATGGGTCCATTCCAACTCGATGGTACTCAACAAGAACAACAACAGCCATTTCAGGAAGTAGCATAAGATCAAGAACCAACAGCACTAAAGGAAGAAGTCCAGGTTGTACTGAAGGCACCAATTAAAAAATTAAAACTACAGGAACTTATGAAATACCAATTGAGATATTTCAACAGACAAATGGAGCCCTGCATGTGCTTACTTGTCTATGTCAAGAAATTTGGAAGACAGTTTACCTGACTTACTGATTATATGCATATTTGTGTCTTTTCTCAAAAAAACGGTGATAAAACATATCAAAGACTATATGGGTTAAGGCTCAAGGTCAAGAAAATAAAAATACCACTAAATCAATAGCCAATTATCATGATAGATGAAAAAAAGACTGCAGCTGTAAAGGATTTCATTTAACTTGGATTTACAACAACACCCATAGTATCAACAGTCAATAAAACAAAAGATGTGTTGCACTGGAAAAATCAGCTGCCAAGGATCTCTAAAAAGTGCCAGAGAGCCACAATGTCAGTTTAAAGACTAAGGTGTGTCTGATCCAAGCTATGGTCTTTTCAATTACTTCCTATGCATCTGAAAGTTGGAGAACGAATAAGGATGACCAAAGGAAGAATCAATGGCTTTGAATTATGTTGTTGTTGTTAAGTGCCGTCGAGTCACAGGTGACTGACTTATAGCAACCCGAAGAAGGAGAGTCCTCGATACCTGGGTGTCTTTTATCCTCTCTCCAGGTTCATAGGGTTTCCGGAGGCAAGCTATTATGGAAGTGGATGCCACTCCTCCTTCCACGCTAGTTTTAATAGGGGAGCTCCACCCCACTCTCTGTCCACATTGGGTAGCCAACTATTAACACAAACCTGGGAGATTATGGCCGCCTCCTCTCTCCTCTTCTCCTTTTGGGCTTGAAGCCGCTGCTGCCTTCAACCCAAGGCCAAGCGTGGCTTCCCTGTCTCCTGGAGGCAGAGTCACCTTTCTCCAGAGACCACCGCAACACAACACCCACGTACACAGCCCCCTATCACTTGCCAAAAGAACAAACAAGTCTGTCTTAGAGGAAGTCCAACCAGGCTGCTCCTTTGAGGCAAGGATGATGGAACTTCATCTCATTCTTTGGGCGTAAGGTCAGAAGGGGCCAGTAATTGCAAAAAGACATCATGTATGGAAAAGTGAAGGGTCAGCAAAGGAGAAGACCCTCAACAAGATGGACTGAGCTAGTGACTGTAACAATGGACTCAAGTATATCAGAAATGACACAAGCTTACTCTGAAAGTAAAAAGGACTTGAAGGACTTACTGAAGAAGATCAAAGATCCTTAGTACGGATTATACTTCGACATCAAGGAAACAAAAAGCCTCACAACTGGACCAATAAGCAACATCATGACAGATGGAGACCGAGGCCATCAAGAACTCCATTTTACATGGATCCACAATCAACACTCAGGGAAGCACCAGTCAATGAAGTTGCTGATGCCATTTCATATACTTAACACAGGAGACAGATTTTTGGCAAGTCAGTCTTCTGGAGTTTAGCTTTCATTTTTAATGCAGTCCAATCTCCCAAGGATTCTGGCAGGGGTCTAGGAGCAGTTCAACTGAAAGGTAATCCAAATGATTGTCAACACATTTTCCTTGAAATCTTCTCATTATTACCACATTTTGAAACCTGATTCACATGAACATCTTGTCATTCAACTGTCAGCCCTTTCTTTGGTCTTGGTGGCACAGAGGGTTAAGCATTGTGCTACTAACCAAAAGGTCAATAGTTCAAACTCATCAACCATTCCACAGGAGAGATATGAAGCATTGTGTTCTCCAAAAACTGTATTAGATCATAAATATTCTAACAACATTTAGAGCCATTTTACTATATCTTATAGGGTTGCTACAAGTTGAAATTGACCTGAGGTTTGGTTTAGAGAGGAGCATAGAATATGCATACATTTCCATAACTTATGTTTCTATGTTGCAAGCTTCTAAGGATTCTTGCTGAATGAATAATTTTTTTAGCTCCATGTAAGCTTTTTTTTCCTGTGCTTTATTTGCTTATTTATAAAATGGGTTAATGAGAGTGAAAATTTGGTAAGGTTTCAGTGGAGATTCATTAAAAAACTGAGAATGATGCATGGTCCTGCTAAACATTGCTTATTACTATGGGGGGAAAAGAAACCAATGGTATACATTGGGCAAATCTGTCAAGGATCTCTTTAAAGTGCCAAAGAGCAAGAATGCCATTCTCAGAACTACAGTGCACATGCCAAAAGCCATGATGTTTTCAACTGCTTCATCTGCATGTGAAAGTTAGACAGTGAATAAGGAAGGCTGAAGAGGAAATGAGGCCTCTGAACTGCGGTATTTGGAAAGAGTACTGAATATACCAAGGACTAAGAAAAGAACAGATCCGTCTGGAAGAAGTACAGCCATTGCACTATTTAGATGGGGACGCTTGTCTCATGTACTCTGGGCAAGCTGTCAGGAGACAATAGTCCCTGGGCAAGGATACCATGCTTGAAAAGGTGGAGGGAGAGACGAGGAAGACCCTCAATGAGACAGACTGGCACAACAACTCGAAAAGAAAGGGCTTCACCTCAGCAGGGCCTGTGAGGCTGGCCCAGCATCAGGCGGTGTTGTCAGCTGTTGCGCATGGGTTTGCCACGAGTTGGAGTTGACTCCAGGGTATTTAACAACAGTTCTCTGTCAGACTGGTGAGTTGAATTTTTTTTTCAGTGTGTAGCTTATTTTTTCACCTTCTTCACATCGACTTTCATGGAACAAAATGTTTTTTAAAATTTTTGGACGCTTCATATTGTCTTTTGAATTCATTATCTCAGTCTTTTTCTGACTGCTAACTATTCACCCAGGCAATAGTTCAATGAGCATTATTATCCACCAGTTCCTTCAGTGATTTTCACCGATACAGAATTAAGTTCATATTAATAATAATTTAAAAAGTCCATTTCATGATCATTTATTAAGGAAAACCACTTCTGTGCTCCTTTTCCTTAATTTCAATCTATAGTCTCATTACTGACAGCTCCACAACTGAACTTGAGTCACCCTGTAAGAATAATGGAGGAATGGAATAAAAAGAGAAAAGTAGTGCCCATGATTGTTGTTACGTACTGTCAGGCTGGAGCTGACCCACAGCTGACCCTGCAGGGCATTTTCAGAGGCAGTATAGGAAGGAACTGCCCATCTTTGTCCCACAGAACAGCTGGTAGATTTGGGGTGCTTTACTACTAAGCTACCAGAGTTCCTTAAATGCCTATTAGAATTTTAAAACCAAATTATGCCACCCACAGTGTGGAGAGTTGCTAGATTTAAAGATTATCCAATAAAATTAGCTTCTAGGGGAAGATAAAAGACATCACTGTACAAATTAAAATTTGTTTCTAGAGCATATAGGGCATGTTGTTGTGTACTGTTGAGTTGGAACCAACCTATAACTGACCCTCCGGTGGGTTTTCAAAAACAGTTAATTGTAATCACATAGAAGGAGATTTCCCATGGAAGGAGAGTGCCTATCCTTCTCCAGCGAAGCCGCTGGTGGTTTTGAGCTGCATGCCTTCAGGATTGCAGTGCAGCTTCTTACCACTAGGGCCACCAGAGCTCCCTATATGGACAAAGTATGCTGCTGCTGCTGCTATGTATACTGCAGAATCAGAGCAGACCCATTCCTGACCCTCCAGCAAGTTTTCAGAGGCAGTTATCACACAGGAGGAGAATGCCCATCTTTCTCCTGCAGAGCAACTAGTGGTCTTGAACTGCATGCCTTTGAGACTGCAGCGTAGTTTCTTGCCACTAGGCTACCAGAGCTCCCATCTAGGGGGTTATTCCATATATAAGGGAATATAACCTTATAAAATAGAAACTTCCTTTAGATATATTTATCTAATTGTATAATGAAAAAATAAAGGTATACTTAATTTAATTATGTGTCCTTTTTATTTTATCACTGAATTTAATTTTTTTTAATCATTGGTCATAATATGTAATTTTTATTTCCTGGTGCCTCTATTTTTCTGGTTTCTTCTAAACTCAAGGAGCTGAAATTGAAAAGTACCTGGAATTAGTGAAGGAGAAGGGAGGCATACAGTTTTTTTTAGTTGAAAAGAGGCCATACGGTGACATTCCTTTCACCACAAATACATCACTGATGCGTGTTATATCAATATTGTGAACACAATATAAATAGATATGAAATAACAACATTCATAATGGAACTAGAAATGGTGGTATGTTGAAGACCAAGTGGCCTAGGATAAAATCAATAAACAATTACAAAATGATTGAATAATCTTAATAAGTTCACCAACCTATCTGACTTAAAGAATCCAATCCTGCTGTGATAAAGAGTGGCTTATTCTGATCCACACATTTCGAATTGCTACATGAATAAGGGGGGAAAAAAAGAATGCAATTTAGTTTAGTAATTGAATATCCTACCAAACTCCACTATAAACTGTAGAGCAAAGTTATATACACATAGCCACTGAGAAGAGCATTGCTTCAGTGAATGAATATTAATTTGAGCTTTTTAAAAAAATTAAAAGTATAACATGAATAAAGGATTTATAGGAGACAAAAATAACAGACCCAAATTACTTAAAATGAAAACAAAGACAAATATCTAGGCTAAGAAAGATACATACTAAAATGATCCACTCCATTTTAAGTTAGGACAAGAAAGAGCTCCTAAAAAGGAAGAGATGGCAGGAGAAATAAAAGAAATTAGGGAAATATGAGTGAAAGGATCATTTTGTTTTGGTCAGAAAGTACATAACAGCATCTCAGTTGTAAAATCTGTGCAACAGTAAATGATAAAAGAAGGAGGAGATAAGGTGACATTGTCTTTTTGAGAATAGTCATCCAGAGCACTTAGCCATGCAAGAAATAAAAATTTGGTGAGAAAGATAATTTGATAGGACACATTGTTTAAAAAACCCCAAGTTATATAAAAGTAAAACATTACCTTTTGTCAACACCAAATGCCAATTGGTTGATGACTCCACGAATTTTTAGCAATAAAGCTTCTGATTTACTGGTAAACTAAAAAAAAAAATCAGGAGAATAAATTATATACTATTTACTTATTTTAAACATAAAAATTGCTAAAATAAATATGGCTTTGAACAAGTACATAGTGAAAAGAGAATTGTTATTTACTTGCCTACCAAATATCTATGTTTCTGTAGAGGAAAACAAATGTAGCTATAAAAGGAAAGAAATGTTTGAACTTTTTACACATCATGTATGCAAGATACGACATCTGGTAGCTTTGTGATAAGGAATTGCACTGCCAACCTAAAGGTTCAGTTTGAATCTACCAACTGCTTGACAAGAGAAAGCTGAACAATCTCCTCCTATGCAATTTACTGTTTTGGAAAAACCCATTGGAGGGGCAGTTATGAGTCAGTTTCAACTCAGAAGTACATAACAATAATAACATAGATTTGTGTTCATGTACTCATCATTTCAGCTACTTCTACTTAAGGATTTTATAGTCATTGCCAAAGGAATTGTTTAAAAATTTTGTTGTTGTTGTTGTTATGTGCCGTCGAGTCGTTTCCAACTCATAGCGGCCTATGCACAACAGCCCTAAACCCTGCTCTATCCTGCACCAACCGCACCGCCTCTGACACACCCATCCCGATTACCCCAGTCACCGAATCAATCCATCTCAGAGGGTCTTCCCCTCCTGCGCTGTCCCTCCACCCTCCCAAGCATGATGTCCCTCTCCAAGGACCCGTCCCTCCTGGCAACATGTCCAAAGTATGTCAGACGAAGCCCCAGAATCCTTGCCTCCAAGGAGTAGCTTGGTTTAATCCTCTCCAAGATTAATCTGTTTTTTATGTAAATATTTTTTGGTATAAATATACATTCACATACTTTTATTATAGTCTAGATGAAAAAAAGTTTTCCAAATGCAATCTCACTGATTAGAAATTAGGAGGGCTATGGCTGCCTAGTGGGTAAGGAATTGTGCTGCCAACCCAGCTCGAATCCACCAAGCTACTCCACCGGAGACAGATGGGCAATCTCCTCGGCTGTAATTCACTGACTCTGGAAAACCACTGGAAATCCAGCTATGGGTCAGTTCCAGCTCAAAAGTACATAACCACCACAACAACAGCATCATAAGTAATTTTTACATCCAATGGCATGCTACTGCCTTCAAACAAGACAATGTGGGAATGGACTGATTGTCACGAAAATTAATTTAGATTCTCTTTTGCAATGCCTTAAAAACAAAAATAAAACACAAAAGCACTGCCATTAAGTTGATCCTAATTCACAGCCCCTACCAAAATGAGGTACTGAATATTCTTGCTTTGGATATGGATTGGTACTATCAACAATTAGGCAGAATAGTAATTAGGTTATCCTATAAACCTTTTCAAACTAGATATGATTTTTGGAGATATAAGCCACTCAGAGCTAAATCAAGTGAACCGGAATGACCAAGATGGATGAAAGAGAGAATAAAAATTCTGAGCCAAAATGGAACATCACTATCAGGCAAAAAGATTAATTTCATAGTTGTGATGGCATTTTTACAAGCAAAATTTCATTCTGTATTAAGAACAGACTCCTAGTAAAGGAATCAGAGTTATAAAACTACTCAGTCATCAAGATTAAACCACTGGGTCTGAAGGTTAAAAAGACTATCAGTTCTGAGGACATTTAGGTCAACTGGGAAAATACAACTATTAAAGATAACAATGGTGAATAGTATCTGGGGTCCCAAAAGCTTGTGAAAGGCCATCCAAGAGCAACTACACACCTGGAATATAGAGAAGTAAGAGAAATGAGAACTCAAAGAAGCGTTAAGTCTAAAGGACTCACATGAACCTCAGCCTCCTTAAAACTGAGACCTAAGAGGTAGGTTGTATCCAGCTTCTACTACTGACCACTCTGATCCAGGCCACAAGACAGGTCCCAGTGAGAATGGATTTTTTAAAAAAGTAGAACAACGTTCCAATTCAAACAGAGAAAACCCCCAAACCAGACTAGAGGGAAATGTTTCTAACTGGAAACGGAAGGTACCCTGGCAGTCACCTTCCAATCAGACCATTGCTGAGACTAGACCAGCAACACAGTGAGAATGTGCTCCTCAGAATCACCAAAAAATGAGCAAACAAGGGATGTGGAAACCAGACAAGTGGAAACTGGGAATCCAGGGAGGAATCAGGGAGAGTGCTGCCACACTGCAGGGATTGCAAACAATATCACAGAGCAATTCATGTATGGACTACTTGAGAGAAAATGAATTTGTTATGTATATTTTTACCTAAAATACAACAAAAGGATTAAAACATTTTTAAAAGATATTCCAAAATTCAGTATCATATTTTTATATTATGAAACAAAAGAACCCACAGAGTGTAATTCTAAAAGGACCTGTTACTTTAAAGATGGGCAATAAATAAGAAAATAAAAAACAAGCAAATAAGCTCCCAGGGAGCTTACATATATAATATTTAGTGTACTTTATTTTAAAAATTAAATCATTTCAGTGCTTCTACCAAGATGGTATTTTAGTAAAAGTATAGAACACTTTAATTAATTTTAAAATATATAATTGCTGTTTAATTTCTATTCATTTGTATTTATTTTCCCTTTATGAAAAAGTAATAAAATGTAATTGCGAATGCATTTAAAAAACGAGAAAGCCAGAGGACCCACCTCCTCCACACACGGCACCAATCTCCCCTAAGGTGTCCTTCACAAACAGCTGGGAGCTTCGGCTAGAACAAACTCAGTGCCCAGGAACTCTTTATTTCCTACAGCACATCATTCCGTTTTCAAATAATGATAGTGTTAGAAAATTTTTTTCCTATTTCAAACTAAACATACTCCACTGAATCACCATTCTTGATGTCACAGGGCAGACCTTCAGATATTTAAAGAGAATTATCACCTTCCAGACAGTTAAAATAGGGAGCTCCAGTGGCCGAATGATAAGAAGTTGTGCTGTAATCCCTAAGGCATGAAGTTCGAATCCACTAGCTGCTTGGAGGGAAAAGGGTGGGCAATCTCCTGCTGTGCAATTAACTGCCTCTGAAAACAGCGATGGGTCAGCCAACTCGATGACACACAACAACAAAAACAGTTAAAATAGGATTTTATGCTGGTTCTCATATATCACCATTTTTAATTTCCTGCCAGCCTTATGGCCATGTCTTCTTGTGCAATTTACAGCCTCCAAAAGCCTTCTAGAAGATCAACTCTGAGTCACTTCTGACAACGGCAAGGGGCTGAGCCATCCTAGTAGCTCTCTTCTCAATCTGGTCCTACTTAACTGAGTTTGCTCTATTTTAATATTTATTTGTGTTACTAGACTGCTAATTTTATTGAATCTATATTCTTGACTGTTTTATCTAGGATTTAAAAAAAAAAATTGAACAGTATGGAGTCCTGAAGAGCAGTTAAGGTCACAGGGGAAGGGAAATTGAGAGAAAAGTGAGGCTTTGATAACTCCTTAGCAAACAAAGGAAGGCTTTCTGGGCTCTGGGCCCCAGGTCTCCACAGGAGCCTCTTCCACTGACTCTGTCTCCTAGGACTTCCTGAAAGTTAAGTCCTTTCCAGACCTTCTCCCTGTCCCTGATCTTGTGGGCCATGGTTGACCTGTCTTTCATCTAAACTGGTACCCGTAAGATTAGGATAAGCTGACTCATGATCTAGTATTATTCATTCCATATTAAAGGATTCTCCTCAATCTTCAATGTTTACAAAGCACAGCTAACTTAGCTCAAAAACACCTGCTACTGCTGACTTGATTCTAAGGGCAACCCAGGAGTCAAGATAAATAAAGCTACTTCTATTTTATGTTTGCATGTGTGTGTTTTAAATAGTGAGACCATTCTAAGGAGCGTAAATGCACACTGACAGATGGAAATGAATAATGTAAAAAGTTCTGCCATAAAGCAACTATGCCATATACAGCACATTTTTCCTCTTTTTTATATTTCCAGAAATGATTTTTTATTTCATTCAATATTCTGAAAATATTATTCTTTTTAAACAAGTTTATATCAAAAGTAAAGAAGCCATGACCAAGAAGCTCTGGTCATAGCTTGAGTTTAGTAGCACCCTCATAATCAGGAAATAAGTAACTGAATCTGTGTGTTTACTAGGACAGTTTGTGACCAGTCTAGTATATAACACTAGTCTATGTGCACTGTATCAAAGATGTGTGCACGTGTGGCTGCCACAGTGTAAGTATGGGCTGGTCTGGGGGACACTACCTGAGTGTATCTGATTCCTGCAGTGCCAGCCCATGTGAAGCCAAGCAGCAGGATGGTATGGATACACATGGCCCCGTCCCACTGGCCCCTGCACCACCAATCACATCCATCTCACACAAAGGGCAGCTGTGTTATCTTTCTGCCCATGGTTTTCATGCCTGCTGCAAGGCCCCATCCAAGTGGGAGACTGAAATGGTCTGAGGGTAGCGGCTGCCAGACAGACAGCAGGGAGGAATGTGTGTGGTTGTGGTATACTGGCCTTGCCTGCCTGCCTGACTTCTCTGCGTGTGGGTGCATTTCCTGGACTGGGGCTTCCCACCCTGGTGAGAGCTGATGCCATGATAAAAGAGGGTTACTCTCATATCCCCACACTGGAGAAAGAGGTCTGTAGAAAAGGGAAAGAATCTTGCCTGGAGAGGGATTGCTTTAGAAGCTCAAGAGTAGGTGCTAAGGTTCTGTTCCTGGAACCCAAACCTTCATATCAACAGGGGCTAAGAAAAAAAAAATCTTTCCATTAAATCCACTCACCAGAGAAAAAAGTTGAAACTGAAGTCAAAAACATTTGAAAACATTGTCAGTGTACTCATGAAAATAATGCACAGGAGTTGAATATTATGGATTTGCATAAAAATATGGTGATCACTCTTTATGGAAACAGATCACTATGCCTTTCTTTCTTGGTGCCACTTACTGGGTTCGAACTGTCAACCTTTAGTTTGAGACAAATTTACAAAGATCATGTACTACAAAGAGACAGACCTTAAAGCTAACTTAATTAGAATTTAACATGTTGACTTATCCAGTATAAAATGAGGAACTTCAAAACTCACAATCTTTGCTTCTGTACTCTAGACAAGCGATTCACTGAAGATTCACTCACTCTTGAAAACAGTAAATATGAATCTTTTTTCAAAATACAGTTCAAACAAAAGGATTACCTTTTTAAAGAAAGGATTACATTTTTTAAGAAAAATAGAATGATGAGACAGATTTAAGTGTTGTGAAAAGTGCAAGAAAATGTAAATATATATTTTATACTTTTTTTTTAAGTTGTAATATTGTAGCCATGAACACAGAGGGTTGGAATATGCCAAGGTTCCTATAAGACCTTTGATCTGTGGGAAAACAATGAGACTATGAAAAAATTACTCAAATGGAAAGGAAATATATTTAAATACAGTGATAATAGCAATACTCTCATTTCTTATTTCAGGCCTTATGCTAAGCACTTTACAGGTAATCTCTCTTTTAATCCTTACAATAACTCCATGAAGGACTTTTATTCGTTTCACTCTTGAAGAGACTAAGGCATAAGTGAGATAAAATGATTTGTCAAGGATGACATATTTAGAAAGTGGCTGTCCTGAGGTCTGAATCCAGGCAGCATTCTTTCGCCTCTTTAACAACATTTTAAATTTTTATTATTAATTTTAATGAAAGTTTGCAAAGACTTAGATTTCCATTCATTCATTGTTGTACTTTTCTTCCTGCCTACTTCTCCCTCCCCCCAGTTCACTCTTCTCTTTGAAAAGTAAAAGAAAAATTCTTTCATTGTTATATAATCCCTGCCCCCAAGTCCACTTCACTATGCAGCCTTCATTCTGGACTCCTGCCATGACAAAAATATCTAATCATATATCACTTTTAAACAGTTCTCTCCCTCATCTGTTTCAATGCAGTATATATAATTTATCCCATCTTTCTCAGTCTCTCTCCAACCCCGATGTCAGTCCTGTTTTACAACAGTGGCACTATGCAGTATTTGTCCTTTTGTGACTGAGATATTTTACTCAGCATAATGTCCTCCAGGGTCACCCATTTTGTATAATATTTCTTGAGTTCTTTGTTTTTCAGAGCAGCGTAGTATTTCATTGTGTGAATATACCACAACTTCTCTATCCATTCGTTTGTTGATGGGCACTTAGGTTGTTTCCAACTCTTTGCTATTCTGAAAAATGACGTGATTAACATGGGTGTGCATATATCTGCCTAGGTGGCAATTATGGCTTTTTGGGGGTATATGCCAGCAGTGGAATTGCTGGGTCAAATGGTATTTCTATTTGCAACTTTTTGAGAAAGCGCCATACAGACTTCCATAGTGGTTGTACCATTTTACACTCCCACCACAATGAATAAGGGTTTGAATAAGGGTTGCAGTTTCTCCACAACCTCACCAGCATTTGTTGTTTGCTGTTCTGTTAAATTTTGCTATTCTTACGGGGGTGAGATTATCTCTCATAGTTGTTTTGATAATTTTTTTTTTACAAAAAGATACACAGTTTGGTTTTTCACTTCTTTTCTTTTAAGGGGATACATACTACAATTCTTAAAAAAATCTTATACTTGAACTTACTGTTGTCAAGTCAGAACTTAAGTCATAGCTGACCTTCCAGTAGGCTTGCAAGGCTGTAAATCACACAGGAAGAGGTTATTTTTTCTCTGCAGAGCTGCTGGTGCATTTGAACAGCACCACCTTTGGGTTAGTAGGGCAACTCCCTATGGATTACACCACAGAGCTTCCTATCATAGTAAGAATTCTTAAGGGACATAAAAAATTTATCATAGTAAAGAGTATAAAATAGTAAAAAATAATACTATTTATAGTATACTAATAGTATAAGTTAGTGTAATAGTATAAGGAGACTAAGGTGTGTTTGATACAGGCCATAGGCTTTGCAATCACTTGCTATGCATCAGAAAGCTGGACAATGACTAGGGATGATAGAAGGAGAATTGATGCCTCAGAGCTGTGGTGCTGGAGAAGAGTGCTGAATATACCATGGACTGCCAGGAGAACAAACAGGTTTATCCTAGAGAAGGTGAGACCAGGCTTCCCCTTGGAGGCAAGGATTCTGAAGTTGTCTTACATATTCTAGACATGTTGCAAGGTGGGATCAGTCTTTGGGGAGGGACGTCATGCTTGGGAGGGTGAAGGGACAGCGCAAGAGAGGATGACCTTCAATGAGATGGATTGATTCAGTGACTGGGGTAGTGTGGGTAGGTGTGTTGGAGTCAATGAGGTTGGCACAAGATAGGCAGGGTTTAGGGCTATTGTACATAGGGTCGCTTTGAGTCACAGGTGACTCAACAGCACTCAACAACAACAATAGTACAGTAATATAATAGTCAATATTTATTACTATATTATTAGACTATAAAATGATCACACAGAATTGCAGTATACCATAAAGAGAAATATAATAATACTAATATAATGTAGAATTAATCATTTGAATTAGTAAGTTATTACAATATAATAATTAATGTTTCCTTTATGATACTAGTAGTAGTCTAAAGGGACATTTAGGAATATATAGATAAATAATAAAGCAGGTAAATAATACTGAATTTAGCTCTTTTAAGATTAATTGGGGTTATAGGTCTAAGCAATTCAAAAGTTTTACTCCTGTGCAGTTTGCTCTAGACAGATATAGACTGTTTAATGCACACAGGAAGCACCTGTAAGTCTTTGTGAACTATGGAAAGAATGAGGGAATGATAACAGTGTGTACACAAAGTGCACTGTAAAGTGGAGCAGGGGAGGGGTAGGAGGAAAATGCGCAATAATCAATGAACAGAAAAAACAATCAATGAATGGGGGAAAAATCTTGTGAATCTTAAAGAAAGAGGAAGAAAAAGTACTTAGAATAAGCACTGATATTTTTATCTGTGTTAAAAGTTGCTAATCTTCCCAAATGTATTACTGCCCATTCATGTTAAAAGGTGAGGAAATGTACAGACCATTAGTGATGCTCCGTAATAATGTGCAACAAATCGGAGAGTCTTGCATATCATTTTCCGTTTCTCAGAGTCAAATTCCTGAAGAAATATGTTATTAAAAAGAAAAAGAACAGAGAGTCATAAGTGTCTGTAGCAAGATGATGCAAATCATTGAATGTAAAAATAGATTACTTCTTATTTTTTTAAACACTCTGAGAAGCAGGATTTCATTACCTTGGTATTTATTTCTATGGAGAGTTGAACAATCGTTTCAGCTTCAAAAGCTACAGTTATCAGATTTTTCCTCTGTTTAAACATTTGAGTCAAAAGAATTTAGGTCTAAGCACACATTTTATAATACAGAATGCCACAAAGATTTTCTGACAAGATTAAGAGGAAACTAATTTTCTACTTCATTCAACTTAGAAGTTGAAAAAGAGTTGCATACCCCTGTGACTGTGTTACAAAATCATTCTAAATCTTCTGATCCCTCAAGAATCTAATCATTGCTCTTATGGTTCTTTACCTCCCTCCCCCCTCCCCGAATTCTCTTCCAAAATCTATAAGATGTGTGACTCTTTGACCAGTCACTTGGAGAGTAATTCTTATTTCATTATGTTTATTCTTCCTCAATAAAAGGCACTGACAGGCATGAACAAACTCAACTTAAGGGAAAGAGTTTATAGCTTACCTGAAAAATATCATATTTACTTCCAATTATAACTAGGGGTATTGGAAATGGGTCAATCAGTTCACGGTCCTGTTAACAAACATATTTCATGGAATTGAATATAATTGTTAACTGTTAAATGTTCAACAATTTATATTTAGTTCCTAAAATATATAATTTCCAGTTTCTTGAAAGGTATTGATTTTTCTAGACACTTTCAATATTTGGTTTTCACTTTCCAAAATGTATTTCTCAAGTATTAGAAATAAGTCCATAAGTTACAATATTTACTTTTCTGTTCTTTTATTTTCCCATAAAAGCCATTTTCCTGCTTTTCCTTCTGTTGTTTATTACAACAGCAGTTCTAACACACAGATTGAAACCATAAAACTGTCTTGCTCTGATATTATCTATGCAAAACATATGTACATAAACTCTAGAGAAGATGATCATGACCATATTTAAAGGACTTACAAAATCACCACTGAACTTCATAACCTTATTAATCATCAGAAGATCAAAGAAACTGAATATATGACAGACAACAAATAAATGCAAAAGATAGAATGATGGTGAGGAATGTTATAATTATCCCTTGCTTAAATCTTTAGCTCTTTCTAGACTTTGCCAGGCAATCATTGCACAGTCTGGTTTTTTAATATCTATTTTACAAAGATTAGAAAATCAGTATCAAACTACTACCTTAAAAACTGTTTATTTTTTTGCTTGGTGTAATATGCCATAATAATCATAGCAAAAATCTAACAAGAAGACAAGAATTTTTTCCCTTGTTTTGCTTTCGTTGTTAAGTGTTGTCAAGCTGTAAAAAACTCACAGCAACCCTATGAAAGAAAAACCTTGAACACTTGTATAACTTTCATCATTTCTCTACGTACATAGAGTTTCCCGAGGCAAGCTATTTCGGAAGTGGATGCCACTCCTGTTTTAATCTGGGAGCTCCATCACTGTCCACCATGGGTAACCATTATCACCATTTGACACATCAGTGTCACAGTATTTAGCATCACAGCAACCACGAGTTACCTCTGTACAATCAGTTGAAAGACCAGTGCTATACCACTTAGAAGAATGTTTGACCAAAAACATTTAAAACTGGGCTTGAGGGCCGCAGATTAAAATCACCCAACTTTGGCTTGGTAGCATAACTTTCTGAAATGTTAGTCATAAAAAACAAATCTAATTGAAGGTTTATTAAATTGCTTTTTCAAGTAATGTATAAGAACCTGAAGAAGTTGTTTATGATGTTATCTTTATGTATGTGTGGGCTTAAGTGACTCACTGGATGATCCTTTGGCATATTACTCCACATCTTCTGTCGCATTTCCAAAGTTGCTTTAGAGTTTGTCTTTCCCAGTTTCATTATCATTTTATCTATGTGGTTTTTTGTGACTTGCAACAGGTTTTCCATGGTAGGCCAAAGGTCATTAGGTTTTGAAAGATCCATAACAAGAACAATAGAACATGTCCTAAAGAAACAAAAACAGTTTCAAAAATTGTCCAAATAACTATCACTTTGATATCTAGCATGATAAAACATGTTTAGAATATCAATACTATCATTGAATAGCAACAAAATCTTGCCTCTCAATAATCACACTGGATGTAAATGGTTTAAATGAACCACTGAAGAGAAAAAAAAATCACAGACTGGATAAAAAAACCCCAAAAAACAACACATCAATATGCTGTCTATAAGAGACACACTTGAAAAATAAAGACTGAAAATAAAAGGGTGAGAAAAAAATATACCAAGTAAATGGCAACCAGAAAAAAGCAGGAGTGGTGATACCAATTTCCAATAAAATAGATTTCAATGTGAAAACCATCATAAAGGACAAGGAAGGTCACTATATAATGATTAAGAGGTCAATAGAAGAAGACAGAATAAAAATAAATATCTATGCACCAAATAAAAGACCTGCAAAATTTATAAAACAAACATCAACAAAACTGTAAAAGGAAATAGACAACATTACTATAAGTAGTTGGAGACTTCATCAACTTGATACACCACTCTCAAGACAAGACAGAACTTCCAGAAAGAAATTCAACAAAAATGCTAAAGAATTAAACCACAAAATAAACCAACGTGATCTCATAGACATTTATAGGCTAATATGCCAAAAAAAAAATCACAGTATACCTTCTTCTCCAATATGCATGGACTGTTCTCCATAATAGATCACATTTTAGCATACAACACAAGCATCAATAAATTCAAAAGCATAAAATAATACAAAGTATCTTCTCAGACCACAATGCTACAAAATTAGAAATTAGTAACAGAGAATAAAGAATAAAAACCCATCATTTGGAAGCTCAACAGCACCTTTCTTGAACATGAGTGGGTACTAGAAGAAATAAAAAATGAAATTAATAAGTTTCTTGAAATAAATGACAATGAAAACACAACTTACCAAAACCTCTGGGAAACAGCCAAAGCAGTAATTAGGAGTCAATTTATAGCAATAAGCACACTCATTAAAAGACAGAAAAAAATATTGACTCTTTAACCCAGCATCTCCAACAAGTTGAAAAAGAACAGCAAAAAAACCTGATGTTGTTGTTAAGTGCTGTCGAGTTGTAGGCGGCTCATAGCGAGCCTATGAATGAAAGTCCTCGACACTTGCATGACTTTCATCCTTCCTCCAGGTTCATAGGGTTTCCGGACACAAGCTATTTACAGAAGTGGATGCCACTCCTGCTTCCAAGCTTGTTTTAATCGGGGAGCTCCACCAAATACCGCCCACTCTGGGCAACCATTATCATATTTGACACATCAGTGTCACAGTGTTCAGCTTTACAGCAACCACAAGTTACCTCTGTATGTCAAGTGGACACACCAGGGCTATATGACCTAGAAGAATGTTTGACCAAAAACAATTAAATAGAGGCCGGAGGGCTGTGGATTAGGGTCACCGACCGTTGGCTTGGCAGCATCACTTTCGGTCCACTAGGCCAACTGGTCTCTCTCTAATCATGTACAGCAAACCACAAGTTACCTCTGTACAGCAAATGGACAGACCAGTGCTATACCCCTATATATGGAAGACTCAATATTGTGAATATGACAATCTCACTAAAGGCAATCTACACATTCAATGCAATCCCAATACAAATAACAATTCCATTCTTCAATGAGAAGGAAAAGGCAGTCTCCAATTTCATTTGGAATGGAAAGAAACCCCGAATTGGCAAAGCACTCCTTAAAAAGAGAAAAAAGGTAGGAGGTATCTCACTCCCTGATTTCAAATCCTACTACATTGTGGTGGTGTTCAAGACAGCATGGTACTGGTACAATGACAGACACATAGATCAATGGAATAGAATTGAGAACCTGAAACCCAGCCCATGGTCAACTGATTTTTTTGACAAGGAGATGAAACCAGTGGGGAAACAGCAGTCTTTTTAATAAATGGTGTTGGCAAAATTGGAAAAACCATCTGCAGAAAACTCAAACAAGATCCACACTTAACACCATACACAAAAACCAACTCAAAGTGGATCAAGGACCTAGGACTAAAACCAAGACTATAAACTTCATTAGAAAAAAGCTTGGAAGAACCCTAGAAGCACTAATCCACAACTTGAACAGTCTTCCAAGCATTCTGAAAAGCCTACAACCAGGAGAGGATAAAAATAATGAATGGGACCTCCTAAAAATCAAAACCCTATGCACATCCAAAAACTTCTCCAACAAATATTTGATAATGACAGATCTGATAAGGGACTTATATCTAGAATTTATAGAATGCTCGAACGAGACAAGATAAAGGTAAAAAACCAAACTGCACAATGGGCACAGAATATGAACAGACACTTGACCAAAGAATATATTCAGATGGTGAACGAACACATGAAGAAATGTTCAAAATCCCTAGCTGTAAGAGAGATGCAAATCAAAACAACTATGAGATATTATCTTACCCCAGTAAGAATAGCAAAATTCAACAGAGCAGAAAACAACAAATGCTGGTGAGG
>NW_006399769.1:7443318-7444414 GCF_000299155.1 Elephantulus edwardii
AAAAAAAAAAAAAAGAGAGAGTTAACCCATTAAAAACAAAAATATGGTCATGCTTATTCATGAAAGGAGGAGAGGATCATGTGGGACTGGCCCATGTAGAAGGGATAAGCATAATTAAGCACATGCACAGTTATTCTTTCAAGATGGCTGCCACTGGGAGTACTTGCTGGGTCTTGTGGGGATTATGTGCAGGGGATCAAGGTGGCTGCGTGTATGCATGATTCAACAACACCGTGCAACTGCCTTTAAAGATGGCTGTCTCCAGGAAAGGGGTATGGTCATCACAGAATACAACCTTTCAATATTGTAGCTCTCCATAAGACCATACAGGAGTCACCTAAATGGCACATGAAATTTTTTAGCAGAGTTAAAGGTTGTTAAGAGGGAAGGAACATGGAGGCCTCTAAGATACTTATTTAGGGTACGTTCTTGAGTCTTAAAATTCCTGCATCGGTTGAATGCTGCTGTCTTTCCTGATTTGAACTGTCCTGGGGAAATATGAAAGCATGTGATTCACAGTAAACCTAGCAGTAAGCTAATAAAAGTATAAAATAGTTAAAATGTTCCTTCTCATTCCTTGAAAAGGTTGTCCTTAATAACACTGTTAAAAAGTCCTATTATTATGTTAACAGAAGCGAGTGAAGTTCAACTATAGCTTGCCAGGGAGAGGCAAATGACAACAAGGGTTAAAACTTGATAAAGAGGCTTTCCTCAAAACTCTCCCCGCAGACCAAAAGGACATTGTCCTTTTCAAGATACTTTTAATTACTTTCTTGCCAAATGTAACTCAAAGCACAGGTCTTCCTCCCGTTCCAAGCTACTTCTCATTAAACCCTCAAATGCAGCCCCACCATCACTACATGCATGAAGTGTAGCATTAATAAAGCTCAGGAATGTTTTCAAATTAAAGCACATCTATGACTAAATGAATCTGAAACTTCAGTTTCACTTCTAGCATCCTGTCCATTTGGTTAACTCCTCTAATTAGAATTTGTCCTCCAACACTGTTAACTTCTCTGTAGTCATGCAAATTAGTTGAGCTATTTCAGGTAACAGATGCTGTCCTGAATGTGCTCACCAAGTTGTGTCAAGAAAT
>NW_006399769.1:7445783-7448825 GCF_000299155.1 Elephantulus edwardii
GACTGTAAAAAACTCAGCCTTAGATTACAGTGCCATATCACGGGCAAGCATCATTGTTTGAAATGTAAGGGAGAAACCAAGGCTGAGATGCATTTCCCGACTTTAGCACTGTTTTGTAAAAATCTTAAATTGCTTGTTTATGGGATTGGTCTCTCAACATGGAGGCAGCCTTGTGACTTAGGACTTAGGATAATAATATGCTAATAAGTAAAGTATGAAACTCAACCACTTGTAAAATGGGAAGGCACTCCTGGAGATTTATCTGTCTTCTGAATCTGTAAATATAGTTTACCACGTACCATAAGGAATGAATGGATGTCCTCAGTCTCTGTAAACTTTCATTAAAATGAATAATAATTAAAAAACATAAAAAAAAACCAAACACCAAAATGGAGAGTATCTAGATTACTTGAAATAGTGATATAACTTAACTAAAAATAATGTAGAAAAAGGATTTCCTGTCATCAAGGGATATTCTTATCATTGCACTTAATGAAATGTAATTAAATGAACTTTCTTGATTTTAATTACTGATTCAAAGGTAACATTATTAATGAAAAAAAATACAGTGTACCAATATCTCAGTCCTATATTTGGCCTCATGCCTGCAGAAAGGGCCTCCTGACTGATATTCAGTAACATCCTGGTGACATGAAGAAGGGACTAGCTTGCTTTTTACTTAGTATCTTTTGCTTTTGCTTGCTAGAACACTGAGGGGGACCACAATACCTGTGGATGCTGGAAACTAGCATCACAAGCATCCAAAAGGCACCTATTGTCTCAAAGGGCTTTTGAGGGACAAGTTCTCAGCCTCTCTCATCACCTTCACAAATCCATAGACTTCACCAGGTAAAATCTCTGTCTGGTAACCTGGGAACCGAGAAATGCAAATCAGTGCTTGGGTGGTCAGTCACCTGGGAATGAGGAATGTGAGTTCCTGTTCCAGTCAGTTTCTGTCTCAGTGCAAGAAACATGAGAATCTGTTTCTGTAGGAGCAGAGGCAAAGCTCTAGTGCCATCCATTGCACTAAGATACCTGCTTTCTGATTACATGCCTAGGACCTATTGCACTAAGATGCCATTTTTCTGTTTGCATGTTTGTGCCTGGTCTGGTTAAAACCTCTATTCGAATGAAAACAAAAGTTGCCATTTCTAGATGTGCCATGGTGTGTGTTTATATCTACTCTGATTAATTTAAGAGTTGAAACTGTATTTATATAGTGACTGTTGTGCCTGTATCAGACATAAGGACTATGCATCTGCTAACACCTTCTTCATTTTATTTTAGACCACAAGGATGGGAGCAATAATGGAGTAAAGTCTGTTAGGGAAATGCTGTATGACTGCTGTCTGCTTACAAATGTAAACCAATGACTAAAAAGAAAACAGCGTGTACAGCCTGCCCTATGTATAATTTAGATTCTGGAGGAAATTCGCCTTTGTATAGGTCCTTAAATAAATTATTACACTATTCAGCAAATTATTTTTCCAGAGGTCAGGGAAACTAAGAGATTCTTTATGTATTATGCTTTTTTTGATTCTACACCATAAATATGAGAATATAGAGGGTGCCTGCTGGATGGGGCACAAAGAGAAAGAATCTGATCACCCAAAGAAGTGGGCAATAGCCTGAAAATTCCATCTGCCAAGATACGGATTATGATCTCAATGTAAAGAGAGAGAAGTTGGTGCCAACTTTAAGATAGCTGGTGCCCAAACAGGGTCAGTGGTTTCTGATACGCCAGTGACATCTAGGGGTAGAGACCTGGACCCAGTGTCACTTCAGAAAGACTGAGGGCACACATTTGCACATGGTCTCTCTAACCCCCATCAGCAAGGGCCCCCTTTAGAGGAGAGCTTTCTAGAACAGAGGCAGGACAATATCCACCCAGACAGTTTCTAATGTAGATGGGCAACCCACCAGACATGATGGGGCACATACTCCTTTCTCCACCTCAGATCAGTCAGACTGGAAAAATTCAGACTCTTCCTAGCAAGATGATCTTGTTAGTGACAGCTTTAATAATCACTATTTTGGCTATCCACTATCATAAGTAGACAGAGATGCAAGCCTTTCTAATTAAGCTGGTCAGTGAGAAGAAGAGTCAAATAGAAGTACTAATCTAAGGAGACCTCAGTTCCAGGGGAAGCCACTTCCACTGAGCCTAGATGAGATCCAAATGGTGGAAGCCTGCAGCAAGGGCAGCACAGAGAGCAGGGTCAAACAGATAAACATGATACAAGCCGTTCTATAGCAGCTGAACAAAAATCCTTCAGAGCTTCTGGAAAGACTATTAAGACCCTTAGTACAAGGGTCTCAACCCAGAGGACCCAGTCAGTGCCTGGTTTACACATGGTTAATTAAACTTTTATTGCCCAGAGCACCTCTGACATTTGTAAGGAAATGCAATGGATTGACTATTTGCCATGAGTCTACCCAGCCAATCACCATTGCCTTCCAGGTATTCAACAACCAAGAATGCCAGAAAAATAGCTGATACTGTCTTCCTAGAGACCACCAGAGGTAAGCCTATGAGGTGGTTGTGGAAACCTCCACGGAAAGAAAGAAGCAGCCTAGCCAAAGGTCAGTGTATTTATTGTGGAAAGCTCAGACACTGAAAGAATGAATGTCTAGACTGCAGAAGGGGTTCTGACAGGAAGTGTCATCCTCCAGATCAACAGAGAACTGAATAGGTGATTCCTTTGAAGAGGACTGAGAGGGCCCAGGTTGGAAGGATGTCCAGTTAGATTTGGCACAGACTTCTGTTATCCCCATTGCCACCCGCACATACCCCTTAGGGACTCCAGATAAAGGTGACTGTGCTTGGCACCTTAGGAAAGCCTGAACCCACTTTGTCAAGCCCCTATACTGCCTCTTATATATACCTGATTGTCAGATTTCCCTTGGCTGGGACCTGTTTTTAAAACTACTTGCCCGAATAACTTAAAGGAAAGAGCCTGCAGAAAAGTTTCTCACCCATTTGACCCAGCAATTCCACTACTGGGAATATACCCTGAAGAGACCATAGCTGACATCCAAGCA
>NW_006399769.1:7449735-7450365 GCF_000299155.1 Elephantulus edwardii
AAAAAAAAAAAAGAAAAGTTTCTCACAATATGCCTGACAGTATCTAATTCAAGTCCCCAAAGACAATTAGGATATCAGTAATCAGTTCTGAACTTCCAAACAGCACGCAGAGTAACAACGGAGCATCATTCATTGTTGTGGGTACTCCACTGGTTAGCAAACAGTTGCAAATTAAATGGAGACTGTACCACCTTAGAGACCCCAATCATTGTAAAGAGAAAATGAACCACACTTTGAAGAGGCAAACATCAAAACTGTCAGTAAACATGTCTAGAGGAATTAAGTGTTGCCCTTGGTCCTGTTCTGAATTCAGGTAGGCCCCAAAAGCAAGCTTGAATTAAGCCCATAAGAAACCGTGTATGGGGAGACCATTCTAGGCCACTTCCCTCAACTTCCCCACCTGTGCATGAGTACGTAGTATCTCGCCAAGTCTGCTTCCTCCCTTACAGGTAATCTACACCTGTTCTAGTCTGAATCTTGAGTCCTGTTTCAGAGGCAGAAAGGTGGACATGAGTCCCAATTAAAGAACTAAAGGTGGATGGAGCCTCAAGAAGTTCAGCTAATCACTCACACTGCCAGATTAAGATTCAGCATACACAATTAAAGAAATTCCCCAAGAATTGTTTTCTG
>NW_006399769.1:7450465-7457021 GCF_000299155.1 Elephantulus edwardii
TCCCATTCTTCAATGAGAAGGAAAAGGCAAACTCCAGTCTCATTTGAAATGGAAAGAGACCTCAAATAAGCAAAGCACTCCTTAAAAAGAGAAACAAAGTAGGTGGCGTCTCACTCCCTGATTTCAAATCCTACTACACTGCTATGGTGGTCAAGACAGCGTGATAATGGTACAATGACAGACACATAGATCAATGGACTAGAATTGAGAACCTGGAAATCAGCCCATCTATCTATGGTCAACTGATTTTTGACAAGGAGATGAAATCAGGTAAGTGGGGAAACAACAGGCTTTTAAACAAATGGTATTGGTAAAATTGGAAAACTATGCACAGAAAACTCAAGCAAGATCCACACCTCACTCCATACACAAAAACCAACTCAAAAAGGATCAAAGACCTAGGACTGAAACCAAGGACTATAACTTCACTGGAGAAAAGCTCAGAAGAACTCTAGAAGTCCTAATCCACAACATAAACAGTCTTCCAAACATCCTGAAAAACCTACAACCAGGAAAGGATAGAATAGATGAATGGGACCTTCTAAGAATCAAATCCCTAAGCACATCCAAAACCTTCTCCAACAGGGTAAAAAGGGAAGCCACAGACTGGGAAAAAGTATTTGGTAATGACATGTCATATAAGGGACTTATATCTAGAATTTATAAAATGCCAAATGAGATAACAAGATAAAGGTAAAAAACCAAACTGCAAAATGGGTACAGAGTATGAACAGACACCTTACCAAAGAAGACATTCAGATAGCGAACCAATACATGAAGTGTTCAAAATCCTTAGCACTAAGAGAAATGCAAATCAAAACAACTATGAGATAACATCTTACCCCAGTAATAATAGTAAAATTCAACAGAGCAGCAAACAGCAAATGTTGATGAGGTTGTGGAAAAACTGGAACACTTATTCACTATTGGTGGGAGTGTAAAATGTTGCAAACACTACAGAAGGCTGTATGGCACTTTCTTAAAATGTTGGAAATAGAAATACCATCTGACCCAGCAATTCCACTACTGGGAATATACCCCAAAGAAACCAGAACTGCCACCTAAGTAGTTATATACACACCCATGTTTATTGCTGCTTTGTTCACAATAGTAAAGAGCTGGAAACAACCCAAGTGCCCATCAACAAAAAATAATTTTTTTTTTAAAAAAAGGCCATAAGCAACTCCTAACTAAATTACCCGTGAAGGAAATAACAACATGATGATAGGGCTCTGCAGACACTACCTGATTAGCATCAGAATCTAAATTCAGTATTACAATTTTAAGAAACAACTAGAAATAGAACATCAAATGAATTAAAATATTATACCATTTGCATAGTAAGTAAGTATACAAATCTATTTTAATAATGGCTTTATGGAATCAAAACCAACTTGACTCAATGAGTTTCACTTAAAAGCAAATAAAAAACTATAAAGCTGAAAAGTTTCTATAAAATGATGTCACAGGGAATCTATGGGTATAAGTGAAAAAGTAGTATCTAAATATGTATATAAACATCCTAAATATATACAAAGTATGTTTATAAACAATGAAAAGATTAAAAAATAGCATCACATGTTAACAAAGGTTATTTTTATGTTATTATGGAGGTATACTTACTTTTTTCAAGCTTTCAATATTTACCCCAAGTTCTCTATAAGTTACTGACATAATCAGTAAATTTACTAGGTAAATAAGTATACTTTAGAAAAGTAAGTAAATATAAATTCTATTTCTTTAAAAATAGGAATAGATTTAAAAAAACAAAAACAAGAAACCCACAGTACTAGCTGCATCTAGCTAGTTATGGAAAAACAGTTACCGTGCTAAAAAGGAATTTGATACCCTGACACTCTTCATGACTTGGATTTAACAAACAGTTGCTGAGCCCTTTGGACTTGGTCCATGTGGCAGCAAGTATGTATTAAACTCTGGAAAAATGAAAATAGTTCAGATTTTAAAATTTTGGGTTTTGTGTTTTGTTTTTTTTTAAATTGTTTTCCTTGCTATGACAGGCTCCCAGGAACACTGTGAGAAAGGTCACAATTTTTCCACATTGATTTTGCCAACAAGTGAGAGTCATTGTCAGGAAAACACCACTGAATGGTCTCAAGGTTTCCTCTTCAGTCTTATTTCATGAAGATAAGCAATAGTGAGACTTTCCTCTCCTCCAACATACCATCTTTCCTTAAATGAAGCTCTAATAATACCACCTAGAATGAAATTCTCAATTAGATTTATACCCAATAAGAAAGGGAAAAACTCAAACCACTCAAGAGAGCTGAATTAGCTCACACAGAGATGTTGTTGTTATGTGCCATGAAGTTGCTTGCAACTCATAGCAATAAGTGCTGAAAAAAAGGATGTGCTTCAAAATTATTACTAGTAGATTTCACTTGCCATAGTACTATTTCACATATTTTTGTTGTTGTTGTTATTCACAGGCTTACAAAACATGCTATACTTGAAATCCAGCCATCACACAGACCAGAACTTTGGTGCTTCTAAAACCTCTTTGAAAGATTTACAGTTTAAACACTCAGAAAGGAAGTGGGTACACACCTCCAAATTTGGATTCAGAAACGCCTACTCATTCACCCTGTGGACACTACTGTGCATTTACAACTGTCCTGGGAGCTGGGTCACTTACCTTAGCGTGTCAACTGTGATTGGTATGGTGACTAAGTCCAGTAAAGAGGTGCCTCCACCTAGTTCCCAAAAGTGAGCAATATGTTTTGGCTGGGGAAAAAAAAAGGTTTTATATTAAAAACTGGATTTTTCCACTAAAATGTTTTTAATATTTTATTATTTCCAACATTTGTCTGACAGTTTGCTATGTGCTATGGTGGCCTTCATGATGCATGGTGCTGGTAGATATGACACTAGTATTTCAAATACCAGCCATCATCCATAGTGGACTGGTTTCAGCAGAACTTCAGACAACAAAGAAGGACTTGGAAACCTAGTGGTGAAAAACTGGCCAGTGAAATCTGGCGTATGAATAACAGCAGGAGATCGTGCAGGAAGATGAACCCCCCAAGTTGGAAGACACTCAAAATACAACTGAGGAGTAGCCGCCTCTTCAACGCAGAGTCAACCTTAATGATGTGGACAGAGTAAAGCTTTCTGAACCTTTATTTGTGATGTGGTGTGGCATGACCCAAAAGGAGAAGAAATACCTGAAAACACCCATTAATAATTACAATGTGGAATCTGCCAAGTTTGAATCTAGGGAAACTGGAAGTTGTCAAAATAAGATGGATTGCCTTCGTGACATTTTTGTAAATTATCACTTTAAAAGAGGTCTCTTCCAGTAGATTGGCCCAGTACAAGATGTTGTTTGATTTCTACTTCCATGGGCAATTAAAAATCCAAGTAAAGGGAAATCTTTGAGAACACCAATCTTTTTTGTTTATTATGAGCTTATTCATCCCATTGTGAGAATTTGATGTTTTATGTTGCAGCTTAATAATACCGAACACTATATGTTTATCAGTAAATGCCTCATGTCATCATCTCTTTCAGCAAACAAGTTGTGCCACCTGCATATCACCAGTGGTTAATAAATCTTTCTCCAATTCTGATGCTAAATTCTTCTTCATACAGTCCACATTCTTAATTATTTGCACAGCTTAGGCATTTGACTGTGTGGCTAACAACAGATGTTGGCTGACTCTGAGAAGAATGGGAATCCCAGAATTCTTGATTGTTTATGTGAAACCTATACTTGGATCAGGAAACAACGGTCAGAAGAGGGACACTGCAGGTTCAACATTAGGAAGGGTGTACACCAGGGATGTGTCCTATCTCCACATTTTTTCAATATATATGCAGAACAGAAGAGCAATGTGGCATCAGGATTGGAGGAAGACTCATAAACAACCTGCATTATGCAGATGACACAACTCTGCTTGCTGGAAGTGAGGAGAAGCTGTAAAGTTTGCTGCAGAAGTTTAAGAACTGCAGCTTTGAATATGAATTGAAGCTCAAAAAAAAAAAAAAACAACAAACCAACCAAAGATTCTCACGACTGGGCCAATTGGCAGCATTATGATAGATGGTGAAGAGATTGAGATTGTTAATAGCTTCAGTTTGCTTGACTCCACAATCAAAACTCTTGGTACCAACAGCCAAGAAATCAAAAGATGAATTGCCTTGGGAAAATCGGCTGTCAGGGACCTCTCTAGAATACTAAAGAACAAAAATATCAGTCTGGAAACTAAGGTGTGCCTGATCCAGGTCACAGTCTTCGCAATTGCTTGCTATGCGTCGGAAAGCTGGACAATGACTAGGGATGATAGAAAGAGAACTGATGCCTCTGAGCTGTGATGCTGGAGAATAGTGTTGAATATACCATGGATTGCCAGGAGAACAAACAGGTTTATCCTGGAGATGGTGAGGCCGGGATGCTCCTTGGAGGCAAGGATTCTGAAGCTTCATCTGACATACTCTGGACATGTTGCAAGGAGGGACCAGTCCTTGGAGAGGGACATCACGTTTGGGAGGGTGGAGGGACAGGGCAAGAGAGGAAGACCCTCAATGAGATGGATGGATTCAGTGATTGGTGTAATGGAGTAGTTGTGTCGGAGACAGTCAGGTTGGCACAGGATAGAACAGGATTCAGGGCTGTTGTACACAGCGTCGCTATGAGTCACAAGTGACTTGATGGCACATAACAACAACATTCTAAGAGAGCTTTTTCAACCAGATTGCTGGTCGATTGTACCTTTTCCCCAGCACTTAAGTTGTGTCACTGAGAAAGAAGCTTCCAGAATGAACATGGAAAAAAGGCAAATTGATAATAAAAAATTTAGAGAAAAAAACTATGTGAAAAAGAATCATGTGGGCATTTCATAAACCTGGAAGGGACAGATGGCCATTAAATCACGTTTTAGTGAAAAAAACAAACAAAAAACCAAAACCCTCTCTAAACACACACACATATATGTGTGTGGATGGATAGATAGATAGATAGATAGACAGACAGAGAGACAGATAATAGCATTTTAGGCATATTCTGATCTCAAAAATTATCACTATATTTGTTTTGCTGCTGATATACTACTGTTTGTGGAGATAATAATTGTTCATTGGAGTATCTTCCTCAATTCACAATTTGATGAGGGGAATTTTTTGAACTCTTCTGAAAAATTAAGCTTATGAAAACAGTTGCAAAACTGTCCGATGTAAGGACCACTCATTTCCTCATTACCATCAAATGCTGTAATACATGTGAGTCACAAAAAATGAAGGTTTTTCTGCATATATTAATAAACAACTTTCATTGCTGATTATAGGGAGCAACAAGAAGCAGTATACCTCCTTATGTGGTCTAGTGATCAAACATTTGGACTAGATCAATATGTAAAAAAACTGCCTGGAAATGGAACAAATGAGTATCTGTTAGAGATTGTTCTTCCAGAGTAAAATTTATCTAACCAATGACCTCTTTGCCTATGAGAACTTTGTAAGAGATTCTGTTTGTGACTTTTTCCAACCTATAAATACTACAAGAATCCCTGAGGACTCAATGGATTAATCACTAAGCTAAAGAAAGGTGAAGCAACCTGCTTCCATAAAGATTTACAGCCTCAGAAGTCTAACAGGTGGTTCTACTTTCCCTTTTGGGCTGCTCTAAATGGAAATTGACTTGATGGCAGTGGATTTAGAGCCTTAAGTTGAAACAGAATTTCAAAATGAACTTACAAAAATATTAAGCAATACATTTTGACAAATACTGAAAAGCTTAAGCCCAATTATAAGCCAGATTTTTTTTTTTGGCAGAAGTAACTCACAGTCTTGATCTAATCTGTAAGGGAAATATTCACATTAACACAATTAAAATAATGTACCGAAGAAATAAAGGTACAAAAGAATCTTGTTCCAGCACTCCAAGACACAACAAATAAGAGAGCTCTGATATTTTCAGTTTAGTTTGGACTGATATCTGCTGAACAGCATTTGAAGTTTAACATGTTGCCGCAAATGACGGCAAATGTGTTTCTAAGCACAGTGGTCAATTTAAAAAGTGTGCGGCAACGTGTTAAAATCACAAAGTGCACAGCTATTATTGATAAGGAAAACATAAAAATCAGCATCATTACTTCACTGTCTATGGGCACAACAGTTCCACATGAAATGACACTCACTGTGTTATGTCCTTTTGCTTTTCTGCCATATGTATATTCCAAAGCCAAGGTTGGTTTTGGTGGCTCATCCCTGTAAAACAAAGATAGTGTTAACATCACAGATAGTATTAGCATCTTACACAATTACATCATCAGATTAACTCTTGTTTCCTCTTAAACACTTTCATCTGTTAGTAAAGAAGTTAATTTGTGAAATAATTTAGATAAAAATTATTTTTAAAACTACATATATGTATCTCAAAAACTATTCTAAGGGTAAAACATTTCCATGTTTTTCTCCTCCCCCCCCTTAAGTATTTTTATTTGAGTAGACTGCCAGGAAAACAAACAGATTCATCTTGGAGAGGATTAAACCAAGCTACTCCTTGGAGGCAAGGATTCTGGGGCTTCGTCTGACATACTTT